>NC_087395.1:25025408-25627938 GCF_031307605.1 Tribolium castaneum | reverse complement strand
CTAGTCTATTTTATTTTTTATTTTTTCTAGATTATACACTATTTTTTTAAATTCTTTGAAAGTTTCGTTTAGAATTTTTTACTAGTTTTTAGTAGTGTTTATACACTTTTTTCTTTAGATTGTTTTATAAATCCGTTCTAAATTCTCCTTTAAATTCTATTTTGCGTCTGTTCAAAATTTTTTGATGGCTCCGTTTAAAATTTTTTCAGATTATTTTTTGGCATTGTTTCAGTGCTTTTAATATTTTTCTTAAGATTCCTATTTGTTTTTTTTTGTAAAATCTTTTCTAGATCTGAGGTCTTGATTCATTTTTAGATTACTGTACATTTCTATCTTTAGATTTCGTTATAAATTCTTCTTCAGATGTTTGTTACTTTGTTTGTAATTATAATTAATATTTATTATCTATAGACACTACCCAAAATTATTTTCTACACTTTTCCATTTTTTTTATTATTAATTCAATTTTTTTCTTAAATTGTACTTTGCGTTATTTAAAAATTTTTCGATAGTTTCGTTCAGCATTCTTCTAGATTTTTTTTACTTTTTTTCTAGATTTTTCTTAAGATTGTTTTAAGCTTTTGTAGCCTAAAGCCTGAACTTTTCTTTACATTTCTTCACAGAACCATCTTTTTACAATTCTTTTCTAGACTCTACTAAGAAAAATTATAAACACGTATAATCTGCAAATTCACTTTTTAAAAATTTTTAAATTTTTCTTTTTTTTTAGAATTTTGTCAGGTTATTCCTTGGCGTTATTTTTTAGCATTAAGTTCAAAACACTCAAAATAGTTGGCTGATTCTAAAAACTAATTTTTTTCCAGACTATCCTAAATATTTGGAACAATATTGTCTAAAAATTCTTGACATGGTGTTAGAATTTACCCTGTTTTCGCGTAATTTTAAACGGATTTCTCGAAATATTCCTAGAATTCGCCATATTGGCAACACTGAGAGTGGCAGTGAAACATCCGTCTCGGATGATTATTAGTTTGTGAAAATCTAATTCAGGCGAGATTATTTGCGAAACGGCTTCAAATTTCATTACCGTTGTCTTCCTTGACACAATTATTAATGCGCAAATGAAATTTCCTTTTGTAACATTGTGTCTGTAAAAAGCTGCATCAAGTTGCAAAGTTTAAGAGTGCAGTAATCCCGAATCCCATCCGGAGAGTAATAATTACGTCGTCGTCTTTGCAATGCAGCGTTTTTCATAAAAACTCCCAGAACAAGCTCTATGAATTTTTGAAAGGCTCTCTGATGGATTCCTTCAAAGGTACAGTTTAAATGAAATTTTTATTTATTCATTTAAGCAACTGATATTTTCCTTTGAGACGTCACAAATGTACAGCGTTAAATTTTAATACGACAACAACGCACCGAATTTTTTTCTCTCCAATTAACCATTAGCCTAATTGAAAAATTCGTATGTGCCTGACAAAGGGCACGTTTCATGTAAAATTCTATTACGAGCTGAAAGGTAAAAGCATTATGTATTCAATTTTTCAGCGAAAAAAGCATATTTAATTACGACGCAAAGTAAACACGACTCGGAATTATTTGCTTAAAGAGAGACACTGAGACTTTAGAGACGAATTCGCTAATCCGTCTCAAGTGGTTTGACCTCATTAAAAAATCGCCAAACATCGATTTATTTTGCTTAAATTTCGGGCGAAAAGTTTTAAGCTCTCAAGCTCGCCTCCTCCTAAATATTTCACTTACTTAATTCTATTTTTAAATTCGGAAATTTCTGTCACAGCCGGGACAAGTTTATTGAATATTTAGCGGTCTCTTGCGCAAAATTGGAATCGCGTCATCCACAATGCACCAACTATTAAATCATGAAAACGCTGCGATCTTCGCATCTTAACGCGAATTTGCGGCTTGAGAAAAAAACACAAAATCGGGCTTCCGCTCGAGGGGAATTACTTCCTTCATTAAATTAACAAGCGCCAACAAAGGGAAGAAGTTGTCTTTATTACTCCGGCATATTTGATTCAATAACGGAGCTTTTACCTAATTTTTTTCCAACTCGGGGCTGGATTTTTAACAAAAGGGTTTAGTCCCTTTTGAACTCGCTGCAGAAGTGAATAAAACCGGGACAACTGCAAGTTTAATACTTTTTATTTACCCGGAAATTGAATAAAACGTCCGGATTCAGCCACACGTCAACACCGCGGTGCTTCTTCTCCAGCTAATTTAAACTGTTGTCTTTCCGAATTGGCCTTAGCGCGCTGTTTGCGTTTCATTAAACTTGGCCGTAATTTTGTATTAATCAAATTTGAAAAAATCGGCTTTTTAGCGTCGGTGGAGCGGAGAAAATCGTCCCTCGTTTCACCAAACAGGAGATTTCTTTCAGAATAATGAAAGGCCTTTGCAATATCCGGTCAAAGACTCGTCTCCCAAAAATTAAACAAACGCGAGCTTTGGACGAGACGAGCGGGAGCATTTTATTGCATCGGTGTGTTAAGTGGATTATAATTCGATGTCATTTGTAAGCAGTTTCTTAACGAGTTCTGTAATAGAACAGATTCCGACAAAGCACTCATACAAATTATATCCAGTCTAACTTGCTTTCTAAAGCTTAAAGTTCACTTGCATAATGTACGAATCGCAACGTTTTGAATGCTTAATTTGGTTTGTATGCGGACAAAGAAAGGGACGGAAAAACAAGACCACTGGCTAGAGAACTACGGAATTTCGAAATAATAAACAATGAGAGAGTTGAACGCGGAATGTTTACTTTGGAGAGGAAACTGTTGATGAAATTGAGTGTAGTTACGGAAGTTGCAACCGTTTTAAACGACCACAAAAGTACACACATTACGACCCATCAGATTTTCTGATGAATCTCTAATAATTTTAGCGCTTGACAGGGACGTGGCAACACCAAGTTGTTATTCCAATTATTTGTTGTTTTTTTTTGGTTTTTTAAAAGAATTATTTTATTTTTAAAATTCCAGTTTTATTTTTAAGTTTTTGTATAAATTTTTGCCTGTGCTTATAAATTTTTAATATTTTTTTGGCTTAATTAGTTGGCTTTGAAATGCAAAAATAAAATCTTTTTGAAAAACATTAGTTTTTTTAACAAGTGTAAAGCTGTTATTTTTTTAATTATTATTTAACTCTGATTTTTTAAAATGAATTGAATCCTAAATAATTAGTTCTTTATGAATGTGATTTTTTTGGTTATATAAGTGATCTCATAAGTTAGAGATTCTATAAAATAATGCGCGTTTTTAATTAAATTGGTAAAACACCATGAAAGTGTAGTAAAGTAAATTATTTCAAAACGCACGTGTTTTGTGAGCAGCAATTGTTTTTTATATTTTTTTTTGTATAATTACAATAAAGAAACTTAATATGTCACCTCAACACAAAAAAATAAGCAAAAAACCAATCAACAAAAACGATAAAACTCTCAATAACTTTTATAACTGTTTATTTTGTTTTGTCTTTTTTTGATTTTTATCAAAAAGGTAAAAATGTATACTTTAAAACACTAATCAAAAATGTCAGTTGTCATTTAAAAAAAAAATGACGTCATTACTCAAAGACGAATGATGGAAATGTAGAATTTAAAAAAATAAAATTGACCTGTTCGAGGATTTTTTTGAAAAATGACATAACAAAGAAATATATTTCGTGCGTTACTTTTGGTTCTTTGTTATTTAATGTTAAAATCCTCGTAGTAACTGAAATTGTCTGAGGTCGTATTTTTTTTTTTTGAAGAAATTCAGAAAATAATTTTAAAAAGTATCTGAAGAAAATTTTGTACAAGAATTTAAAGATGAATTAATGAATAATGTAAAAAAGCGTCCAGAATTCTGATTTAGAAACGGCTTTAGAGAAGGATCTACAAAAGAGTACAGAAGCAATAATAGAAAATAATTTGGAAAATTTTTAAACGAAGATATGGAAGAATTTTGAAAATGAGAAAAGGTAGAATGTCGAAACAGTCGTCGAAAAAATTTATAATACGTGTTTACAAATCGATTTAAGTGGATTTTAGGGAATATTACAAGGAAGTAACAATGGCTTAATTTTATTAACGTTATTTTTATCAGTGTTTGGTACAATAGTGATGTTTACCAAGCACTTTGAATTGGCAACCCTGCCGCGATATTTATGCCATGTCTCAACAGCCATAAAGACGAGATAAAGCAGAATTGTGAAAGGGGAAAGTGGTTGCAATTTTTCATTATCTGGCTTTATTCACAACACGACAAAATTCATCAGACGAATTTGAGGAAAACTGAGCCAGTTGTTGCAGTAATAATACCCGGATTGCCCGGAAATGGCTCTCCATTCCGTTTAAATGCAAGTTATTGAAATTTCACGCGCAACGAACCACGTCTATGTGATATTCTATGCCCAATAATGCCCTCAATAATGAATTAGAGCGTCCAAAGCTAATCGCCCTAATCTCACCTTCAAGCGAGTTTTTCCCGACACAAGTTACTAATTAATGATACGTTTGATCGCAAAATCAACATGTGCATCATCAAAATAAGACGCTTGAGGCGCTGCCAATTAATTACATGAGTTAATTTTTTTCCAGTTGGTAATTAGTTGGTAATGAAATTTCGCCACTTCCGATCAAACTATAATTAAAGGCCTGAAATAAGCGGGGCTTTTAATTCTGTTATCACCAATTATCACTTCTCTTCTTTAGGGGAGTCTTACCTGTGTCGAGAGAAGGACAGCGCGGACGCACTCGAAAATGATTTCCGATTTCTTATCAGGGGTTGGGGCGTAGATTGTGATAACGTAGGTGATGCCCAGCAAGGGCATAAGTACGAGGAGGGCTTTGGCCGCTTTATGATACTGTTGGGTTTCCACCGTATTGGCAGATCGCAGTTTTGTTATGAGGACCCACATTATGGCCAGCAGGAAGGCCAAATTCAGCAGGAGAACCAGCATTGTAGGCCCTTGGAAAATCCAGTCCACGTCATGACTGTTGAACCAAGTGCACTGCAAAGTTTCTCGTTGAATAAAACATTGACTTGTTTAGGCAATTTGACAAGAATGAGCAGGAAATTGAAAGGTTACTGCAGGAGTGGTAATAAGATTATTGCTCAAAGTTCCTGATTCCGACTTCGACATTTTTAGCTCGCGAGCGTCATAACTTTGAAGATTACTCCGCTTTGTAAACTTGAGATTAGAACTTGGAGTTTATAAATTACGGCGAACATGATGCCAAATTCTTGTTGGCAACGGTTGAGGCAATTTTTTGATGGCCTGTCATAAACTCTCGAAATAGTTTGCAAGAATTTAATTATTATTGAAAAAGTTGCGCTTACTGTGGCTGGGTCGCCCGCTGCCGGGATAAAGCTCTTGACAATCACCCAAACGAGGATGAAAATCATTGGCAAGCCTGGAACAAGCGAATTTTTGTTCCTGAAACAATTCATTACAACCCTCTAGACTTACCCCACCCGATGCACACATAAACCCTCAATTTATAATTCTCCCTGGTCAGTGTTTCAACGACGAGAATATAAAGATACAGGCCTGGAAAAAAAGCACTCTATTGGCTTAATAATTCACTGAGGCACAAATGTACAAGGCATGTTGTGGCTAATTTCCCCATAACTCTGTAGCGAAATCTGTTAGCACTTACCCGAGGGGAAAGGCGCGCGCTAAAAAGTGGACACCTATTCATAAACACTGATTTATTGGTAATTTTAATCAATAAATAATAAACAATATTATATTTATATTTTTTTCAATAATTAGCACTTTTACATTATGCGTTTAAAGTTTTCTAGTTAATTGCATTTCCACCCCATTTTTCGGTTAGTTGATTTATTGTACGTATTTTCATTAATTCGAAGTTTTTCTGCCGTGTTTTTCATATTTTTTCATTTTGCTATTTCTTTGTTTTTTAAAATATTTTGTTTTTTAAATCAAAGATACGTTTTCCTGTTTTACCCATTGCCTTGTTTCCTTTTTCTTTTTAGTTATTTTGTCTTTATTATTTAGAGTGTAGTAATTGGTTTCTTATTATTTTTTTCATCGTTTGTTTTTTTCTTGATAATATATTTCTGTTCGCTTTATCCTCTGTGTTAGGATTTCTGTAAACCAAGTTATTCTAAACAAACATTTTTGTGCTTTCTTGACTTTGTTTCTACCTCGGTTTTTCCTTAAAATTTCAAGTTTTACTGCTTTCTTGAAGTTACATGTTTTATTTTTTGCTTTGCATATTATATTTGGTCATCTTTTTTTATTCTAGGTTTTGTTGTTCTCTTGACATTTTTGTGTTTAAGTTGATCTTTCTTTGGAATTCCTTCGAAGTTTTGAATTTATTTTCATTCTTAATAGTAATAATCGTCTGTTTTTCTTTGTTCTTTTTTGGAGTATATTGTTTTTTTGTTTTCGTTCTTCTGTCTCTTCTATTTGTTGTTTTTTTGTTTGCTTTTTCTGTTTTAAATTGTTTTTACGTTGTTTTTGTTTTGGTTTTTATATGTTTTTTATTATATCCTAAATTGTATCTGTTTTTGTTTATCGTCTGTTTTTCGATTCTATATTTTCTCTTTTATTGTGTACACAAAATTGCTACATTTTGACATTAATATTTCCAAATGAGAATGACGTTATTTTTAGTTTTTTTAAACGGCAATTAACATTCTTACTGCTTTTGATAGTGCTTTATTATTCTAATGAATAAAAAAAATTCAATATCAAAACAATTTTTTTACTGAAGGCTACTAAGTAATTTCGTGAAAATCTGTCCGTGGAAAAATAAAAAAAAACAGTTTATTGTTTGTTATTCGACCGTATTGTTTGTAATTAAAATTGTTAATTTTTTTGACACTTACCCTCAACAAACATCCAAAAAAACGTGGAAATGTGGAAGTAATGTAGCAGTGTGATGACGAATATGCAAGCTATGGAGGCTCCAGTGCCCCCTTTGGAGCCCAGCTGCGGAATTATTTATCACAAGGGGTTAACTAGGGTGGTTTTGTACTTACAACCGTCAGGGTCAGAATCCACATTATGTACATTAACATGTAAGACCACATGAGATTCATGTGAATTCGGTTTCTCAAGCAGCGCAGCTCTCTGCAAATTAAGGGCGGAAATTAAGGGCTGTTTTCGATTTATGACCAGAAGGGAACATTTTCAATATGAAAATTTATTCAACAACCCCAAATCAATTCGAGCATTTTTAACTGGTAAACCTCCAGTGTGTACAACCCGAATTAATCACCGAAATTAAAAATACATTAATAATGATTACAACTCGCCCACTTTTTTATTTTAAACAAGCTGAAAGTTTTTTTACACTTACTTGAAATATGTGAAAATTCCCAAAGCTATCGACAGTGTAATTAAACTTAAAACGTATCCGACGAAATAAATCGTGGCTTGGGTTTCGACGTCGGGGATAAGAATGATTTCGGTGCATTTGGAATAATCGGCTTTCGTCCATGTCCCATTAGCGAGGCAAACTCTTGTGGCATTCTCTGCAAAAAAATACAATTATCGAACGCAATATTTGCTTTCAATCACGCTTGTTTGTGGCAATATTGTACAAACACGACATATTAAATCATAATTTATCAATTAGAGAGAGTTGGCAACGAACGACTCAATTTCGGCCAAAGTTGTTATTATGTTATTTGAGCCGAAATTTACGCAGAAAAATGAGAGATAAGAGATTAGATGGGGTATAAGTGGATGTAGCAAATATCTGGAGGAAACACAGAACCGTAAAAATTTATCTTGGAGTGGTGGTAAAAGGACGCAGAGTTTACAAGCGATAAGAAACTGTGTCAGAGGATTATTTTTATTAAATCGGGTGAGGAAATGGCAGGAAATATGCGGAAAGGTGAGAGGATAATGCCGGAGAGATGTGCGTGTTCCAGGCAAAAGCAGGGAACCAAGAGTGTTTTGACTCATTCATTTTCGTTAAAATTGTAATTATTATAAAATAATAAAAATAAAATAGTTTTTAAATGGCAAAATAAAACGCAACGTTATCCCGGCGCATCCACCATTTTTAACAAGTAAGGTTTGCCGCAACAATCTTAAACAAATACTTACAGTTTTTGTTTCATTTATTTTAGTTCGGCTTTTTATTTTACTTCAGAAGCGCTCTTTAAATGCGAACAGAAAATTCCATCACTTGGAGAAATAAATAATCGCAGCAAATCGCATAATCCGTTATAAGAGCCGTTAAAAATGGCATTTCTTTGGCGCGAAAGCTCGCCAAGTGTTGTTAACAATCCTTATTAATTTTTTGTAGAAAAAAATTACCATATAATCCCGCACTATCCTCTCTGGCGCTGCCATTAATCACCTTTAAAGAAAATTAATTTGAATAATGCTCCACAAAAAGCTCTCGTATTTATCTTTGAAAATCCTCGTTGAAATATTTTCTTATCATCGCGCTAGCATTTATACATTGTGTCACTATTTAAAGCAGTTCCGGAAATATGCCATAATGAAACTCGCCGGTTGGCATATTAAAAAATCACGCTTTATTGTCGAGAATAAAACAGGACATTTCCAGCACGAATTTGCCGCTTCCGGCGAATTTTCATCAACGCGATGCTCTTTCAAGATTCCGGTATTTGTCCAGTTTTGCATTCGAAATCAAAAAACTCAACGGACAGGTCCTGATTCCAACCCTTGTTACCTGTCAAGTATTGAGAAAAGCCATCGCATTGTTCCCAACTGTATTTTAGAAATGGTGGATGCGCCGGGAAAGTTTAGTTCCAGTTTTTAAAAACCGAAACTTTGTGAGAATATGATTCGATTTGGGTCATTTCAAAACCATTCTCCTCACGTCCGCAGAACTTTTGCCCGTTTCCAATGCAATTTGTTTATAATCCACCACTTGACACAAGCAACATTTCCTTGCTCCAAGGAAAAAACTGTTTACATCGAATAAACCAATTGGTACAATTTCGCTCCTTGATTACCAATTTGTTCAATCAATAGTGTGGTGCAATTTTCTTCAATCAGTTCCTAGACTTCTCTGCAGTCTTTGATGTGCAATTTGTAATTTAAATCGTGACCTCGACAAGGAAAATTATCGATTTTCTAATCAATTGTTACGCTAAAACCTGTTGCTTCCTAAAATTGAGCTGTTTTCTTTGTATGATTCACGGCAAGTTGGGCAAAGTTACCGGAACCTAACACAATAAACCGAACAACTAAGCAAAAATAATTCCAATTGTTGCCGCAAGTAAACAACTGCCATGACGTTTTCTTATTTTCAATAAATGAATAAATTTGCATGATTTTTTAAGGCTGCCAAGCCGGCAATAATGGAAGAAATCGATTCAATTATGCGCATTTTCCCTATTCAATATTTATTAATTCGGCTATTTCACCGGCGCATCCACCATTTTAATCACCTCTGAATATTTTACACTTTTGTCGGGAAAAAGTTACGTGTATTTATGTGTTGAACTGCATTTAAAATTGTTGCTTGAATGCATTATAATACATTAAATGCGAATTAATGCAAGTCTTGTTTATTTTGTTTACTAGGTCGTTGATTCAATCACGGTTTGGTTACAAAAATCAATAAAATGTCTAAATTTTGCGAAATTGCAAATAAATCATTCGTGTTATTACATTTGCAGCACTCTGGCCACAAACATCAACAGCCATACATTTCGAAGATCTGACGTAAATAATGAGTGCATTAAATCTATTCACTGTAGAACAGGGCCGGCTCGACCAATTTTCGGACCCTTTTTATATAAAACTAAACCAAAAATAACTAAAACTAACTAGAGTAGGCTTGACAACAATTTGAAAAACCAACATTATTGTTTTATTACTTTTTTTATGCAAGCTGAGCGTAATAGAAAAAAAAATAAATATAATAAAATTCTAATAACTTATATCATGATTTAGGTAAATTTCGGTTAAAAAACTCACAAAAAAACTAAATTCTTACTTAAAAGTATATTTGAGAGTTAAAAAAGGTCACTTTTGTGTTTCTAAAAAATAATTGTATTTTTAAATCAAAAAATTTTAGAAAAATGCCAAAATAGAACCGTTTTGTCTCAAAAAAAATTTTAGTTTTCCCGGCGCATCCACCATTTATCTTATTTCGTAATATGTTAATTTTTATCTCTTGTGAAAGCATTTTTTTTTGGATTTCTTACAACTATGTAATTATTATTTCACTAATTGATATAAAAGACCAAAATGTTTTGTATAATTGTTTGTTACAAGAAATTTGAAGTGCAATTTCACTTGTATTTTACACTCGGTTTCTCGGTTGCCAGATCTTTTGCAATACTTGTCTTAACTAAATAATTGCTCAAAATGTGAATTTAATGCTGAATTTTGACGTTGCAGCATTACATTTTTTTCCTACAACCGAAAAAAATTGGTTGATCATTAATTCCGGGCCCGGATCTCATTTTGCAATATCCGGTCCTGAGGTAGCCAATCAATACCGCTATTTAAATCACGAAATTTGCATAAAATGCCTGTGTCTAATCCTTCTTTTTGTAGGTCCAGCCCACAGCAAAATTTTTATTGAATTAATCTGAATAAATAACAAGTGGTTTTAAAATACACCGTGGCGTAATGGCGTTCATTACCCGTGCGGTTGTCAAATTTCCTGTTATTCGCTTTTGCATCACAGATCGCGGAAATCCTGCTTGAAATATTAATCGCGCTAAAGAGCTGCAGTATGCAATATAATTTATACATTTCCTGCCCCAGTCTTTGTTGTGCGCTAGAGGCACAAGCAAATTACATATTTATAATAGCCTCGAATCCATTTTTCAATTTAAAAATCCCGGAAATTAAGTTTTCTCTTCAAGAAACTTTCGTCATAGATCAGTTTTATCTAGTCGCTTATTTCCCCACGGTGCCACTGTGAAACTTTTTCTTAATAGTTTTTCCTAAAAACAAATTTAATTCCTGCGTCTTGCTTGCTTGGAATTCACTTGGCCGTGCTTTTTCAACAAGATACACAATTTCCCAATAAAAACGTTATTTCAGCTCTTCTTCCTTCGGCTCGACATTCCGGGGAAATTGCGCCAATCAGACGCTCATAACACAAAAGGTGATTCGGAGCTATTTCGCACAAGAGCGAAAAAATTTGCAATTTCTGAGGCGCTGACGCCAAGTGCACACCAATTTTTTAACGCTTACGATTGCGGCTAATGGGCGGAAATTGCACCCAATGGCACAAGCCACGAAGAGGCAATTACGAGATAAATGCGAGAAAAAGTGAGAAGAAAAAAATTGTATTCATCGCATGCCATGATTATTAATTATTGAAAAATAACTAAAATTGAATTTCTTTAGAGGGTGTAAGGATCCGCTATAAAGGGATTTTTTTGAAAATCAGTCTTTTTGTAAAAATTGAGCGCTTATTTTTAATGTTTTGCGAAAAAGGTTTTGGAGTAAATGCGCATTAATTGAAAAAGTGTTGGATTTTTGAGTGAAATCGAATCGAACAGCAGTCGTCTCGCATTAATTTTATTATCGCAGTTTAAAATAGCACAAAATGCATCCAGAATTCAATTTGCTCGAGTTACAGATAACAACAATTCAATTGACGGCATTTTAGAGCATGACAAAGGCGCCGTCTATTTTAATTTCGATTTTAATGCAGTCATAAATTGAATTTGTTGTTTTTTTGGGCGTAATCACCGTTATTGGAAGCAATAAATTTGCCTCCGATTCAAAAACTATCGATATGGTTGCAGATGTCCGTAGCAAAAATTGCAGCACTTGTCGTTTGCACGGTGATTTATTGTTGAAACCGAACTTATCTCATTCCTCGAGCGTAAATTATGCCACTGAAAGACAGGACGAGTATTCGGGTCATAAACACAAAGCCGTGCAACTTTGCACGAGATGGTTACGTAATAATTAACTCTCGCTCGAAATTGCAAATAAATAAATCCGGGAGAAGAGGCCCTGACGGGCTCGTAAAATGGCCAAAATTGGACCCAGAAGCGAATTTTTACAAGGAACAAAACGGCGATTTGCGCGCTGTGCTAATGCAACCGTTGAACCGAATTAAGACGCGAAAAGTTTTACTTTTAATGAAGTTGCCGAAGGCATGGAGAAATCATTTGCGATGGAGGTAGAGGAGGTTTTGTCTGCCAGCTGTCACGGTGAGGGAATATTCAATTTGTCATCGTTCATTTGGAATTTCGGAGCGAAATATTGTATTAAGAGGAAGCTGCGGATTGTTGCGGTCTAATCTCAATACGTATCAGAAGACGAAACACAAAAACAAATACACAATTACAAACATCAAAAAAGAAGCTTCAATTTAATCCAATTTTCAGCAAATATTTTTACATTATTTTTTACGTACTTTCGTAAACAGTTTATCTCGAAGATTAATTAATGTTAAATTAAATCTAAATAAAGTGATTCAAGATTTTAAAAGAGAAAACACATGGAATCTGATTAAAGGTTTAGGAATTTAACTTTAGAAAATCAAAAAATTACAGGCTGTTCTTGAAACATTCCGCAGGAATAAAATTTTACAAAGAAAATTTAAAAAGTTTGATTTTTTTAATTTTGACTCAAATATTCAGCATTATATCAAATTTTTCTCATTTTACCACAGGTCAATTTTATTTTTTTTATTGTAACATTTTAACACCATTATTACATTTCTGATATCTCTTGCCTTTTATCCCTTTTAAGCTTATTCTGGTCAGATCGCCTATGTGTGGCAATTGTCACAAAAAACGTATGTCTCGGTTAACATTACAAAACAATGACAGATGACAGCTGTCAGTAATGTCAGTGTCAGGCCAAAAATTCACACGTTCAACTGAGCTTGCAGAGTAAATTCTTGAACGTCTGCATACAATTATCATGATTTTCAATGTGATTTTCATCAAAAACTCCTAAATGCAAAAATAAGACAACATTTAAACAGTTGACGGCAAACCATATGAACTTATCACGCAACTAACGTTCATGCTAGAAAGAGAAAACCACAGCAAACCACGACCAGAAGAATTACTGAACACTTGTTAATTTCAAGCAGCAATTTAAAAGAATATTTAGATTCAACGTTAATTTTTTTTTATGAAATAGAACAAAACACATAAAAAAATAATGCGTTTTGTTGGTTTTGAATTTTTTGGAATTAAAAACTATGTTTTTATTTCACCTGCTGTAGGAATTATTGAGAAAGTTTAAGTTTTGTCAAAAAAATATACTGTTTGTTTGATATTTTTTGGCGTAAAGCAACCACTGTTGATTATTTTTATTTGTATGTTGGTAAATAATAATTCAGTGAGCTATACATAGCAGCGAAGCAAACAGGACGCATTTCAACACGTTGGTAATCTTAAGGCAATATTGAAACTGTAAAAAAATTCTGAAACTATAATTAACGACAAACATTGCGAGTTAATATTGAAGAAAGGATATACACTTTTTATCTCTTCTATTTACTCGAACGCAGCTACAATGGAATTGTTGCGTTTCCCTGTAGTAAACTATGTTACGTACTAATTAACAGAAATTTTCATGAAACATTTTTTCTCTAATTGGAATGCCAGATTTGTTTACACTGTATTTAAGCCGGAAGCCATTACGCAATTTATTAATTTTCCAATTTGCAACAAAAATGTATTATTTAGTTTCATTCCTGTCCAAATAAAAATATTTTTGTTTACGTTGGGCTTTTAATATGAGATTTGGGTTTAATAAAAATCGCACAATTTCTTGAATTCGCGCTCACTCCAAGCGTATCTGTTTCGCAAGGGAGCTAAAATTACACCCTTCTCAAGCCCATCACAATCCCGGTATAATTACAAGGAATTTCCTTACGTGTGTCGTCGTATCTGATGTTCATCAATTCGGCGAAGCACTTGACATAGGTCGTCTCGTTGATGGGCGTGGGCGGCCAGCACAGCAGCCCATCGGTGGTGACGGGGCAAAACCCATCTGGGTGGGTTTCTGCGAGGGCTGTGGTCCTGTTGGTATAGAGGCTGGTGCAGTGTTGTAAGGTGATGTTGAGTCGGATCTTGATGTCCTCTGTTTCGTTGAGGACATTCTCGGAACTGGGCCACAAGTCGGCGTCGACGGGCTCCGGCTCCTGGGGGAGAGGTTCGGACCAACTCATTGTTGATGATGCATTTTGACACTCGAATCTGCGAAACACAATTGAGGTGGATTCGAGCGAAGATTTTCTTTATCAGTTTGTTTGCACGGGTGATATATGGTTTTATTGTTTTGGGTAAATATGCGGTGGCAACGTGATAAGTCGTTTTGCGCTTTGGAGAAGAGGAGAGTTGCACGAATTGGCGAAAATCTTTTATTCGGAATTGATTGAAAATGGAAAAATCGAAGGGAAAACGTGTTTTTAAAAATTCTAAAAAACCTACTAGAGGATTTTTTCTCGAATAGTAAATAAATTTTCATGAAAGGGAGAGAAGATACTTTTCTCTACTGTTATACATATGACTTTTTTTGACAGCTTCATCTGAAAATATCATTCCCACTTTTCAAATATTCCATGAATAAAAATGCAAAGACAATTTTAAACAAATACTTTTAAGAGGTTCTTAAAAGTTAGTAATTTTTTTCATTTTCAGCGCAAAAAAGAGTGCAAAGTTGTTCTATTTTCGAACCGCTTCAGTGTATTTTTGCCTGAAATTTGCATTTTTATTAGAAAATTAACCCAATTAGTGATTTTTTGCTAAAGAATATTTAATAAAATGTTTTTATGGTTAACAAAATGGTTTCCTATTGATTGCCCTGAAGAAACCCCAAAAAAGGTGTCGAAACGTGGACCGTACATTAATTACTAAAATAAATTTGTCTGCCTTCTCAATAATTAATCACGCCTTAATTTAACAAAATAATGTTAAAATTTCTATATAAAAAATCTAGAACTAATGGAGCAACGTTTAATGCGCAGAAATAACAACATTCTTGGATAATTTGTGACTTATTTTTGACGAAATTTTACGAAATAATTGAATTTTTAGGTGTAGGATCTCTAGAAAAATGAGAAAATAACACAATTTCCAACACAATTCGGCGATTTTTGGCTTTATTGGTGTTTAAATCACTCAAAAAGTGACAATTTTTTGTATTTTTGAAACAAATTTAGTGAATTTTCAGCTTATTTAAACCTGGAAGAGTTAAAAAATTGACCAGTTTTGTAATTTTTTAGTCTATTTTTAAGTAAATTTTTAGACATTAACATTTATTATTAAATAAAATTAAAAAAATCAAAATTATTTAATAAACCCTGTTCTGACTAAACAAGTTTTTAAGTATTATTTTTAAAATTTTTAATTAAATGTGATATTAAAACTATTTGTCCTGCTTTTCCGAGGATATTGCGGTTTTGTGGAGAATTTTGTGCATTACAGGAGAGAGAAATTAACATTTTACTTAGAAATTCTTCAAATGCTTGATAATATTTGAGCAAATTATACCATTTTTTTAAACAATGGTAGTTTTTTTAGACAATTTTAACATAGTTTCGTAGAAATTGACGCTTTTTAGTTTTGGAAGAGAAGAAAATATTCATGAATTTGAGAAATTCTTGGCAAAAATGATAGATTTCACAGGGAAATGTTTGGAAATAGTTAAAAAAAAGCAATTAAAAGTAAGGGAATTGTTTTTAAGAATCAATTTATAAAATGTAAGAACTTTAATTTATAAAAAAAATTATGGCTTGTAGCACTTTTTTTATACAAAATTGTATCATTTTCGACTCAATTTGATTATTATAAGTCATTATTACAAAAATGACAAAAACTATTTTTGACTCAGCTCTCAGCTCAAATTTTTAGCTTGGTTGTTTAGACGCACTACAGGTGACAACATTGCTCGTATTTGTAATTTATTTAAATAAATTGAATCCCACTAAAAATCAGCGTTTTTTTGTTTTTTTTAGTCATTAAAAGGAAACATAAAAATTATATGATAAATTCAGTTCTGAGTAAAAAAATTTGAAGTGTCTTTTGGCTTTTTAATATTTGTCTTTGCATTTTTCACAATTAAAAGTTCCGGTACTTTTCAACATTCTCCTTTAGTTGTAAACAAGATATGAATTTTTGAAAGCTCATTAGTAATTCCGCCTCAGCCCGTCCCTGCTGCTAACATTAACAGACTTGAACTTGCGCTAATTACCGGAAAATCTATTATTAAAACAGTTGAAGTTTAATTTAAATGTAACTTTCAACATACAAAGGTTAATTGGAATAAAAGTTAATGGTTTACAGTGTCTGACTATTGCAATTTCACATGTGGAAGATCCTCTTTATTTTTAGATGCATGACTGCATCTGCGAACGTATAATAAATAAAATTAATAATATTCCAAGTGCTGTTTATATTATTAGACCGAGATAAATTATTTCTTTGATAAGCGCTTACGATTTCCTGCAATAACTCGTACACAAAGCAACAAATTTTTCGCCATAAAACAACTGATTAATTCACTGTCTGTTTTTAAATAGGGCTTGTGCTTGTACAGGTGTTAACGTTTCACAATTCAAATTCAGAAATAACATTTCAAAAGGAGCAATTTCGTCTGAATAAACTGTGGAAAAAATTGTTAACAACGAAAGTAGAAGAATTGCGAAACGGATTTTATGGACTCGTGGCCGTAAAATCAATCATTTCCAACCATTTGTTTGTTTTTAAACCGCCAAAAACAAACTCGAAGATGAAATAATACACAGAGCTCTAGTAATAAATAAATCTCGGTTTTAGTTTTCGTCCCTCGACTCACTCTAATCCTCTTTTGTAATCCGGTAATGAATTTAAAATCTCTCAGCGGCCTAGTTTAAATTCTTTTTTCATTAAAAAACTTTCGGGTTGACAATCTGCTACCGCGCATTTATCTGTGGCGGACAACGTTGTTTCATTATTACATTAAATGAACGTCTTTCGTGAAATGCGCATCCTACTCAAGTTTTTATTTATGGGACGAAAACGGTTCCGTGAGCGCTTAAAATATATCTTCCAGGATAAAAGATTTCCTGCTTCGAGCTTTCAGTTTTGCTTAATGGCAGCTGGGTAAAATATTTATGGATTTGTGTGCTCTTGAGCGAACTAATCAACATAACAACAATTTTGTTACCTCAACACTGCAGTTCTAGCCAACTAAACTCGTCTTTCAGTAAAAATAGACTGACAAAGGCTTTATGCGATTAGACTGGAATCACTTAGCTAATGAACAATTAGAGATAAGAATATTTGCGTTAATTAGTGTTTTCCCAGCACAAACATGCGGTTAATAATAACACTGATTGATTTAAGTTGAGTGTTTTGGCTTCACTATTGGGTTTTTCAGCGAGTTAAGCTGCCCCGTTCGCCGAAAAACCCTGAAAGCACAAGTTGTTGATTCAATCACAGTTTCATAGTGGCTGAAAGTTCCACGTTTGCGTGCCGGTAAACTTTGACATAAATATTTAAGAGTGTTCAAAACTGTCGATTGTTTTGCATATTGTAGAAATTAACAAAGTAGGCGTGGTTAGAAGGAAAAAATTTGCTGAATTCTAAATATAGTCAGGTTGGGGATTTCTTCGTATCAGTGTATCATTTGTAATTTGGGGGAGTTCTGTCCGAAATAAATGCCGGCTTTTTCAGCTAGAATCAATGTTGCGTCTTCAAAGAAACTCAATTTCATTTTCTAAGCAAGTTGTTGAATATTTACGAGCTGCTTTGGCTACTTGGTCCGGTTTTTGCGACTGCAAAGGTCGGCAAAAACCAAATTGAATTTTGCCAAAACAGTTGTTGAAACGCTTCACCTGTTGTTAATTATTTGCCATTTTCGTGCGAATAAAATTGGAATCCGTTCCGAGGCAATTAACAAAATTGTGACGATATGCACCGTCTGGGCAATAATTAGCCTCGAGATCTCGTTAGAGTTGATTAAATCTCTGGTGATTTCGCTCTTAAGCGAAACAAGCCAACTTTGTGTCGGCGACCAGACTCGATTTTCTCTGCTAAAATCATAATCCGCAACTTTTCGGTGATGTAAAGTTTGGATGATTTTAATCGACACCGCGCAGACACTTGATTTAATTAGCATTTTATTGTTGCTTCAGTTAAAGCGAATCGTCTGGCGATAATTATGACGAATGCCACTTTTACGAGCCAGATAAAGCTTTCTCCCTAATTAATTAACTCCAACCTTTCGAACAAACAAATCGGCCAATCTCGTATAAAAATGAAACGATATGATAATACAGACGTTCCAGATATGCGATAAAATTTTATTGAAGCCTCGTTTACCATAAAACGCCTCTTTTCGTTCGGATAAATCGACATTACGCAACACTAGGTTGCGAATTTTAATAACGTTTCAAACCCCGAGATTAGCGATTTTATTTCCATTAATTCCACAGTTGATGGATATTTTATTAAGGCCCTTTTGGCAACCGAATCGTCTTCGCTAATTGCTTAATTAACGACAAATTTGCGTGGGTTGGCGCTGAGTTATACGGCATGTTGTAAACATCAAGCCTTCAAATCAAAATTTTTGAGGATGTAGTACTTGGATTTATGAAATAAATTACTCTTTTCTGAATCTCGTGTTTTTCAAGACTATTCAAGAGTTAAGGAAAATAGTTTTATGTTGGGGTGGTAAAGGGACTGCATCTACAATTTTAAAAATTTATAGAGAAAAATCATAAAATTTTTGCTTAATTGGAATATGAAGGTTATTTTGATCTGGAATTGCTTTCATTGTAGAAAAAATTACTGACTCTGTGTGTTTAAAATTCTTTATAAAATTGTTACTAGAAAATTACGTTTATTTTAATTATTAATTTTTATTTTTCACGTGATTTTTAGCACAAAAAAACATTTAAACATTGAAATTCTAGGAAGGAAGTATAGAAAAGAAGTATAAAAAAATCAAGAATTACTAGCAGACGCTAAGTTCTGTGCTACTATCAGTTTTTGAAATATAGTATTTTTTTTGGTGGTTCACTCTGTATCTAGTAAAATTAAGACTTAAGATCTGGAAAATCAAAAACACGAATTTCAAAATTTGTCATTCTTTGAATTTTGTTGTTTTGTATAAACTTAAACAATTTCAAAACCTGGGAAACATGAATAAATCAATTTTGAAAACATGGAAAATTTTAACATTTAAGAAAGTGGAAAATTCAGTTTAAGAGCCAAAAAGTCAAAAAATTGGTTATAATAATTATTGCAGTTTTAAAAGTCATCAGTTCCTATTTTTTTAATTTTGGATATTTTTCTGTAACGAACTAAGGTTTTTAAAAAATGTTGACAAAATCACAAAATAAAAATTTGGTCTTGCTTTCAAAAATTTGAAATCTGGAACTTCTAATCGATCTGATCTGAAAAGCTTAAAGAAAATCTGACTCCAAAAGCTTGTAAAACTTGAAAAAATTTTGTCTTACAATGTGATAAACTCCAAAAATCTTGACTGAACTGGCTTTAAAAACCTGTTATGTAATTGTAGTTGACGTGAAAAGAACTCGACTAATTTGGTTTTTAAAAATTCGAAGTTTGGAAAGTGCAAAATTATAAATGCTGTCTTAAAAACCTGAAAAACTCAAATAAATTAACTTCGAAAACCTGAAAAATTTTCACAAAATTAAGCTTCAACATCTGAAAAAACTAAAAGTTTAAATTGAAGTGATTTTTACGTAGTTTATTTTTTACATTTTTTATAGTAATTATGGACTAAACAAAAATTTGTTGCTTTTGGATGTAAAGTTCATATAAAATGTGAGGTTTTTGAACGTTTTTTGACAAAATTTTATAAAATAAATCAATACATTTTTGATAATATTTTGCAAAACATTTGTGTTTTTGGCTGATAAAGTGCTGAAACTGTTTGAAAATGGAAAAAAATGCCTTTTTTTAAACCAATTGTTTTTTTTTTTGATTTTGAATTTTGCGAAATTGGTGAGTTTTTGACCAAAAAATGCAAAGTTCAAGTTAAAATTCAAAAGTTGAGTTTATCTAGTAGCACTTTTTGTAGCTTAGTAGTTTATTTTTTAAATTATGTCTATAATAATTTTCGCATAACTAGGAATAAATTTAGAAATCATTAATATCTAATCCTTTATCCTTATTTTTCTAAATTATTACACATTTTTCTAAGTTGTGAAAACGAATATGTTTTTCAGTTTTTTGTGTTAGTATTGCTTTATTTCAAAACCAAGCTTGACATTTTCCGTAGAAAAAGCGTCAAAGTCTGGCATTTATCCTGAAATTATTTGCGAGCATTTCTCACTTCAATTTCGTGAAAGAGAGCAACCGACCAACAAAACAGCCAGATAGAGCAAGCTTGTAAATATTGAACTCAATTTCATCTGAAACTAGAAAAAGCTGGCATTTATTTCGCCTAAAATTCGTCCAAATTACAAGTGATGGTGATGCACGGCCATAAAGCTCCGTCCTGATTTAATGCGTCAGAATCCTAGATCTAAACAAAACCTAACAGCATTATCTCCACTCCATTTTATCCGCCTGTTTCTCCCAATTTCGAAAAACGAGATACTAGAAAACAGATGTGAGAAAATTTTACACCGCCCAGCTGCTATTGTGTGTTTGCTTTAAAATCTCTCTGCACAATAGATAAACAAGCTCGTTCGCAGAACGTCATTAAAAATAATACGGATTTTTATCGAAAATCAAAAGGATACGTTATTTAAAGAAGCCTCGCTTTGTTGCCGACAATAAGAAATTTAATGCTGCGAGTTTATAGACGTACAAAGATGTGTACTTAGCGTATAAATAAATTAGATTCGTTATTCCTGAAACATGAGCTTTATTATCTACACGAAGAGCGTAAAATTTGGCCGAATAATTGCGTTTTATTCAAGCAAAACTAATAAATTTGCTCTTTTAGCCAATTTCTCGTCTCGGTGTGTTTTTCTTTGGCAAAAATAATATTTTGTCGTGAAACTCCGTTTTAATCCTTGAAAAACTAAATATCACTGTCATTCGCAGACAATGAACTCGGAGACAAGTTAATTCGGAAACAGCCAGGACATGAGAACTCGGACAGGTGTCCTCCCAAGGGCCGGGAAAAAAATAAACGGTTCTAATCGATCGCAACGCTTTAATTATCGAATAAACAAATTACGGTAAAAGTCGCGTCTATCAATCACGAAACTTGGTCGTCCTTATCTCTGCTGGACAAATATTTGGCGCAAAAGCTCCTCTGTTTACCGATTGCTGGTTTTCGACAGTAAATCCATAACGCAACGGATGTCTAAGTCATTAAAAACGCGCGACGATAAACCAATAAAGACGACTCCACCGTTTATAATCACTAGAGGTAATTTTAGACACATTTTTCTATTGGTTCCTACTACAGAAAAAATAAAAACATACCTTTTATTGCAATGAATTCCTTACAAACAACACGAACTACATTTTGTCAAAAAAAATAAAAAATTACTAAGACCAGATTCTGTAGATCCAAGTGACTGGATGAGTGAGAAATTGTGTGTTAGGAAAGTTTCCTAAAGCCGGTCTCTCAAATAATCGCAGTGAATTATTGGGACCCGGAATGGAATTAAATATCCGAGTTAAGTTGTGATTTATTCGGGGAGATAAATACAGGGGTGTCAACTGCATCGTAATCCGAGTAAAATTATGAAATGTGTTGAATTAGTCGCGAGTTGGTTGTTTTATTTAAAAAATAAATCAAATCATTTTCTTAACCGAGTGTTGAAAAATTTATTCATAATTATTTTGGCGAGTTGGTTTAATCGGGTTGGGGATTATTGTCCAATTTTTTGCCTACCGTCCGTACAATCCAATTTGAAACTAAATTAAAAACTCAAAGCTTTTATTTTATTCAAAGAACAAACACGTTCAAAGTCGTATTAATGTTGATTCAACCTGTCGCTATTTATTAAGTACACAGATATCTTTCTTATATTTGTATATCCGCCTGTGTTTCAATTACGCATCACTAATTTACGTGACTTTTGTGTTTAATAAAATTACACGTTGGATGTATTTACATACTGAAATTGCTCCGAAATCCAAAATATGTGTTCGGCAAACACAACGACGTTTTATTCGGTTTGATTGCCGGTATTTGCATAAATCGCTGAAACTGTAGGTACGGATTTTTCCTCTAAAGTAATTTGAGATACAAAGTGTGGAATTTTTTCTTATTGAAACTTTACACAATTTACATTCGAAATAATGGCCTCAGGCGTGTTTATTTTTCTCGGGTGTACTCACTTGAGCAAAGTTTTAATTGCATTAAACTAAATATGATGCGATTTTGAAAACTTAAAGTCCTAAAGGAAATCGACTTGTTCTAGCGCATTCTTCAGTTCATTTTACGAACTATTCAATATTTTTACATTTCCTTTATTTTTGTTTAAAGTTTACACAGGACACAAAACAATTTATTTAAACCTCGTTTTAATAGTTTTATGAAATTTTATATGCTTTTACAGCCACTAGAGTTGTTGGAAGTCCAAAAAACTCAATAACTAAAAGTCGTAGAGCATTGCGGTTTGTTCTATTGAATTCTACGGCTCATTTTACATATTATATCAATTTTTCACAAGAATTAAAAATTTAAAATTTTTTACCTAAATTTAGGGTAGCCATTTGTCATAGTGGAAAATTATATTCAACAAAAAAATTCATAACTCAAAAACTAAAAGTCGTAGAGCAATGCGGTTTCTTCTATTAAATTCAGCGGCTCATTTTCTGTATTATACGAACTTTTCATGAGATTTAAAAATTTGATTTTTTTTGCTAAAATTTCCTGAGTAATAACACTTATCTTCAAGAAAGTGAAAAAATTATTTTTTTTTAAATTTCGTTCTATCATATTTTTTAGTATTTATATATGTCTTTACAACTCTCTAGAGTTGTTAAAAGTCCAAAAAAAGTCCATATGTTCGATTTTTTGATGTTTGATTTTTTCAATTTTCGTCGCAATTTTTGTCAATTTTGGGTACCCGGAACATTTGTTGAGCTATAGCTCCGGAACTATCAGAGATAACCCCATGAAGTGTATTATCGTTGGAATGCTCTTTGAATTATCTATTTTTTTCAAAAAAAATTATTGTTCTCCGACTAATAGTTTTTGAGCAAATTGCAGATAAATGCAAAAATTGGTAAAATTTTAAAAAATTTATAACTAAAAAACTATTGGGAATTTGGCAATTTTTTCGATGCCAATCGATTCCCCGGATCATTTTACATAGGTGAGGATCAAAACAGTTCCACTTTTTCAAATAGTTTAGTCGTAATTGGGAAAATAAAAAAAATTAAAAAAAAGTTAACACCCCCCCCTACAAAATGGTCAATTTTAAAAGTGTCTCAGAATCAAATAAAACCTATTCTATCTTATAGATTTTGATGTGCTCTTTACGATGGAACAAACCGTTTTCTTCTAGCTCTTTTAGTTTGGCCGTAATCGGCGTTTGAAAATTGAAAATTTTTTTGCGAGATATCGCCTTGAGTCCTATGCCGTTTTGTAGAGTTTTTTATTCCGGTTGTCCTCAATTTTTCCGTTTCTCGATAACTCTAATAGTTTCGCCGTAATTGGCGGTTGAAAATTGAAAAAAAGTGAAAATGGAAACCTTTTTTTGCGTTTTTCTCGGAAACTGTAAGACTTAGAGCAACGAACAAAAAACCATCTGATAGCGCTTAATTTTCTCTATTTTTTCGATTAAACCCGGAGCCGCTCCGGGCAACGGTTCCGGCTACAGAGGCGATCAAAATTTTTCACTAAAAAAATTCATAAAAAAAAAACTTAAAGTCGTAGAGCAATGCGGTTTGTTCCATTGAATTCAGCGGCTCATTTTCTGTATTATACCAACTTTTCACGAGATTTAAAATTTTCAATTTTTTTGCTAAAATTTCCTGAGTAATAATACACTTAACTTCAAAGAGGTGAAAAAAAATTTTTTTTTAAACTCACTCCAGTAAATTTTTATGGACTTCTACATGTCTTAACAACCCACAAAAGTTGTTAAAAGTCCACAAAAAGTCCATATGTTCGATTTTTAGAAGTTTGATTTTTCAATTTTCGTCGCAGTTTTTGTCGATTTTGGGTACCCGGAATTTTTGTCAAGCAATAGCTCCGGAACTATCAGAGATAACCCTATGAAGTGTATTATCGTTGGAAAGCTCTTTAAATTATCTATCTTTTTCAAAAAAAATTATTGTTCTCCGACTAATAGTTTTCGAGCAAATTGGAGACAAATGCAAAAATTGGTAAAATTTTAAAAAATTCATAACTAAAAAACTATTGGGAATTTGGCAATTTTCTTGATGCCAATCGATTCCCCGGATCATTTTGCATAGGAATGGATCAAAATAGTTCCACTTTTTCGAATAGTTTAGCCAAAAATGAGAAAATAAAAAAAATTAAAAAAAAGTTAACACCCCCCCCTTAAAATCGGTCAATTTTTAAAGTGTCTCTAAATCAAATAAAACCGATTCTATCTTATAGATTTTGATGTGCTCTTTCCAATCTAAAAAAGCATTTTCTCCTAGCTCTTTTAGTTTGGCCGTAATCGGCGTTTGAAAATTGAAAATTTTTTTGCGAGATATCGCCTTGAGTCCTATGCCGTTTTGTAGAGTTTTTTATTCCGGTTGTCCTCAATTTTTCCGTTTCTCGATAACTCTAATAGTTTCGCCGTAATTGGCGGTTGAAAATTGAAAAAAAGTGAAAATGGAAACCTTTTTTTGCGTTTTTCTCGGAAACTGTAAGACTTAGAGCAACGAACAAAAAACTAGAGTTCCTATATTGGGAGAGTTGGGACACTGAATGTCAATTTTCGAAATTTTGTTTCATATACGTCGGTTGGAATGTATAAAAAAAACAAATTGGGATAGAAATCAGTGGTGTTATACTTGAAATTTGGCGAAAAGTCAAATAAATTTGTCAAAAAATGTTTCCATTTTTCGTCGACTAACTGCGTTTAGAAATGGTTTAGACTGGCAGTCGTCGTCAATTCACTGTTTTTTTTATATGAACTCCAAATTTTAAAAGAGATTTCTTTGTAAGTACAAGAATTTTACGTCTAAATTCTTCATCATAAACATTTTTTCCTTAATTTTAAGAAATGGTTATCATCGATGAAAGAGACAGAAACTGAACCTTTCCTGCCAAGTTTTACGTTTATTATTAACAAGCATTTGGAAAAGTGGATTGTCGAAATAATGTTATGTACAAAATTTATGAGATTTTGGGAATTTGTCTATGCATTTACAAAATACGTAGGTACTTGAACCCAAAATTGGTTCTAATTTTTAGGAAAGTTGAACCTGTCACTGCTTGGCCACCATCTACGTGAACTTTAGCTACTGTTTCAAATTATAAAGTTATTGAGAATTCACAATTTTGTCACGTTTTTCATACGAGAACATCTTCAATATCATTTTTTAGAAAATTTAAAAAGACGTCAGGAAATATGAAGGGTTCTTGATGACCAATTTTTGGGACGAGATGTTTAACTAAAAATTGTGATTGAAAAAAAAGCATTTTTAGCATTGAAGTATGTTTTAAGTTATGTATTTAATATTAAAATAAATATTGAAAAATTTCAGAAATGTGAACATTAATATTGGTAGATATTCAATTATTTTCTTTTTTTAAATAGTAATCCAAAATTTCTACGTTTTCTACGTCCCTGATTAAATTTGACGTAAAATTATGTCATTTTATGCATTTGACAAAAATTATAACCTTGAAATTATTTTCGACATAAACCTCTGACATAAGTTACTAGCAAAAATTTTAATAAAAAAGGATAGAAATATATACCTTATCCACATAATACAAAATTGGATCAGTTTGACGTTCAGTGTCCCAACTCTCCCAATAAAGGAACTCTACAAAAAACCATCTGATAGCGCTTAATTTTCTCTATTTTTTCGATTAAACCCGGAGCCGCTCCGGGCAACGGTTCCGGCTACAGAGGCGATCAAAATTTTTCACTAAAAAAATTCATAAAAAAAAAACTAAAACTCGTAGAGCATTGCGGTTTGTTCTATTGAATTCTACGGCTCATTTTACATATTATATCAATTTTTCACAAGAATTAAAAATTTAAAATTTTTTGCCTAAATTTAGGGTAACCATTTGTCATAGTGGAAAATTATATTCAACAAAAAAATTCATAACTCAAAAACTAAAAGTCGTAGAGCAATGCGGTTTGTTCTATTGAATTCAGCGGCTCATTTTCTGTATTATACGAACTTTTCATGAGATTTAAAAATTTGATTTTTTTTGCTAAAATTTCCTGAGTAATAACACTTATCTTCAAGAAAGTGAAAAAATTATTTTTTTTTAATTTTGTTCAATCATATTTTTTAGTATTTATATATGTCTTTACAACTCTCTAGAGTTGTTAAAAGTCTAAAAAAAGTCCATATGTTCGATTTTTTGATGTTTGATTTTTTCAATTTTCGTCGCAATTTTTGTCAATTTTGGGTACCCGGAACATTTGTTGAGCTATAGCTCCGGAACTATCAGAGATAACCCCATGAAGTGTATTATCGTTGGAAAGCTCTTTGAATTATCTATTTTTTTCAAAAAAAATTATTGTTCTCCGACTAATAGTTTTTGAGCAAATTGCAGATAAATGCAAAAATTGGTAAAATTTTAAAAAATTCATAACTAAAAAACTGTTGGGAATTTGGCAATTTTTTCGATGCCAATCGATTCCCCGGATCATTTTGCATAGGTGAGGATCAAAACAGTTCCACTTTTTCAAATAGTTTAGTCGTAATTGGGAAAACAAAAAAAATTAAAAAAAAGTTAACACCCCCCCCCTACAAAATGGTCAATTTTAAAAGTGTCTCAGAATCAAATAAAACCTATTCTATCTTATAGATTTTAATGTGCTCTTTACGATGGAACAAACCGTTTTCTTCTAGCTCTTTTAGTTTGGCCGTAATCGGCGTTTGAAAATTGAAAATTTTTTTGCGAGATATCGCCTTGAGTCCTATGCCGTTTTGTAGAGTTTTTTATTCCGGTTGTCCTCAATTTTTCCGTTTCTCGATAACTCTAATAGTTTCGCCGTAATTGGCGGTTGAAAATTGAAAAAAAGTGAAAATGGAAACCTTTTTTTGCGTTTTTCTCGGAAACTGTAAGACTTAGAGCAACGAACAAAAAACCATCTGATAGCGCTTAATTTTCTCTATTTTTTCGATTAAACCCGGAGCCGCTCCGGGCAACGGTTCCGGCTACAGAGGCGATCAAAATTTTTCACTAAAAAAATTCATAAAAAAAAAACTAAAAGTCGTAGAGCATTGCGGTTTGTTCTATTGAATTCTACGGCTCATTTTACATATTATATCAATTTTTCACAAGAATTAAAAATTTAAAATTTTTTGCCTAAATTTAGGGTAACCATTTGTCATAGTGGAAAATTATATTCAACAAAAAAATTCATAACTCAAAAACTAAAAGTCGTAGAGCAATGCGGTTTGTTCTATTGAATTCAGCGGCTCATTTTCTGTATTATACGAACTTTTCATGAGATTTAAAAATTTGATTTTTTTTGCTAAAATTTCCTGAGTAATATCTATCACTTATCTTCAAGAAAGTGAAAAAATTATTTTTTTTTAAATTTCGTTCTATCATATTTTTTAGTATTTATATATGTCTTTACAACTCTCTAGAGTTGCTAAAAGTCCAAAAAAAGTCCATATGTTCGATTTTTTGATGTTTGATTTTTTCAATTTTCGTCGCAATTTTTGTCAATTTTGGGTACCCGGAACATTTGTTGAGCTATAGCTCCGGAACTATCAGAGATAACCCCATGAAGTGTATTATCGTTGGAAAGCTCTTTGAATTATCTATTTTTTTCAAAAAAAATTATTGTTCTCCGACTAATAGTTTTTGAGCAAATTGCAGATAAATGCAAAAATTGGTAAAATTTTAAAAAATTCATAACTAAAAAACTATTGGGAATTTGGCAATTTTTTCGATGCCAATCGATTCCCCGGATCATTTTGCATAGGTGAGGATCAAAACAGTTCCACTTTTTCAAATAGTTTAGTCGTAATTGGGAAAACAAAAAAAATTAAAAAAAAGTTAACACCCCCCCCTACAAAATGGTCAATTTTAAAAGTGTCTCAGAATCAAATAAAACCTATTCTATCTTATAGATTTTGATGTGCTCTTTACGATGGAACAAACCGTTTTCTTCTAGCTCTTTTAGTTTGGCCGTAATCGGCGTTTGAAAATTGAAAATTTTTTTGCGAGATATCGCCTTGAGTCCTATGCCGTTTTGTAGAGTTTTTTATTCCGGTTGTCCTCAATTTTTCCGTTTCTCGATAACTCTAATAGTTTCGCCGTAATTGGCGGTTGAAAATTGAAAAAAAGTGAAAATGGAAACCTTTTTTTGCGTTTTTCTCGGAAACTGTAAGACTTAGAGCAACGAACAAAAAACCATCTGATAGCGCTTAATTTTCTCTATTTTTTCGATTAAACCCGGAGCCGCTCCGGGCAACGGTTCCGGCTACAGAGGCGATCAAAATTTTTCAATAAAAAAATTCATAAAAAAAAAACTAAAAGTCGTAGAGCAATGCGGTTTGTTCTATTGAATTCAGCGGCTCATTTTCTGTGTTATACGAACTTTTCATGAGATTTAAAAATTTGATTTTTTTTGCTAAAATTTCCTGAGTAATATCTATCACTTATCTTCAAGAAAGTGAAAAAATTATTTTTTTTTAAATTTCGTTCTATTATATTTTTTAGTATTTATATATGTCTTTACAACTCTCTAGAGTTGCTAAAAGTCCAAAAAAAGTCCATATGTTCGATTTTTTGATGTTTGATTTTTTCAATTTTCGTCGCAATTTTTGTCAATTTTGGGTACCCGGAACATTTGTTGAGCTATAGCTCCGGAACTATCAGAGATAACCCCATGAAGTGTATTATCGTTGGAAAGCTCTTTGAATTATCTATTTTTTTCAAAAAAAATTATTGTTTTCCGACTAATAGTTTTTGAGCAAATTGCAGATAAATGCAAAAATTGGTAAAATTTTAAAAAATTCATAACTAAAAAACTATTGGGAATTTGGCAATTTTTTCGATGCCAATCGATTCCCCGGATCATTTTGCATAGGTGAGGATCAAAACAGTTCCACTTTTTCAAATAGTTTAGTCGTAATTGGGAAAACAAAAAAAATTAAAAAAAAGTTAACACCCCCCCCTACAAAATGGTCAATTTTAAAAGTGTCTCAGAATCAAATAAAACCTATTCTATCTTATAGATTTTGATGTGCTCTTTACGATGGAACAAACCGTTTTCTTCTAGCTCTTTTAGTTTGGCCGTAATCGGCGTTTGAAAATTGAAATTTTTTTTGCGAGATATCGCCTTGAGTCCTATGCCGTTTTGTAGAGTTTTTTATTCCGGTTGTCCTCAATTTTTCCGTTTCTCGATAACTCTAATAGTTTCGCCGTAATTGGCGGTTGAAAATTGAAAAAAAGTGAAAATGGAAACCTTTTTTTGCGTTTTTCTCGGAAACTGTAAGACTTAGAGCAACGAACAAAAAACCATCTGATAGCGCTTAATTTTCTCTATTTTTTCGATTAAACCCGGAGCCGCTCCGGGCAACGGTTCCGGCTACAGAGGCGATCAAAATTTTTCACTAAAAAAATTCATAAAAAAAAAACTAAAAGTCGTAGAGCATTGCGGTTTGTTCTATTGAATTCTACGGCTCATTTTACATATTATATCAATTTTTCACAAGAATTAAAAATTTAAAATTTTTTGCCTAAATTTAGGGTAACCATTTGTCATAGTGGAAAATTATATTCAACAAAAAAATTCATAACTCAAAAACTAAAAGTCGTAGAGCAATGCGGTTTGTTCTATTGAATTCAGCGGCTCATTTTCTGTATTATACGAACTTTTCATGAGATTTAAAAATTTGATTTTTTTTGCTAAAATTTCCTGAGTAATAACACTTATCTTCAAGAAAGTGAAAAAATTATTTTTTTTTAAATTTCGTTCTATCATATTTTTTAGTATTTATATATGTCTTTACAACTCTCTAGAGTTGTTAAAAGTCCAAAAAAAGTCCATATGTTCGATTTTTTGATGTTTGATTTTTTCAATTTTCGTCGCAATTTTTGTCAATTTTGGGTACCCGGAACATTTGTTGAGCTATAGCTCCGGAACTATCAGAGATAACCCCATGAAGTGTATTATCGTTGGAAAGCTCTTTGAATTATCTATTTTTTTCAAAAAAAATTATTGTTCTCCGACTAATAGTTTTTGAGCAAATTGCAGATAAATGCAAAAATTGGTAAAATTTTAAAAAATTCATAACTAAAAAACTATTGGGAATTTGGCAATTTTTTCGATGCCAATCGATTCCCCGGATCATTTTGCATAGGTGAGGATCAAAACAGTTCCACTTTTTCAAATAGTTTAGTCGTAATTGGGAAAATAAAAAAAATTAAAAAAAAGTTAACACCCCCCCCCTACAAAATGGTCAATTTTAAAAGTGTCTCAGAATCAAATAAAACCTATTCTATCTTATAGATTTTGATGTGCTCTTTACGATGGAACAAACCGTTTTCTTCTAGCTCTTTTAGTTTGGCCGTAATCGGCGTTTGAAAATTGAAAATTTTTTTGCGAGATATCGCCTTGAGTCCTATGCCGTTTTGTAGAGTTTTTTATTCCGGTTGTCCTCAATTTTTCCGTTTCTCGATAACTCTAATAGTTTCGCCGTAATTGGCGGTTAAAAATTGAAAAAAAGTGAAAATGGAAACCTTTTTTTGCGTTTTTCTCGGAAACTGTAAGACTTAGAGCAACGAACAAAAAACCATCTGATAGCGCTTAATTTTCTCTATTTTTTCGATTAAACCCGGAGCCGCTCCGGGCAACGGTTCCGGCTACAGAGGCGATCAAAATTTTTCACTAAAAAAATTCATAAAAAAAAAACTAAAAGTCGTAGAGCATTGCGGTTTGTTCTATTGAATTCTACGGCTCATTTTACATATTATATCAATTTTTCACAAGAATTAAAAATTTAAAATTTTTTGCCTAAATTTAGGGTAGCCATTTGTCATAGTGGAAAATTATATTCAACAAAAAAATTCATAACTCAAAAACTAAAAGTCGTAGAGCAATGCGGTTTGTTCTATTGAATTCAGCGGCTCATTTTCTGTATTATACGAACCCTTCATGAGATTTAAAAATTTGATTTTTTTTGCTAAAATTTCCTGAGTAATAACACTTATCTTCAAGAAAGTGAAAAAATTATTTTTTTTTAAATTTCGTTCTATCATATTTTTTAGTATTTATATATGTCTTTACAACTCTCTAGAGTTGTTAAAAGTCCAAAAAAAGTCCATATGTTCGATTTTTTGATGTTTAATTTTTTCAATTTTCGTCGCAATTTTTGTCAATTTTGGGTACCCGGAACATTTGTTGAGCTATAGCTCCGGAACTATCAGAGATAACCCCATGAAGTGTATTATCGTTGGAAAGCTCTTTGAATTATCTATTTTTTTCAAAAAAAATTATTGTTCTCCGACTAATAGTTTTTGAGCAAATTGCAGATAAATGCAAAAATTGATAAAATTTTAAAAAATTCATAACTAAAAAACTATTGGGAATTTGGCAATTTTTTCGATGCCAATCGATTCCCCGGATCATTTTGCATAGGTGAGGATGAAAATTGTTCTTAGTTAAGCCGTAATTATTGAGAAAAAAAAATTGTAAACACTCAATTTTGACTCAACTCGGCGTTGACTGTAATTATCGTGATGGCAGATTAATTATTTCCAAGTTTAATTGTGATTTAGCACATTTGTGATGTTCTTTCAACAGATTGGGGATTCCAGATAACTTGTAATTTAAATGATTAAAAAACAGACTGCAGATTTTCGCTAATTTACACTTCGGCTTTCGTATTTTCATGCCAGCATTTAATCACTCCAATGCTTTCACTTTTAATTACGCCTTGCCTTCGTAGCTATTCAGTGCGATTTCAGCGTGCAATTTGTAAATTATCTTGTCTCGCAATAATGATGCATCGTGGTTCGAAATGTTGATCATTCCGTCCCCAGTTATCACCAAATTGAATTCCCAATTTAGGGAAGAAATTCCGAAACAGATTGCTTGTCAAAACCGAATTAATAATTAGCAATGATGCGGGCGTTTGCCCCTTGTTGTGCAAATTGCACCACGAGAGAATCCAGACATGTAAAGGCCATTAGACGCGTTTTTAGCGAGGAAATTTACCTAATTTCCGGCCGTAATGAAACCAAGACACGTTTCAGAAAACATATTTATCATACTTTGAGACGTCAGAGTAGTTCTTTTTGTGTGGTAAATGATGTGGAGAAACATTTCCGAATAAACTCGTCCATCACCTTATCTCGGCGCTTGAATTTATCAATAGGGAAAGCTCGAAATTAACCGTTTGACTGTTTCAGACGGAATTGCAATTTATTCCTTGCGGTTTTATTGTTCCAACACACAACTTTGATGTTTGACTGAGAATCTGCTCTAATTGCGTTGAGACGTTTCTTTCCGCAGGAAGTGCCTTCAACGAACATACGCCAGCTTTTAGACAACCAGCAATCCACTAAATCGTTGCATAATTTCCCTATCCGAGACGACCTTCCGTTCGAGATAACGATTATCTTCCCTGTATAGGGGACATTCGATTAAACTTGGACTCAAAACACGCTTTACAGGTAATTAAATTCATCGACCCGACCAATTACCGACAGAGTTTGACCCACATGAAAGGCCGTTTTTGTGAGGAAAGAGCGGAAAAACCCCCAAAGACAGCGGCTTTGTCTTTAAAAAAACGAGCCAAATCATCCCACTAATTAATACGAGTCTTTAAATTTGCGTGCTCAGGACACGCTAATTACGGCTTTATTTTTGTTTAGAATTTGACTTCCGACCAAAAATTGATTTCCATAAATTGGGACGTAATTTCTTATTTTTTTTTCTTTAAGGTTGAGTTTTTTTAATTTTCCATTTTATGCCGATTTCCTTAAAACTTGCAAGAATTTTACAAAAATCTAGATTTTTCACCGGAAATGAAAACTCGTCGTTTTTGTGTGGAAAAGACGGAAAAATCGGGTGAGGGTCGCGCTTTGTTTTATTAAAAAAACGAGGGGAATCATTTAAGATTTGTTTAATTAGTTTGCAGAATTAATTAATTCGAGTACCTACCTAAATTTGCGTAATGGGATATTAAAGGGATGTTTATGAAATGTATTCCGACCAACCAATCAAATTGGGGCTTTACTATTACGAATGATATTTGTGTTTACAAAAATAAACTAGATTTTTATTAAAACAAAACTACTGAAAGTGTCTTTCAAATTGCAGACAAGGAGTTTTTTTTTAATTTTGGTTTTGATTTTGGTTATTTTATTTTAAAATTTAGTTTTTTTGCATTTTTTTTTATTAAGTCATTAGTTTTTGGGATATACAGGGTGAGTATGCTAAAAGTGTCTTTCACTTTTTCTCAAAAATTATAAGTCGCACCGAACTCAACGTTTGCTGGTAAATATTTAATGCTTTTCTCTATGTCTGTGATTTTTTTCAGAATTTTCCTATTTTTTTCTTGTAATTAAAATCAATTAATTAAGAATATTAATATTAAAATTAAAAATATAAAAATGTTAATAATTAATCGGAATTTTGTGATTTCTAGTATTTTTCCACAACAACGATGCTTAAATAATATTTTAGAGCAAAAAATTATTAATAAATTAATTCCCAACATTAAAAATTACGTTTATTTGAGTTTTTAATTTTCACATAATTATTTTCTGGAATAGCGACTTTTTTGCAAATCTTTATATCACAAAATAACATTTAAACATCGCTTGTTCTCAGATGACACAAGAAATAACAATTTTTTGCAGCTACAGAATAATAATTAATTAATGAAATAAGTTTAATTAGAAGGAATTGTAAACAAAATTCTAAAAAAATTACACAAAAAGCGAAAAATACGAAGTATTTGATAGCAAAAGCTGAATTCGGTGCAAATATTGGTTTCTAATATTTAATAAAAATGTACTTTTTATAGGCTCTTCCTGTATCTACTAGATATCAGTTGTTTCAAAACTACAAAAATTCCAGCAACGCATTTTTTCGAAAAAATTGTTATTATAAATAAATTCTAATGTATATATAAATTAGTTTCAACAAGAATAATTAATAACTATTTTACATATTTATCAACTTTATTTAAAAAATTACTTCGGTAAAATGCGACGGTGGCATTTTTATAGTTTTGAAATAGCCAATATATGCTCAAAAGTTTGTCAAAATTTTCAAATCTGATATTCTGATCAAGAGGTATTTTAAAATTTTAATATTTGTTCAAAAACGTAATATATTGAGTAAAAGAACACTCGAGAGTTTTTATTTCAATTTATAACGAAAGAAAAAACAGAGCAAATTTGATGCTAAATGGATATTTTTTTACATTTTTTAAACATTTTGTGTTTTAGAAAGACACGAGAAATTGTAGAATATCGACTAATTAATTCTTATTTATTATGAATTTATAATTAATAAATTGTAGATAAAGTTTTGAAAGAAATCACAAGCATAGGAAGAAAGTATTTAACAGCAAACGCTGATTTTGTGCGACGATTAGTTTCTGAAATACTTACAGCAGACTCACCTTGTATGTGACGTTAGCAAGAAACTACCAAAATATCAATGTTTGGAAAGTGTTCAATTCAGCGCAATTTGAAACATATAATTATTTGTTTACAATAAAAAACACGAACATTTCTGTTTCTTGTTACAAGATTGTAGTTTCATTGTAAAAAATAAACACATTTTTTTACATCTCGCCCGACATCAATTCTTGTTAGCAAAATGTTTTTTTGTGCCTTTAGTCAGCTTGGGCTCTTTTAGAGAAAAATTGTTTAATTTCTGCCCTTTCACGGAGACGGGTTTAACTGCTATTCCAAAGTTCACGCTCGCGTGCCTCCAAAAATTGAAAGTTAATATCCCCGCAAAAAAAACTAGAAATACCAATCCGGGCATCAATATCCTGCTGGTTGAAACAATCCAATGATTTTGATTTAAACTCGATCGAATTAACAAGACTTAAAAATCGTATGCTAGTGGGAATAAAATGAATATTTACCCAATGAGTAAAAATAGTTCACAATGATATTTTATCGGTTTACTTAAAGCGTGGTGTCAGTAAAATTCAATTAAAAATAGGCCAGCAAGGCCGTCTAATTGTTTCTCTCCTCAAGTGCACTTTTCGCTGCATAAGTAAGAGAGTAATTGCCGAAGACGCGGTCGAAATTGCTTTTTAAAGCCGGAAATATCTCATTCTAAGCCGAGCCGAATTGAATTAATTCGCCGGCCCGAAAGCAAAAACGTCCAACAACCACCTGTAGAAATTCGATCAAAGGGAGATTTTGGAGGTGATAGTGAGTCGACGACGGTTTGTGATACTCACACTTTCGCCACTTGAACGGTTTTTGAAATTTTGCGAACAGCATAACGCGCACAACGAAAGCTTCCTTTTAAGACCGCAGTGGTGGTAGAACTGCGACGCTGTCGACGCTCAGGACGCGAACTGGACCAACTTTATGCGTACTCTCGGTGCGTCCGGAGCCGCCGGAGTCGGCCTTAATGATGTTTTTACAAACGCTAAGACAACCACACGATCTTTTTCGGGGCTTAGAAAGCTGCCAGCAGTGTGATTAGCTGACATCAATTAATCATAATTAAAAAAAAAGTTATGCAACTTGGCTGACTTTGAATTGTCTAACTTTAAATACCCAAAAATCTAAAACAACAATGTCTTATTTTATTTAAGATACATTTTTTTATTAATTTCGACTACAGGAAAAATAAAAACGTAGTTTTTTGCAATAAATTTTATTACGTTATGCAACGAGCGTATGCGAGTTGCATAACTAGACACCCGAGAACTTTAAGCTTTTTTTTTTGGAACATTTTAATTTAAAACACACGTTGCTATGAGAAGCGTGTTTTAAGATAGTGAAAACATTAATGTAAACACGTTGCCATGGGAAACGTGTTTTAAAATAGTGAAAACATATTGGTATTTTTATTTTCAGTAGATTTTTATTTTCAAAATTTTTTGTATAGTTTATCATTAACTAATTTTTTCACAACTGCTGGAGTGCATTTTACAAAAATTTGTACTTTTTTTATGAGTTTAATTGCTTCAATGAGTGCCAAGTTTACTAGTTACTAAAATTTCATGTTCTTCGTCCTGTTTTTATTAAACTAGAACGAAAAAATCATTAACTTTTGTCGAAAATGACCAAAAAATTTATCTTTTCTAAGTGTATATTTAGCTAAAACTTAATTATTGCGCAAAATTTCTTAAAAAGTGAGTCAATAAATCAGAATTGTGTCAAAAATGACATTATTTTTGCAAGTTCTGAGGACTGAAACACTTTTTTGAACCAAAAGTCCAATTAATTTTTCTTGGAGTAATTGTAATCTTTCGATTTTGTAATTTCTCTTGGTCATTGGAGAAAAGTCGAAACTACGAAACCTTAATTCAAATGGCCGTCTTTCCCTGTCGCTTGTTGACTATTGTTGAACAAATTAATGTGTTTTAATTTGAATTTTTCTTTGAATAATTTATTAGACAAGCACATTACCTCGCTATTAACAAGTAATAATAACCGTTTCCAGATGCTAATTTGAGTAAAAGCATCGCGTCATAATTTTTTCCCCGACGAATAAAAACACAAGTTGTAATTTTATTAAAGAACCCATAGAGAGAAAGAGGTAAACACAAAGTTGCTTCATATTTGAATTAAATTAAAACGGCGCTATGTTTTCATTTGGGTTTAATCTCGCAACATGTAGCCTGAATCAAACTTTATTACAATTTGAAAAATTAACGTGAAACTATTATCCTGCCGGAAGCGAGGTCCTTTACCTTGTCACTTTTTCGCTCCCTCAACCCAATTCATTTACTTAACTCCCTTAACATAGAGTGCACAAAGCTGAATATATAAGAGCATTTAATTTTCTCATTAAGATAGAGCAGTAAGAGCTAAATTAATAAGCTCCACTTATCCGAGTCGATTCAAGACATGCGCACCTAAATAAATTATAAACTAACACAACTAACGATGTAACAAAATACGGAAAGAAAACATGACCTCGTTTCCAATTCTGAAAACTGAAATCCGAGGCGTGATTGATATTGTTTCGGAAGAAAAATTTAGGCTTTTTTAATAGTTGAATCCACGATTTCGAGCCTCAATAAGTGAAAAAACAGGTCAAAACAGATGAAAGAACTTGACAAATCCTTGAGCGTCCTTGTGAGGAAGATATGTATTATGTCGTTTGATTTAGGAGTCGCAAGGGGCGTGCTTTATGGAAATGATCCCGAAATGTCATTGCGAATTTATAACATTTGGAGGCGACGGTTGCGAATTTACATACTGCAAGCATTTTGATTAAGTCTTTTCAAGCTTTAATCACCGACCACCGAAAAAATAAATCGGATCAATTGTGTGATGTGTTCATTGAAAGCGAGCGGAGAGAAAAAGTTAAAGAATTTCGTGTTTGAATAATAGAAAAAAGGGTCTTGGGACGAGAAAGGAAAGCGGGATAAAACAGAGCTTAATTGGAGTAACACTTTAATGAATTTTTTACGCGACAGGACAATGGCAGCAGGGGCGGACTCGCCCAGGCTTGATTTTTATGTACACAAGGATTGCAACGGGACCATTGCCAATTTGAGCCAAATTTCGGTGCTTTTTACTTTTTAAGTTTAAAAAGTTGGGAAAAATATAAAATGAGAGGTGTGGATTTTTTTTAAGGTAAAAAAATAACTCAAAAATAAGAAGTCGTAGAGTAAAATCGTCTTTTAAACTTACTGCAGTAAAGTTTTATGGACTTTTATATGTCCTAACAACCCACTAGAATTGTTAAAAGTCCAAAAAAGTGACATTTGTTCGCTTTTTTGATGTTTGGTTTTTTCAATTTTTGTCGCGATTTTGGTTGATTTCGGGTACCCGGAACATTTATCGAGCAATAACTCCGAAACTATTAGAGATAACCCTATGAAGTGTATCATCGTTGGAAAGCTCTTTACATTATCTATTTTTTCCAAAAAAGATTATTGTTCTCCGACTAATAGTTTTCGAGAAAATTGCAGATAAATGCAAAAATTGGTGAAATTTAAAAAAATTCATAACCAAAAAACTATTGGGAATTTGGCAATTTTGTCAATGCCAATCGATTCCCCGGATCATTTTGCAATGGTAGGGATTAAAATCGTTTCACTTTTTTGAATAGTTTAGCTGTAATTGAGAAAATAAAAAAAATAAAAAAAAAGTTAACACTAAAATCGATGAATTTTTTAAAATACATTTTAATATAAAATTGTCTGGGAAATCCGTCTGTGCAAACTGTTTTGTCCTCGAACGATTGGTTACCGAGTTATGAATTCTTTAAGATTAAAATAAAGTTTGACAAGAGCATTAAAAAATCGATTTTGGGAGCTTCTGAAGCGATTTTCCTTTGGAAGCATTACGTTAAATTAAATTTACTCCCGGAAATAAATAAATATCGATACTAAATGTATTTACTCCGCGAAAAAATCCCGCAAATTGGGTTAAATGAAGCAAGTTAATTACGCGCTCACTCCTAATAAACTCGTAAATTCCTGCTGGAAAAGCACTAACGGTTGGTGACAGGTGCACTTAGTAATTTTTAATCGATTCTCCTCTAAAATTACGGAAAACAATGACCATATTCAAGTCTAATTTAATCTTATCAAAGAAATGAGACTCCTTTAGAAGCGAATCTTCCAATTAGACATAACTAGACGTTGTTTCTTGCATTGTGATGAGCTGAATTGTAATTAAATTTTTCAAGTGTTCCTTTGTTCCAACTTTTCGCGAAAAAAAAAAACCTAATTGAAGTAATTAACTGTGATTAAATCGGGCCCCAACAATTTAGTGTCACACTTTTAACTTGACCCAAAAACCCGGAAAATCCCTGACCTTGCTATCAATTCCGGGACGTCTCGTCCAAACAAAGATCACGTGTTCGTTCCATCCCAATTCCCCGTTTCCACTGTCGCATTATTTAATCCCTCGAGCCACCAGCGAGCAAATTAACAAAGTCACTTGGACGCACTCAACGAAACTGAGATTTGAACGTTAGCTAAGTGTTTATCTGCTGACCCTCCATGACTTAATTTGTTTTCGGCTATAAACTGATTTAATCGGCGACCCATGCCTTGTTGTGCAATTTTCCAATTCGAGAAAATTTCAAACAATTTCACTATAATTACTAGTTGCTAAACAAAAGTAAAAGTTGCAAGTGGGCCGCTATTGTGAAAAGAATCGCTCGCTGCGGGTTAATCTAATTTCGCCCATAACTCGGACCCAATCAATAGTCTGCAAACTTGTAATAGATGTAATCGGCAAGGGACTCGCTTTCTGAGACATTTTTCTGCAAAATTGCCAAGTTTTTAATGCGGCTCTTGTGTAATTATGCCACATTAGGTGGAATGCTCAAAGTTTTTAAGAGGTTTCCGGATGTGTAAACACTGAAATAGGGCGTAATCTCAACTTTAAATTACTTCTATTGTAAGTGACTTTTATCTAATGTTTTCCAGTCGGAAGTTTCGCCATATGAACAGAATGAGGACATCGGAGGTATTATATTATTTAACGACCAAGTCCCCAATTGTATTTTTTGTTATTTTAACTCTTTGAGGACGTTTGAGAATTTTTACAAAATGATTGGTAATGCGTTAAAACGAAAAAAAAAAAGACTGTTTCCGCCCGGGATCGAACCGGGGACCTTGTGCGTGTGAAGCACACGTGATAACCACTACACTACGAAAACATATCTTCTACACTCACAATCACTGATTATACGTTAAATTTTTATTAATTGTTTTCTATTTTAGTTTTACAAAAATAAAGCTTAGTTCTATTGTGTTCGTTTGGTCGTAAATGTTAATTTTGGCTCAAGGCAAATTTTTACATTTACATTTACCATTCGCTTGATGCAAGAGGATTCGTAATAAATTGGAATTTTACTTGGCTGAATTTAAATCAAAATTTCCAAATTGATTAAAGGTTATTCATTTTGCCACTCTTATCTTAATTAAATTGTATAATTTATTTCTTACTTATTTCCAAATCGTAAGAAAAAAATTTATCATTTCCACAAGTGCTGAAAGGTAAATTACTGAAACTAATTAATTTTATCTTTGCTATAATTAATTTGATTGAATTTATAATTACATAAACATGATTTATTTAAAATAAGTCAAGGTCAAATGTGCATTATCAGTTGCATCCGATAAATAAAAATAATACAAAAACTTTTTTTGTTAATGTCGGCCACTATTAATTCACTCTTGCATCGCTGGTTGCGTGTCATAGTAATAATTTACTCGTTTTTGCCTTTAAAGCTCTTTATTAATAGTGCAAAAACACTTATTACATTATTTGATGGTGTGTTTTTTAGCCTATTGTTACAACAATTATTTTTTTTTATTTTTGGCTAAAATTATGATGGTCACGTCAAAAAATATTTTTCTTTTGCTGTAGTAAAGAAAACTTCTAGAGTTTTTAAAATTGTAAGAATACGTTAAGAAGTTTTATTTAAAAAAAAAACTGTTTCAACTTTTGTAATAATTTTGATCGATTTCCGGTACCCGGAACATTTATCGAGTTATAACCCTGGAACTATTGGACGCAACTTTATTGAGTTTATTATCGTTGGAAAGCTCTTTTAATTATCTATCTTTTTCTCGGACATTGCTCATAAAAACAAAAATTGGTGAAAATAAAAAAATCTAAAAAATTATTTGGTATTTTGCGTTTTTTTTGACGCCAGTTAATTTTTTAGATCATTTTACAAAAATAGTTTTACTTTTTTGAATAGTTTAGCTGTAATTGAAAAAATATAAAGAGAGTGTCTCCGAAGAATTTAATTTCTGGTCGACTGTACTTATAACTGGTTGCATAACCTCCACCTTATGTAATAACATAAACACGGAAGAGCCAATAAAACCTTTCAGCTGTTATTTTTTCAAGGTTTTTCTAATTTATTCTCATGTTGAACAAACTCACGAGTGGTCTAAGACTGGTACTTTTCCGTGAGTAAATCTCCGTTTTTTTTTAATGTCTGTCGTTGTAGCTTCGCATTTTTAACAAAATTCTTGACAATACTTGTCAGCAATTCCATTCTGCGTTATTTTATACAAAAATGGGCTCGCAACTGTATTTGAAGCTCCCAAGTGGGCAAAAACTGCCGGCTTTGGGCCTAGGGACTTGGGAGGTGGGTTATTGGCATCAAATTTTTTTTATTTCATTTTTTATCAATCAGGCGATAAGCGATGAAGAAATCGAAACTGCGGTCAACAACGCCCTAGATTTAGACTATCGGCACATTGACACAGCTTGGGTTTATGAAAATGAGGCGGCGATTGGGAAAGTGTTGAAAAAACGCTTTGCTTCCGGCTTGAAAAGACAGGACGTTTTTATTACGACTAAACTTCCGATGACGGGGGTTCACCCAGACAGGGTTGACATGTTTATAAAAAAGTCATTGACGAATTTGCAATTGGATTACGTCGATTTGTACTTGATTCATTTCCCCGTTGGTTGTACTTATTACGAGGGGGAAGCACGGCCCAGATTTAACGATAAAGGGGAGATTGAGACTGAGGGAAAGACCGACCACGTCGCCCTGTGGAAGGTTTGAAAAAAAATAACTTAACACAAAAAACGCTTTATCAATTACCGAATTACCACCGTTTTACCAGAATAAAATAGTGGGCTATTTGATGCGCTCACTCGCTATTGCTCGTTCGTGCTTTAAACAGTATTAATTATGAACGAATTAACACAACTTGTAGCTATTTTTTGCCCATTGTTGTAAATTTTGTAGAAAATGGAAGAGCAGGTTGATGCCGGAAGGGCCAAAAATATCGGTTTATCAAACTACAACATTTCTCAAATTGAAACCGTGCTAAAAAACGCAAAAATTAAACCCGCCGCACTTCAAGTCGAACTCCACGTCTATTTGCAACAACGCGAACTTGTAGAATTTTGTCAAAAAAACGGAATTGCTGTTATTGCCTACTCTCCTTTGGGGAATCCCGGCATGAACAAGTTTTTGCAAAAAATGGGCCAACAGTACGATTTTTGCGCCCTTTTTTTCATTTCTAGACACTTTTTTGCAGACCCAGACAGTTGGCAAATATTTTGGAAGATGCAAAAATTAGTGAGATTGCAAAAAAACACAAAAAAACACCAGCTCAAGTGGCGTTACGTTTCTTGATTCAGAGGGGCATTGCGGTTATTCCTAAAAGTGTAACGCCGAAACGAATCGATGAAAATCGAAAATTGTTCGATTTTGTGTTGAGTGACGATGAGATGAAAACTTTGTATGGTTTAAATGTGGGGGAGGCGGCCAGAGTTTGCGATTTTAAGGTCTTTGGAGGGTAAAGAATAATCACAGAGTCAGTTTTTAGCCTTACTTTGGTTATTTTAGACTTGATAAACACCCCGATTTCCCGTTCGCACAAAAATGAGCTTTTTTAATTGAAACATTACAATGTGACCGGATGTTGGTTGCATAACCCATGATATAAAATGATTATGTTGTATTTTACCCTTTACTTAATAAATAATCAAATAAATAGCAAATTCATGTTTTTACACACTGATGATATCGATCATTATGCAACGAAATTTAAATAAAAAAATAAATGACGTAATGTTGGTTGCATAAGCTCGCAACCAATTGCGACACAACCTCACTTTTTTTGGCGGGAAAAGTTGTCACTGTGTTTTGCGTGATGAGTGCCTCTTTGTACAATGAAGACAGCCTCCCTGACCTGCTCCCCATCTACTACAAGCGTCTGTTCCCCCATACAGCGCTCCACAAATGGCTTTGCTACGGTAAGTTGCCTCCAAGCTCGATTTTGGTCAAGTGAGCCCCTCAGGTGACCCCAACGTGTCCAACCGGCGCGAAATTTCGTTCACTCTAGTCGGAGACATTTACCTCCGTTACCAGAGTTTCGAAAATGCGGAGGACTTTGCCCAAGCGCTCCATAAACGCTTCCCGGTTAAAATCGATATTGGGGCTATTTACAAGCAGCGACTTGAGTCGTCTGGAAGTTACTCTAGCTCCAAAACACCAGTCGAGCGAGAGATTGTGTTTGATATCGATATGACTGATTATGATGATGTTCGGACTTGTTGTACGGGAGCTGGGGTGTGCCCCAAATGCTGGAAGTTTATGGTGATTGCGTGCAAGATTTTGGATGGGGCTTTACGGGAGGACTTCGGTTTTGAGAACATTTTATGGGTGTTTTCGGGTCGGAGAGGCATCCATTGTTGGGTGGCTGATAAAAAGGCCCGGATCTTGGATGATAATCAACGGTCGGCTATTGCTGAATATTTGACTTTGTTGCGAGGGGGCCTTGTGGTACGAAAAGTCAAGTTTTTCAACATGCATGCGGCCACTGAGTAATTATCTCCTCATTTTTGCTCCCAAGTTGTGTAATAATTGGTTAATTCAAGGAGGGCCTTAAAAGTCATTGATGAATATTTCGAAAAGTCGATTCTTGTCGAACAGGACATTTTAGGGACTTATGAGCGCTTGGACGCTTTTTTGGGCAACATTGACGAGGGTTTTAGTCCTTTGTTTCGAGACGCAATGACCAAAGTTCAGACTTCGGTCGAGCGCTGGAAGGCTTTTGTTAACACTTTTCAGACGTTACAAAGAGAGCAAAAAATACCAAAACACTACAGATACATGGTTGAGGAGATGAAATTTTACTATGCGTATCCGCGACTTGATATCAACGTCACCAAAAGCTTAAATCACTTGCTGAAAGCGCCGTTTTGCATTCACCCGAAAAGTGGCAAAGTTTCGGTGCCTTTTAAGCCCAAATTCATCGAGCATTTTGACCCAGATGCCGTACCCACAGTCAGGTAATTAACTGCCCGACACTGAAAATGTACCACTTTGAATACTATACAAGTGTTGCTGTTATACTTCTGCCCGAAACTGTGTCTTATTTTTTCACATTTTTTGCCCGATTTTTTACGGAAATATACAGGGTCTCTTTTTTGAGGCTGGCGAATATTTGTTTAAGTAATTTTGATTATAAAAGAATACATACATAGAAAAAAAAAATGGTTTCTGAGTGATTATTAGTGTTTGAGGTACAGTAAAAATGCACTAACTCTGTATAAAAAGTGGCACATTTTTTCCGGTGTGCAGTTTAGTATTCACAGAGCATTTTGCTTTCTTAACAAACACCGAGAAAAATGGTTTCTGAGTGATTATAAGAAGTGGCACATTTTGTGTGGCGTGCAGTTTATTCAGGAAGCATTTTAGCCAACTCTTGGACGAGATAAACACCTACGATGCCAAAACCAAAGCTCAGGAGAAAGATTTAGCGGAAAATTCCCAAACCAGTGTTAAAATAAAAGACTACAAGAAGACAAGTTTACTCAAATATGTTACAATTTTTTGCGAGTTTTTAAGAGGCTTGCAGGCTTCAGCTGCCCGAAACAGGGCCATAAAAAATGGTGATTTTTATTGCCTTGATGTAACGAACACAAATTAATTGTTTGAATTTCCAGGAACTGTAATGGAATATTAATTAGTTTACGTTTTTTATTACTCATTGTTACTGATTACGAAATAAATGAACATTTATAATTTTATCGTTTTATTTACCCTTACACACACAATATTTTTTCAAAAACGAATCACTAACACACCTAACAATGGCAAAATCTAGCCTTTTAATTTCACCATCGAGCTCAAAAACCTTATCAACATACGTAACAAACGCCTCAAAAACTGAATAGGGGTACGTTTGGACACTTATTAGTAATTTCTTGTAACCCGAACTCCAGGAAGCACTGGAACTTAACACTTTCCTCAACTCGTAACTCCGACACATTCGCTGATCAACAAACTCATTTACTTTATTCACAATAAAAAGTGAGGCGTTCCTCACAACTAAATCGTCAAGATTCGTCAAAACGAACCCATCACAGGGACAAGACCTATTCTCAATTTCCGAATCCAGACACGACTTTTCCGTAACATCCATAAAAAGCGACTCACACCTCGGACAACTCTGACTAGGTTTCGGGTCCTGATTCACCTGAGTCAGCACCATAATGTCTTGCAAAGTCATGTACAGATCAAACGGAGTGGTTAACTCGTTTTGCTTAAGTTTCAAAAACCTGAACTCTTCGGAATAAATCTCTTGGAATTTTTTCGGGACTAGAACATAAACGAAAGGCAGTTTTTCCTCCAACCAGCCCACATTTGTAAACTCGTTTTTCCCCTCACGCCTCCCTTGATCGCTCAGGAAGAACACGAACGTGTTCGCGAACACGCCTTTCCGGTTCAGGTGCCGGAAAAGTGCCCGGATCGAGTAGTCCAGCTTCGGGAAGGTTCCCACAGTTGCCGTTTTGATCCAGAAAAGGGCGAAACTTGGGTGGTTTTTGAACGTGACACTAAAGTCTTTGGCCAGGTCCAGGAGGCGTTCAAAGGGCGTTTCGCGGTCTGGACACGGGAACATTTTATTGAGTTCCACGGTTGGGTATTTTTCGTTTGCGATAAAATAGGGCCGGAAGTAGTAATCTGTGAGTTGTTTGTGGAAGGTGAAAGTTTTTGACCACACGTCATCTTCACCGAACGCTGTGGTGTAGTTGTATTTTTCGAACTCGGACCAAATTAAATCACACTCCATGGTTTTGCAACCGCTTAAAAGGGCCAAAATGTTGGTGAAAGTGTCGTCACTCACTTTCGCGTAGCCGTTCAAAGAAACCCACTTATTGTTCGACGTTAGATAATGACGGGTTTTTGGAAAATTCCGGATGAAACTTAGGCGCGAAATCTTGTCGATTCCTAGAATCAAGACACTGAAAGGTGGTGGCCAAATGTCGGAATTTTTGGTCGTTTTTTTGGCCGTGATCGCAGCATGGACTTGTTTGTATTGTACCGAACCAGTGTCACACTTGACCAAGACGAAGTCAGTGGCCAAAGTCACATTTTTCGTAAACTTCCGACATTTGGAAATTCTACAAAATTAATTAATTAAAAATTTGCCCCATTAACAAATTTCTTACTTGATGGTATCGTCGGGATTTACTCGGTCAAAGTTTCGTGAAATGTTCGAATAACAGCAGGAAACTTCGGGGTAAAACCCATTTTGTTGCTTGACGTGCAGAGTGGCCGTATTTTCGCTTTTTGTCACAAAAGTGAGGTAGTTTTTTCGGTTGCACGGTGTGTATTTCTTGGGGATTGAGTACATGAATTGTTGGAAATACATTTGGGAGAAGTCCGGAATCAAACACTTGTTGTTAGAGACAAGTGCTGGGACTGCAATTTTGTTTAGTAGTTGGAGAAATGCAGGCACTTTTCTTACTCGGAACGTGGTGTTTGGCGTCTTCGATATGTATCAGAGATATTGTGGTGGTGGTTCTGTTGTAGAAAAATAAGGGGGTGAAGCACATTAGGGAGATACTAGCCACCAGGAATATTTCAAACACAATTTTGTTTTTGTGGATTCGGAGAGGCATTTTGACGAGCTTTGACGTCGCAAGTAATGCGATTTTATTCGTAGTTGTCAGGGTTTTCTGTCTCTAAGGGAAAAATCGAAAAAAATCAACATTCAACTATTTTCAACTTTATCATTTATTTTAGAAATTAGAGTTCAAGTGTAGAAATGAGGCGTCCAGAATCGAAGTTTTTAATTTCTGGTTACAATCTTTTCGACTTTTTCGTAGAAAGTTAAAGTACCGACGTTATCGGCGTGAAAACATGACACCTTGAAGATAGTCTAGATCTTATGATTAATTATTTTGATAAAATGTAATTTTCACACAGTTATTACGGCGAAATTAGATAAGTTGGGACTAAACATCCGGCGGATTAATTATTTTTTCGATTATTTCTTATAATTTAGCAGAATCTATAAGATTGCATCCGTTTGGAAAATTTTGATTATTTTTAAACTATTTGTTTTATCAGCGGCAATGGCAATCCTAATTGTTACTCATTAGCGTGTTATAAAACAATTCGCATAGAACACAACGTCCCTTTTTCGCATTTATGGACCCGGAAATAATGAGCAAACAGTTTCCCAATCGGCATTTTCAACAGAAGCAATTGAGAAATTTGTGGAAAACCTTTGATAATTCTAGCAAATTAACAACAATAACATTCGAAAAGTCCACAAAACTTCAGCTTGAACTTATTAGTAGCAATTTTCGCATTTTTGGAAATATTATTTACTTGCCTGCAATGTGAGCACAATTCACTCTCGCAACTCCACTTGTATTAATCATTAAAATCACGCAAAATATAACACGAAAGTAATAAACATTGAATGTTTTGGATTTTTCTGTAAACTAGATTAGTAAAAAATGTTGTTTCCGACAGGCTAGTTCGGTCTATTTGACTGAAAACTTTAATGTCATGACTATGTGACCGAGTCAAATTTTTGCGAATTATTTTTTTGATAACAATTAAAAAAAATTGTTATGTCAAATAATAATTTTGAGACATCGCACGTAATGCGGTTTATTTCTGCATTCTTTGCGAACATTGTATGTTACAAGTTTTTGACATCGCCAAACAAATATTTTTGAATCAGTATTTTTTCCAAACAAACCAAACGATTTCCTATACAGTGAAACCTCTATTAACGGACAGCTCTATACAAGCGACATTTTTGTAGGAATGTAACTAATCCTAATTAAAATTTTCACCCCGATTAGCGGACACCTCTCCACAACGGACAATTAAAGGTTCCCCATCGGTGTCCGTTGTTGAGAGGTTTTACTGTATAGTTAACTCAAGTTTGTAATTTTTTACACATGTTTAAGCTTTCAGATAAGTAAAAAATTACGCTATTATCGACATAATTTCGGGATTTTTGGTTAATTTTTTAAAAATTTTGAGACATCGTAATGCGATTTATTTCTGCATTTTTTTCGAACATTGTATGTTACGAGTTTTTGGCATCGCCAAACAAATATTTTTGGATCAGTGTTTTTCCCAAGAAAACCACTGCTATTTTTATAATTTAGTTTGAAATGAAACACGAAATAAATAGAAGTGCATATTTATTGACACAAAAGACTAAACTGATATAAAATACCCCTCCTAAAATAACGACATCGATTACAATAACGCATTGACTAGAAAATCTTTATTGTACCAAATGCAAAGTATCACAATTTTTTGATTTCTCCACTCGCGCCCGTCTGAGCAAACTTTGGCACCGTTGAAAAATAGGCACTTGACCACTACCGACAGTAACAGAACATCTTCAGATAGGCCTCCTCCACACACCTACTGTGCTCAGCGTACTTATCCAGGCGACTTATCCCTCCAGTCAGCTCAAACTGCGCCTCGCCTTTCCACAGCACCGTCGCTTCGAAAACCGCCCTGGGCCTCGTCTCCATCACCACCAGAAAATAAACATCACTCTTGTAACTAAACCGTTCGGAAACCCTCGCCGTAATAATCCTCCCTACGGAAAATTTGGCACACTTTGAAGCCCCATTTCTGGCGCGGATTCTCTCCTCAATTTGGCCGACAACGAATTTGGCAGCGTTTTGAACGGTTTGGTTGGTTTTTGGCACCGGGTTATAACCGCCACACGTGCACCAATGCGGCTCGATGGCTGCGTCTTCGCACGATCTCTCCGACTCGGTTTGTGCGAAAAGTGAGGCGCATTTCGGACACCCATCGCTCGGTTTCTGCGTGTAGTTGAGTCCTGAGAGCACCAGGATATGTTGCAGGGTCCTGTAGATGTCGTAGGGAGTGGTCAAGTGGTCGCGCTTCGTCTCCAGGTTTCGGAACTCGGACGGGAATTGGCGCTTGAAGCGGTCGGGAACCGATATGTAGATAAACGGGAGGCGTTCCTCCAACCACCCGGTGTGCGTGTACCGTATTTCCCCGAACCTGATCCCGTGGTCGCTCAGGAAGAAGATGATGGTGTTGTCTAGCACGCCTTTGGCGGCGATGTCCTCCAGGAAGTCGCGGATTTTTCGGTCCATTCCTGAGGGCAGGTTGAGGTCGTTATGACTGAAAGTGTTCGTCCAGAAGAAGGAGAAACTTGCCACGTCTTTGAAACTTTCAGAAAAGTCTTTAGCTATGTTCAAGACGCGTTCACCGGCTGTTTCAGGGCCGGTACAGTAAGCCATTCCGTCCCTTCGTACCGCTTTGAGTCTCTCGGAACCTAGCATATAGGGCCGGAAATAATAATCAGTCGGTGGTTTCGTAAACCCTTTCTTCTTGTAATTAAAAGTGCTGATCGGAGCCTCGTCCTCTGCATATCCAGTCACATAGTTCAACTTCTGGTAGTCGAACCACATCATGGGACACTTGTCCATCTGGCCCAAGCTGCTAGGGTTGCACACCCTGTAGGTTTTGCTCTCGTTGAAGCCGGTCATGATCGCCATGACGTTCGGGAACGTGTTATCGCCCATTTTGTTGTAACCTCGTAAGGGAATCCACGCGTTCTCTTCGAGGTATTGATACGTTTGTGGTAAAGCTCGTATAAAATTTAAGCGTGATATGCTGTCGATTCCGACGAATAAAACACTGAATGGACTCGTTGCACTTGTGTTCATTGACGTGATTTTGGCTTTGATTTGCTTTGTTTGGGTTATTGCCGCGTGGGTGTTCTCGTAGATTTGCTTCTTTGTTTTCAAGTCGATGCATTTCACCATGATGAAGTCGTGGGTTAGGGTGGTGTTGTCCGTGAAATCTTTACAAGCCGATATTCTGAAAAAATAAACATTGAAGTTTGTCTAATTTCATGTTGCAATTAATTTTGTGTTTGATAGTTGGATAGCTCGAAAAATTAATATTTTTTATTAATTGTATTTTTATTTATTTATATTTATTATTTTCTGGGTAATAGAAAATGGCAATATAATGTTTTCAACCCACTTGTTTATTGAGTTTTGTACTTGAAAACGTGCTTTAGCTTTCGAAGCAGACAAAAATTACATCAACTGACTTTTTTAAACCATTTCAGCAATGAATTTATGTCTTTGCATATCAGAATTCAAAAGCGCCAATTTTGGCTCAATCCGACAATTTTTTTAATAATTTCGAAAAAAATCATTTGAATAAAAAATTTGCTTAAACGCTCGAAAAACGGCAAAATAACATTTTCGATCCAATTCGGCAATTTTTCAGCATATTTTTGACGGAATATCATCAAATAATTTGTTGAATCCTGATGTTCTCACTTATTTAAAACGTGCAAAATAATGTAATATTTACGACCCAATTTTGTGTTTTTGTGTAGTCTGTCAAAAAAACACAGTTTTAAGCTTAAAAACGTGCTTAAGACAAAAATTTGTTTATGTTTAAGCAAATTTTTCGGTTTATTTTAAACGTGTTAAGCCATTGAAGAAGTTAAAAAGGTTCATTTATCCATTTGGCGACTTTTTGGGTATTAAATGCTCAAAGAACACAAAATTTGCATTTTTCTGCCAAAATCCAGCTTTTTCGGTTAACTTTAGCGAACTCTACCGAAAAAAAAAACGAATTTTAAGTCTAAAAATGTTCTGAAAAAAGCAAGAATTACAATTTTTTTTTACAAGTCTGATGTTTAATTTTGTCAAAATTAAGTAACAAGTTCAGTAATTGTTCTGGTCGTGGTTAGCTGTGGTTTTCTCCTAACATGAACGTATGTTGCGTGATAAGTTCACATGGTTTGCTGTCAACTGTTTAAATGTTGTCTTATTTTTGCATTTAGGAGTTTTTGATAAAAATTACATTGAAAATCATGATAATTGTATGCAGACGTTCAAGAATTTACTTTGCAAGCTCAGTTGAACGTGTGAATTTTTGGCCGCACTTTTGGTTTGACACTGACAGCACTGACAGCTGTCATCGTCATTGTTTTGTAATGTTAATCGAGACATACGTTTTTTGTGACAATGGCCACACATAGGCGATCTGACCAGAATAAGCATAAAAGGGATAAGAGAAAAGTTAGGAACATTTTGACCAGATTTGACCATGTTTCAGTTTATTTTTGACAAAAATTTGCCAAACATTTTCGTTTTTGACTGCAATATCAATGTGATATTTTCATTTTCGACTGAGTTTTGTAACTTTTTGCTCAGATTTAACGAAGTTTCGACACAATTTTTATCCTAATTTTGTGATTTTTTAACTAAAATAACTGAAAAACAGATCAAAACCATGGTTAACCCCTCGAATATAGTTAAAAAATAACACCACCTTTGACATAATTCAGAATTTCTCTGGTTGTAAAGTTCGAAAAAGTGCCAAGTTAACATTTTCGCCTCAATTTGAGCTTATTTTTGAAGCATTTCGCCAAACAATTTCAGTTTGAAGAATGTATTACCTGATATTGTTAACTTTGTGATTTTTTACACATATTTAAGTTTTCAGAAAAGTCCAAAATTACGCATTATTCTGATAATTTCGGGATTTTTGGTTCATTTTTTAAAATAATTGAAAGATTTTGGTCCGATGTAGCAAATACCTGATGCTGTCGTCCGGCTTCTCCTTGTTCTTGCTTCTTGTGATACTGGCCATACAGCACGATATGTGTTCTCTAAGCTGGGACGGAACTGCGTTAGTGTTAATATGTATAGTGGCAATATTGTCGTTTTTCGTCACATGAGTTAAAAAATCGCGTTTGCTGCAAGAAATGTACTTCATCGGCTTGTAAAACTTCAAAATTTCGGCCTCGAACGGATCCAGATTCGGGATTTTGCATTTGGGTGTTGCGACCAAATATTTACTCTCTACGGTGCAAAAATTGGAATTAATTGTACACAAGCTATGCACTCACCATTGTAGACCTCGTCGGATTCTGTGGTGAAAAAAATGGTTCTTCGGTCGAGAAAGTCGTTATTGTAGTACAAAATCGGGATGAAAACGAGCACAGACACTGCAATAACAACCCCGATTTTGTAGCCGCTGTGGTCGAGCATTTTGGACCGATTTTGTCATAATATCCTTGCTAATTTTTCGGTCGCTGCAACTTCAAGGTGTTGGAGGCGTCATTATTTTTCCGGGTAATTGAGCACCTGCAATTGGAATTAGCACCAAACGAACATGAGATAAATAACAGAAACTGACTTGTATTCAGTGCGGGACGTGGAGCATGGCACTGGGAAAAGGGATGATTTGAGAAAACATCAATGATACCCGAGTTTGCGTAGATCGCGACTTGATAAATCAGTGGGTGGCGAATTTATCGGAATTGGAAAGACCTTGTTTCACTATAACTACTTGGGACAATTATTCGATAAGGAAACACGCGCTCGGATCGAGTGCCACTTGATACTACGACTTTAAGGGCGTTAATAATAGATTTGGCTAACACAGCACGAGATGTGACCGCTTGTTGGACACTCACAGTTTCGTTTTATTGCAAATTGTTCGCTGAGCGCGATGAATTAATTGGGAAAAAAGGCGCACTTAAAATAAACCATAGGTATTCTGAATTTTTTCATTATTCAGAACGTTATCTTCTGACAGGTGGTGAATTTTTGAAATAATAAAAATTCTATAAATATGTTCCTAATCGTTTCGATAAATAATGTTCCCACATGTTTCCGTGTTGGTCAGTACGATACAGGCGAGCGGAAGTTTTCAATGAAGTCACATTTTCAACATTGTTTTAATCAATTAATTGGCAAAACGTTTTTTTATTATTTTTAAACATACTCCAAGCAGTATTTTACTGGATGTACGAGCCGTAGACGAGTGTCAAACTTAGGAGTCATGAACAGTTAACGAATCAATTAATAATTAATTGTTAGTTAATTTAAATGAATTGATAAATTGGTAGTTCCAACTAAAATTGGTAAAACAAGTCTCATTTCAGGGGTGTACAAGGTTATATTTTCGTAAGTGGTGAATACTTACTTATAAAATGTTTGCGATAAGTGAACCATTTTTTTGTATTTGGTAATTGAAAGTTCGAAAATACATCAAGAAGCTCCAAGATTGTCAACTGTCCAATTTCGAGGGTAGTATGATTTTTTGAAAATGATCAAAAAACGGCTAAGTATATTATTAAAAGTAAACTTTTTCGAATGGAAATCAAAGGAGCCTTGATTTCTATGAATATTTTTATAAAATGTATTACCTTTTATACATTTTGAAATTATTACGAAAAGCTAATTTTCGAGCTAATTTTAGTACCTAATTTTTATCATTAATCACAAAGTAGGCTTTGCAAAATGGTAAATAATAACTGTCACACTTTAATGTTTAAATTAATTACTAGCCAATTTATTATAAAATAAGCAGAAAAACTATAATAGTTAATTGTTAATTGTTAACTTCTGGTTTCTGATATGTTTAAACTTTGGTTAAATTTTATCTCTCAATTAGTTGCTAAATTAGTGCATTGACTGGCGTTGCTATGTTTTAAATGAGGTTTAAATTTATTTCTCTGTTAAATTTGCTTCCAAAAACTTACGTAAAGTAACACAAATAGTTCATATTTTTTAATAATAAATTTTTACTTAACTGGGTTATTTCATTGATGTAAAAATTTTCAGTTTTTTTTAGTTATTAGTTTGCAATTCGTAATTAAATTAATTCGAATTAAGCTGCCATTTTTTATTGTAGTGTGTTTTTTTATCTACTTTTTTACTGTGTTACATTATTAATTTTTTTATATGTATTTTTTTACCAGTACTTTATTTTTTATTAGTCAAATTATAGTAATACTGCAAATATGAAAAGTGTATAGATTTATTATTTAATCGGTGAGATAATCGTACTTTTGTAATAATAACGTTAAATTAATGTTGCCTTCGAAATTTATTCTATAACAAGTGATGAAATATTAATATTATTCTGGAACAGTTTTAAAACGTAGTTTATTTCGTATCTAAAACCACTATCAGAATAATTATTCACATGCTAAAACAGGGGTAGAAAAAAAACTTAAATCTTAAGTGCAAAAATCTACAAATCTTTAAACCAGCTTTGCCAAAAGTATAAAAAAGAAAAAACCACAAAAACGATTTTTTTAAAATAATTTGTTGTTTTTCTTAAAAAGAGACGGGGATTATCTCAGATTTTTTTTAAAGTTAACTACTGGGTTAGGTTAACCCAACTTTAACCCTGGTTAAAATTCAAATTTGCTCTTTCTTAATTGAATGATTATCGATTTGTGCAAAACCAAGACGTTTTCCTACGCAGAACCAAATCAGATTACAATCATTGTGCGGCTTCTTCTAACTAGATTTCCGCCAGTCAGTAAAGACATGAGCGCCACAAACCAAAGTTTAAAAAAGACACTCGTAATTTTCCTCCTCTCGTTTCACTTAATCCGCACGAAATTTCTCGACGACATTTGTGGCCACATCAACGGCCAGCGGCTTTTCCTCGACCATGGCGAAACGGGCACTTTGCAAGCCAACTACTCCAACAATATTTTCGACCGTTTTTACAAAAATAAACCTGAAAAACGGTGCACTGTCGAACTTGTTTCATGCCCATCATGCGTCATAAAAATCACCTTCACGTAAGTTTCTTGGAACAGTTGTGTAAAATTTCGCCCAGTTTTTTTAATTTGATTTGTGGCCGCTCGTTCGATACTTGCGCCTGTGACCATGTCTGGATCTACGAACCCACGTTCGAACAGTCGTCCCAACAGTTCTGCAGGTCTTCAAACACTTCCATGGTGTACCAAAGCCAGACGAGGCGAGCCATGGTGGTGTTTTTGTACTCACAGAGGTACGAAAATGCGTTCAGTTTGGACTACATGTCAAACCGTGAGAATGTACAAACGCTACTTCCCCCAAAAAATATAAATTGTAGGGAACAAAGTGGTACTGAACGGGAATGGGACACAGATGTTACAAAGCCCATTTTTCCCCAACTTGTACCCATCCGACCTGACCATGGAATACACCATTGGGTGCAAGTCCGAAAACGACACTTGCAAGATTAGTCTCGTTTTCACCGACTTTCTCATAGCGCCACCTTCGATCCTTGATGTTGGCCCTTTTTTATTATTTTTTTGAAATAATGAAAGGAAAAATTCTAGTTTTTTGACTCATCAGGGGACCGTATTTATGTAACAACCGGAAATATTTTTCGCCCACCTGTTATAACTTCCGGGTCTGCTCTTGTGATAAGATTTTACGCAAACGGGGCCACTAGTCCCGGTTTCAAGGCCTACTATTCTTTTATCAACGATGTCACGAATATAGATTGCGGGGGGCAAGTTAATAATCTTGGGGGCGGGATTACCATGATGGACATGGTACAAGATGGGTTGAAGTCGTTTGATTGCATTTGGTTGGTCAAACCACCGGAGACGTACCTCCACATGAAGACGCATTTGTACGTCAAGGTGGTCAATTTTTCGGGTTTTGGTAACCAGGGGTTAAAAAATTGTAAAAATTTCTGACTGGTTTTTGTAGCGGGAAGTACCGAACTGACGATTCGGCAAGGTTTGACCTCGAACGGCCCAGTGGTCGAGAATCTTAAACTGTCTTTACCTTTATTCTACACCCAAAAAAAGCGCGAACATATTGTGCCAATATCTCAAGGGTTTTACATTCGGCTTAAGGGTTTTTTCAGCCCTCAGTCCCGTCTAGCTATAGTTTACGCTGCTTTCAATTACAAAGATTGTCTCTCGGGTTCTGATTTCCTCTGTCACAATAAAAGATGCGTCTCTTCTCTGCTTAACTGTGACGGTTTTGACCACTGTGGTGACAACAGTGACGAATCCTCCATCAGTTGCTCCAAAGACCCCAATGACCGACGCCAATGGTCCCAAACCCCCCATTTCCTCTTCCCCAAAGTGTCCACTTTGTCCGACTTTGCCACCTCAACTCTAGTCTTTCTCTTATGCAGTTTTGGTAAGTCTTGGTCTACCCTCCAGCGTTTTTTTTGAGGAAATTCCAGGCTTGATGGGTTTTATTTTCGCAATGGTGGTACTCCTCTACCGCATAAATATCAAATCGCGTCACCAGAGACAAATCCAAGACCATATCGAGACAATTAATGCAATTCTGGAGGAAGGGGTTGTTGAAATTGAGGAGGAGATTATAATCCCGGACGATCCTCCGGATTATGAGGCACCGCCTGATTACGACCAGGTGGTTAAGTGTTTTGTTTCGAAGAGGTAATTGGTCCGGTTCCGGGCCCGGAATTTCATTCCGATTTTTAGGTGTTCCAAGTGTCGGGTTAAAATCCCGGAGTCGCCACCACCGGCCTATAATCAAGGGCCTTCGACGTCACGAGTTTTGCACTTTTTTGCAAACCGAAAGTGTTATAGAGGCAGGAGAGTCAGGTTTTTGTCCGACTCTGAGTGCGATCAAAAAAAGTCGAGGGGCTTTCTGAGGAAGAGTTTTACAGCTGACGATATGACTCTGTTTATTTAATTTTGAAGCAAATAGTATATGATTATATTCTCTAATAAAATGTGCATTATGTTGTTATTTTTATATACCTCTTCAACCTCCAGAGTTGTTAAAAGTCCAAAAAAAGTCCATATCTTGGATTTTTTGATGTTTGATTTTTTCAATTTTTGTCGCGATTTTGGCCGATTTCGGGTACTCGGAACATTTATCGAGTAATAACTCCGGAACTATTAGAGATAACCCTATGAAGTGTATAATCGTTGGAAAGCTCTTTAAATTATCTATCTTTTCCAAAAAAGATTATTGTATTCCGAGTTATAGTTTTCGAGAAAATTGCAAATAAAAGCAAAAATTGGTCAAATTTAAAAAAAGTAAAATAGTTTACTCGTAATTGAGAAAATAAAAAAAGAGGTACTTGTTTGGTCGCCTTTTGCTTCTACGTAAATTTTAAAACTATAGAAAATCACCAATAAATTAAAACTATCGTTTTTGAATTAAAATTAATTTTATTCACGACAAAAACAGAGTTTTTTTAAAAAATCTTCATGCACGCATGTGCTGTGGCTACGGTACGAATCAATTCGGCTAATTCCCCCATTTACACTAAAAAATGGTTTAATTCCTGGACTATACCGCACTGTAACTTCAAAAATCGCCTTTGGTTCCATCTCCAAAACCACTATAATAAATTTCCTGTCGTCTGAAATTCGCGCAGCGATTATTTTTCCCAAAGTATAAATGACACACTTCCCAGCCCCGTTTTGGGCAGTGATAACCCCATTGATGTACCGCAGAACATAATCACTTGCACCTTCAACCAAATTCGTCTCATTTAGGGGCGAATAGTTGTAACAAGTGCACCAATGAGGGTCAATACTAGCATCCTCACAAGACCTCTCTTTATCAACCTGCTCAAAAAGCGACCGACATTTGACACACCCATGACTGGGCTTCATGGTATAGTCCTGTCCTGACAGCACCAGAATGTGCTGCAAAGTCATGTAAACATCATACGGTGTTGTCAACCTATCAGCATTGAGTTTGAGGTTCTTGTACTCTTGCGGAAACCGCGTCCTGAATTTCCGGGGCACCCAGAAATAGATAAACGGTAGTCTCTCCTCATACCACCCCAAGACAGTCTCCCTAAAATCGCCCCATCGCGTCCCATGATCGCTCAAAAACACCACGAACGTGTTTTGCAAAGCCCCAGATTTGGAAATATCTTGCAAAAACTCCCACAATTTATCGTCCATAACCGAGGCCGAGTTGAGACTATTATGACTGAAACTATTCATCCAAAAAAAGCCAAAACTAGGCCGGTTCTTCAAAGTCTTGGCGAAATTTTTGGCCAGGTTTAGCACCCTTTCACCGGTGTTTTCCGGCCCTGTGCACAACTTCAGCCCGTGGAACAGCCTGGTTTTCAAATTTTCGGTCGTTTGGAGATAGGGCCGGAAATAGTAGTCGGTGGGCGGGCTCGTGAAGCCCTTCTTGTGCAAGTTGAAGGTACTGATCGTGGTCTCGTCCTCGGCGTACGCTGTGGCATAGCCGGCGTTGCGGTAGTTGTACCAAATCAAAGGGCAGTGGTCCAGCCCTTCGAGTTTGGTCGCTGGGCATTTCTCGGCCGAGTTTTGCGCGTCCAGGCCGGCCAAAAGGGCCATGACGTTGGGGTACGTGTTGTCGTCGATCTTGTTGTAGCCCTTGAGGGCCAGCCAGTTGTGTTTCCAAAGGAACAGGTACGATTTTCGCAAAATTCGGATCAAATTCAAGCGGGAAACACTGTCAATTCCCACTATCAACACACTGAAGGCTTTATCACGGTTTTTCATCGAATTTTGCTTGTCGATTACTGTTTGCTTGACGATTATGGGCGCATGTGTGTTTTCGTAAATCGTCTTGTTTGCGTTTTTACAAACTATAGAAACGAAGTCAACGTCCAGGACGAGTTTCTGGTCGAAGGGATAAAATTTCCCGTGAAATGTGACATGATCGTCCGGTTTTGTGAGGCTTTTTAAGCGTTCAACTTTCCGGTAGTAGCAAATCAATTGGGGGTATTTTACGGCAAGTTTTGCGTTAATGTGGACTGTGGGGATATTATTGTCAGTCCTGACAAAAGTTAGGAGTTCAGAAGGGCCACAAGGAGGTTGCTGTTCTTCGATAAAAAAGTAACTTTTCACTTGGGGATCAAAAGGGTCAAAATTTTTGATTTTACATTTCTGACTGTGCACTAAATAGCGACCTGGAATTTTGGATCAAGACGTGTTTCAAATTTTTGTTACTTACTGTGGATAAAGTATGTTCTTGAATCGACTTTGGCCCAACTAGCCGTGTAAAAAATATAAAAGAGGAGGATTCCAAAAATCAAAATTGCAAAAAGTATTTTTCGCATCGTTTTTTATTCAAACCAACACACAAACACATTAAAATCTCACAATGTTATAACGTAAACGTGTATTGTGCCAACTCATAAGAAAAAAATTGAATCACTTTTGCAATTTTTCCAAACGATTTGTTTTATCAGCGGCAATATCAAACCCAATTACTCATTAAACGTGTTATTAATCGTTAGGAGAAATAATGATTGAAAGGTAACACACAATCGACATTTGACGCAAAACCACTGACAATTCCCTACAAATCAACGACAATGACAAAATTTTCTTAACAAACGATTGCTGGTGCAATAACTGTGCTTGGTGTAACGATCAAGTCTGCTAATTCCGTCCTTGATACTTAAAGTTTGCTTACTTCCCGCCTTATACAAAAGTGTGACTTCGAAAACAGCCTTTGGACTAGTCTCAAAAATCAATAGAATGTGCGTGTGATCATCAGAAATTCTCGCAGAGATGATTTTTGCAATGGTGTACTTTACACACTTTTTGTCACCGTTTTGCTCGGAAATAAACCGATGTATGTACTTCAAGACATAATCTGTAGCATTTTGGACAAGCACCGACTCATTCATCACAGCCGTGTAAGTGTTACAAGTGCACCAATGAAAATCAATCCCTGCCTCTTTACACGACCTATCCTCGTAACTTTCAAACAACGACCGACATTTGGGGCACTTTTGACTCGCCTTGACCTTGTAATTTTGCTTCGACAGGACTAGAATATCCTGCAGGGTCATATAGAGGTGATAGGGCGAAGTCAACTGATTCACATTAAGTTTCAAGTTGTGATATTGCCGCCGAAACTCGACCTGAAACCTCTCCGGAACCCAAACATAAATAAACGGCAATCGCTCCTCAAGCCAACCCATTGTAGTCTGGCGAAAACTCCCAACACGCAAGCCATGGTCACTCAAAAAAAACACAAACGTGTTTTGCAAAACACCCGAACCACGTATTTTTTCCAAAAAATCGCGCATTTTCAAGTCCATACTTGAGCCCATATTCAGCAAGTTGTGTGTAAAACCGTTCACCCAGAAGAGGCCAAAGCTGGGCCGGTTTTTCAACGCTTGGGCGAAATTTTTGGCTAGGTTTAGCACCCTTTCACCGGAATTTTCCGGGCCTGTGCAGTAGTTCAAACCATTGATTTTGCGCGTTGTTAGTTTCTCGTTGATGCGGAAATAGGGCCGGAAGTAATAGTCGGTGGGGGTTTTGTCGAAACTTCTCTGGTTCTGGATGAAATTGCCCATCCAGGGTTCGTCTTCGGCGTAAGCCGTGGCATAGCCTAGGTTGCGATAGTCGAAGAGGACCAAAGGGCAGTCAGTTAGGCTCCGACTGCTGCATTTTTTCTCAGCTGTGGGCTCGTCTATTCCGGCCAAAAGGGCCATAAGGTTTGGATACGTGTTATCAGCGACTTTGTTGTAGCCTTTGAATGAAATCCAGTTGTTTTCCTTCAGGAATAAGTGGGTTTTGGGGAAGGATCGAAGAAAATTCAAGCGGGACATACTGTCAATTCCAATAATTAACACACTGAAGGCTTCATTTCGCTTTTCCATCTTTTGTTGTCTTTCAATTATTTCCTCTCTCAAAATTATCGGTGCATGTGTGTTTCTATAAACCACCTTATTCCCCAGCAAACACATTACGTAAACGTGGTCAAAATCAATATAGACACTACGTTCAAACGGCGTAAACACAGCCTGGCTGAAACGGAATTTAAAATTTCCGAAAAATTTCAATTGTGCTTACTTGAGGAAATCCTTAAGCTTGAAGTTGGATGTCATTTGCTCGATTTTCGCATAATGACATGTCAAACTTTGGTTTTTCCCCGCAATTTTCTCATTCAAATGAAGAAAGGCCCTGTTATTGTCAATCGTGACGTAAGTCAAAAGTTCAGAAGGACCACAAGGTTTGTACTTCTCGCGCTTGAAGTAATCCAAGACTTGGGGATTGAAGGGATGTACATCCAAAATTTTGCATTTTTGCGTTTCGATCAAATAACGTTCTACTATAAGTTGTGGGTTGGATTCGTCCGTGTGCCATTTGTACTCACTTTCGATTTTGTGGTAAAAATCGCTATAACTGGACCGACTTATGTAAACCAGATACAGAGCTAAGAAGCCCAAAAGTAAGACAAAAATGCAAATTTTTGACACTGAAACGTCGAAACACTGTCTAAACATGATTGCTGTCTGAACTAAACAACTTCTGACGTTTGCCTACCACGACAGTGGCAAAATTTTTGCAGGAAACGACTGTGAATGCATTTACTGTGCTCAGCATAGTTGTCAAGTCTGATAATTTCACCAATGACTCGAAAAATCTGGTAACTTTCTGGTTCATACAACACTGTAGCTTCAAAAATTGCTCTAGGACTTGTTTCAAGAACCAGTACAATGTAGTTGCGATTTTGCGAAATTCTCGCTGAGATTACTTTTGCTATGGTATATTTTGAACAGTTCTGACCCAGCACACTTTTCGAAATAATGTGTTCAAGGACACATTTTGAGGCTTGTTGGACAAAGTATGCCCTATTGTTAATGGTCGTGTAGTTATGACACGTGCACCAAAGAGTACCAATCCCAGCCTCTTCACAAGACCTATTTTCAAAACTTTCAAACAACGAGCGACACTTGGGACACCCTTGACTAGGTTTTAACGTAAAGTTTTGTTTCGACACGACTAGAATATCCTGCAGGGTCATGTAGAGATGATAGGGCGAAGTCAACTGATTTGTATTTCGTTGAAAACTCTCATATTTGTCCGGAAACTTGATTTGAAATTCCACAGGGACCCAAACATAAATAAACGGTAATTTATCTTCAAGCCAACCCATTGGGGTCTCGCGAAAAGTACCAACATTTAACCCCTGATCACTCAAAAACAACACGAAAGTGTTTTGCAAAATTCCCGAATCGCTAATGTTTCGGAAAAAATTGTAAATTTTTGTGTCCATACTTGAGGCCAGGTTGAGATTATTGTGACTAAAACTATTCATCCAGAAGAGGCCAAAACTGGGCCGGTTTTTCAAAGTTTGAGCGAAATTTTTGGCTAGGTTTAGCACTCTTTCACCGGAATTTTCCGGGCCTGTGCAGTAGTTCAAACCGTTGATTTTGCGCGTTGTTAGTTTTTCGTTGATGCGGAAATAGGGCCGGAAGTAATAGTCTGTGGGGGTTTTGTCGAAACTTCTTTGGTTCTTGATGAAATTGCCCATCCAGGGTTCGTCTTCGGCGTAAGCCGTGGCATAGCCTAGGTTGCGATAGTCGAAGAGGACCAAAGGGCAGTCAGTTAGGCTCCGACTGCTGCATTTTTTCCCAGCTGTGGGCTCGTCTATTCCAGCCAAAAGGGCCATAAGGTTTGGATACGTGTTATCGGCGACTTTGTTGTAGCCTTTGAATGAAATCCAGTTGTTTTCCGTCAGGAATAAGTGAGTTTTGGGGAAGGACCGAAGAAAATTTAAGCGGGACATACTGTCAATTCCAATAATTAACACACTGAAGGCTTCATTTCGCTTTTCCATCTTTTGTTGTCTTTCAATTATTTCCTCTCTCAAAATTATCGGTGCATGTGTGTTTCTATAAACCACCTTATTCCCCAACAAACACTTTACGAAAACGTGGTCAAAATCAATATAAACATTACGTTCAAACGGCGTAAACACAGCCTGGCTGAAACGGAATTTAAAATTTCCGAAAAACTAGAATTGTGCTTACTTGAGGAAATCCTCAAGTTTAAACTTGGGTGTCATTTGCTCGATTTTCGCGTAACGACATGTCAAACTTTGGTTTTTCCCCGCAATTTTCTCATTCAAATGAAGAAAGGCCCTGTTATCGTCAATCGTGACGTAAGTCAAAAGTTCAGAAGGGCCACAAGGCTTGTACTTTTCCCGCTTGAAGTAATCCAACACTTGGGGATTAAAGGGATGAATATCCAAAATTTTGCATTTTTGCGTTTCAATCGAATAGCGTTGAACTGTAGGAGTAAGTTGTAGCTTGGGTTCATCTGACTGCGATTTGTACTCAATTTCATTTTTTTGGTACAAATTACTAAAACTGGACCGACTTATATAAAGCAGATACAGGGCTAATATGCCCAAAAGTAAGGCAAAAACGCAGATTTTTGCCACTGAAACGTCGAAACTCTGTCTAAACATGATTGCTGTCTGAACTAAACAATTTCTGACGTTTGCCAACCACAACAAACTAGAAAGCTTTTTTATTTTCCAATTGAAAAGCAAATATCATGACTTAATATTTTAGAAATTGCTATTGTATTTAGGAAATCGTGAATTGTAGCTCGGACTACGTAAATTAAATTCTAAAATATATTTTTTTTTAATTATTTTGGGTTTAAAATTACAAAATACCACAGAAAATCAAAGCTATGTTCTTCATTATCACTTGGATTTTACTTGGTTTATTTATTTTGAAATGAAAAATATTTAAAACTTCTTACATTTTGATTTTGCTCTGCATACAATGCGTTTTTTTTGGTTTTTTAGCATTTTGATTAGGTATTTAAGTCCAATTTGTTTAATTTTTTGGTGAAAATACGGATTATTCTCAACCGTGAGACGTAAGTAAAAAGCTACAAAAGGCCACAAGGTTGGAATTTCTCTCGCTGGAAGTCTCAAAGAGCTGACCATCTTGAATTTGACATTTTTGCGTTTCTGGAAGCTGTTTGTTTTTTCTAGCAAGTTAGTACCGACTTACGTAACGCAAAAGAAATAAAAAAACAAGAAATATTTTTTCATTTCAACGACAATAACAAAGTTTTCGTAACAAACGATTTGAAGTACAGTCGCTGTGCTCACCATAGTTGTCAAGTCTGCTAATTCCACCCTTGACACTATAAGTTTGACCACGTCCTGGCGTATACAACACTGTGACTTCAAAAACGGCCTTAGGACTAGTCTCAAAAATCAATAAAATGTTCTTGTGATTATCCGAAATGCTCACAGAGATGATCCTTGTTATACTGTATCTTAAACACTTTTTCTCACCACCTTGGTCAAAAATCATGGTGTGGATGTATCGCAGGACGTATTCTGACAAAATTGTGACAAAATTCGCCTCAGTGTTAAGGGCTATATAGTCATTACAAGCGCACCAGTGATAATCAATCCCTGCCTCTTCACAAGTTCTATCTTCGAAACTTTCAAACAACGAGCGACAATTGGGACACGCTTGACTCGCCTTTATCCCGTAATTTTGCTTCGACAGGACTAGAATATCCTGCAGGGTCATATAGAGGTGATAGGGCGTTGTCAACTTATCGCTATTATCTTCAAGACTGTGATATTGCTTCCGGAAATTGACCCGAAAAATCACAGGGACCCAAATATAAACAAACGGCAATCGTTCCTCAAGCCAACCCATCGCAGTCTCGCGAAAACTACCAAAACGTAACCCATGGTCACTCAAAAAAAACACAAAAGTGTTTTTCAAAATCCCGGAATTGGTAATGTTTACGAAAAAATCGCGTATTTTCGAGTCCATACTAGAGGCCAGGTTCAAGTTATTGTGACTAAAGCTCTTCATCCAGAAGAGCCCAAAACTGGGCCGGTTTTTGAAAGTTTGGGCGAAGTTTTTCGCTAGGTTTAGCACTCTTTCACCGGAATTTTCCGGGCCTGTGCAGTAGTTCAAACCGTGGCGTTTGCGGTTTTTGAGATTTTCGTTGATTCGGAAATAGGGGTGGAAGTTATAGTCGGTGGGGAATTTTTCGAAAATTTGTTGGTTTCCAACCAAGGACGGTTCGTCTTCGGCGTAAGCCGTGGCATAGCCCACTTGTCCAAACTCGGAAAAAAGCAACGAACAGTTGGCGCAATTTTCGAAAGTTTTGGGGTCGTCTAAGCCGGCCAGAAGGGCCAAAAGGTTGGGGAGTGTGTTATCGGCGATTTTGCTGTAACCCTTCAGGGAAATCCAGTTGTTTTCCTCGAGGAGTAGGTGGGTTTTAGGGAGAGTTCGGAGGAAATTCAAGCGTGACATACTTTCAATTCCCACGATTAAAACACTGAAAGCTTGGTCACGGTTTTTCATCAATTTCTGTCTCTCGGTTATGTTTTCTTTCAAAACAATGGGCGCATGGACGTTGGCATAAAACACCTTTTTGGCCCTCAAACAAATCACGGCGACAAAATCAAAATCAAACGTGACGTTTCTTTCGAACGGAATAAACGGCATAAAGGCCGGATGTCTGAAAGGTGGTTATAAATTTCCGAAAAAATTAGATCCCGTGTTATAGTTACTCAAGGTAATTTTGGAGCTTATAGTACATGAACTCGATTTCGGCAAGGTTCTGGTAGAGACACCTGAAACTTCGGCGGTGTCTCCTCGCAACTGTTTCGTTAATGTGCAGAGTGGCCGTTTTATTCTCAACCGTGACGTAAGTCAAAAGCCCGAAAGGGCCACAGAACTTGTAAAACTCGCGCTTGAAGTGCGGCATGACTTGGGGGTCGAACGGCGACACGTCCAAAATTCGGCATTTTGGGGTTTCAATCAAATACCGCTTTTCTGGAATTTGGGGCTAGATTTCGCATTGTCACACGTAAACTTACTTTGGTTTTTTGGGGCAAAATCGCTGAAGCTGTACCGACTGGTGTACAGCAGGTACAGTTTCAAAATGCCCAAAAGTAAAAGGGCACCGAATATTTTCTTCATTTCAGGAAACGATTTTGACGTTTGACTACTACGTTAATTTATAGTACTTACATGCAATGTGAGCACAATTCACTCTCGCTGCTCCACTTGCACTAATTGTGCTCTAAATTACGCAAAATCTAGCTAAAGCAATAAACAATGTGTGTTTGATTTTTCTGGTAGACTAGTTGCAACACTGATTTTTTATCGCACTTTTCAAGGCTTTGTGTACAGGAGGACTGCTGTGTACCTATTTACAGCTAATAGGCAAACAAAATAATAGGAAAAGTTAATCTTACCTTGGCGAAATTTGCATCAGCTTTTAATGAGAAACAAAGATCTGACATCACAATAATAAATCCGAGTAAAATTGGAAAACAATACGCGGAATTACGAGCTCGCAACTTATTGCTTCATTCAATAATTATTACAAATAACACACGTTTTATTAAATCTTTATTGTGGTACTTAAATTATAAACAAATGGAGAAAACCGTGTCTTGGTGGTTAACACAGAGAGAAAAACAGATTTTTATGGGTCATAAAATCACCCAAGTTCAAGTCAAAACAATTCAATTCAAAGTCGCAAACGCAATCAATTTTTCGCTCAGTTCGGTCGAAATGAAAGTAATGTTGATTCTCCTTGGACTTGCTCCAGTCTTGTGCCCTTCTGAAGGTGAGTCCCGACTGACGAAACGTAATAAATCGTGCTTTTAGGGTTTCGCTGCATAAGATGTTACGCTTCTTGTCCTTTACGAACCGTTTATGACGAGTGTACTGATTATTGTTACATTCTGAAATTTAGAAGTAACACACTAGATGGTGAAAAATGATTGATTGATTTGGACTTGTAGATGAGGTGTACAAAGGGTGCGCCCCTTTTGAGCAAAATCGTATAATAACGTTCGATAAGTTTGACGATTTGGTGCGGAAAAACGGTGGTTACCAGTCGATTAAATATTGCAGGACAGATGGGTGCAATGTTGGATAAATATCTGTTTAAATTATTCAAGAATTATCTTGCTTGCAAATATTGTACAAATAAATAAACCTGAAATAAAATAACGATTTTTCCGTGACTACATCTTTGAATTTGACTGTTGCCAAACCAATGGCGCTTTCCACATGAAAGACCACGAAAAGTATCTGATTTTTTTCATGGTCCGGTTCAGAAACACTGACTGAATCGACATGAGGGTCCAAATTATCAATATCACACTGTGCCAAAATCTCGCTTTTTGCCTTGGACAGTGTGTACGTGATCGCACTTTGAACATCGAAAGGATTAAGTGTTTTCAAACGCCCAAAACAGGGACACCATGCGTAGGGAATGGCCGCCTCCTGGCAGGACCTATCGGGAATTGGGTCAAAAAGCGAAACACAGTTGGGACACCCTTGACTCGGCCTAACTTCATGCCGGACGCCCCCCAGTGTTAAAATGTGTTGCAAAGTCATGAACATGTCATAAGTGTTTGTTAATTTCCCCGAGTTTTGTTTCAAATTCTCGTACTCGCGTCCAAACTCCCGCTTGAATTTTGCCGGAACTGAGATCATGTTCAGTGGCATTCGTCCCTCCAGCCACCCGCTGTTGGTTCCCACCATTGGGCCAAATCTAATCCCGTGGTCACTTAACAAAAAAACGAAGCTTTCGTCCAAAACCCCAGCCTCGTCCAAATCCCGGAAAAAATCGCTCAGTTTCGCGTCCATGGTGAATGGCGCATTGACATCGTCATGACTGAAAGTGTTCATCCAGAAAATGCCAAAACTGGGATTGTGTTTAAACGTGATGGCAAAATCTTTGGCTAGGTTCAGGATGCGTTCACCGGCGCTTTCAGGGCCAGTGCAGAATGGCATGGAATGTCGGTGCTGGATTCTGAGGGTTTCGGTGGCCTCCATGTAGGGTTTGAAGTAGAAGTCTGTTGGTGGGTTCGTGAAGCCTTTTTTGAGGTAGTTGAAGGTAGCAATGCGTGAGTTGTCTTCGGCGTAGGCTGTGGTGTACCCATGTTGATGGAAGTCCTTCCAGATCATGGGACAGTTGTCTAGGGCACTTTTCTTGTGCGGGTTGCAGTGCTGGTACGACTGGCTTAGCGAAAACCCAGTCAGGAGGGCCATGCAATTTGGGAACGTGTTATCGTTCACTTTTGAGTAGGCTTTCATTTCGATAAAGTTTCGTTTTTTGAGGAAATTTGCGGTTTCTGGCATTGTTCGGTGGAAATTGAGGCGAGAAATACTGTCAACTACTACAAACAAAACGCTGAATGGTTGGGACGTGTTTTTGAGTGGTTTTGAGGGTTTGATAGTAACATGCACGTTTTCGTAAACCACTGATTGATTATTATCGCGACAAACGACTTTAACTATATCTTGCTCTAAAACTATCTTCTTGTGAAAAGGGACACACGGTGAAATACTGAAATTTTGCTTTACTTTTGGGTGGGGAAAAATAACTTACCGTACCTGATACCAACATCAGGGAGTTCAACTGATCCGTTTCTCGTTACGTACGAGTAACAACACGTAATGTTTTGAGTGAAGTATTGAGGAAATAAATCCTCTCTTAGGTGTAACTCAAATTTGGGTCCGTTTTTGGTCACATGGGTCAAAAGTTCGGTTTTGTTGCAAGGGATGTAAGGATTTGGCTGTATAATATCTCTAACATCTTCGTTCAAAATTTCCAAATCTGGGATTTTACATTTCTCGTTGTTTAAAATGTATGCTACAAAATTGGATTAAAAGAGAGCGTTAAATTTTGTCACTCACTTTCTTGCAATGTTTCGGTAAACAGAAGACACAAAATTGTTAAAAAAATACGGAACATTTTGTGACCACAGTCAAACACGTAATGTTCTTATTAAAAGAGTTCTTCGAGTTATCGTACTTTTATCTTGTCCGAGTTATCGTTCCGAACCAATTTTGATGATGCGGTCAATAGTTTAGTGTGTAGTAATTTCCGATAAAAATTGCAGTTATCAAAAAATTTTATCCGAAGGAATTTTTACATTTTTATTACATTTTATTGTCTCAGTATTTTTGAGTTTTGTGAGTTAAAAAAAAATATTTTTGGAATAAATACTCAAATATTGAAGTAGCACCAATTAGTGTTTTAAGTGGAGTACTGAGAATTTTTTCTCACAGGTAACTCAATATCGGGCCTCTTTTTGGTCATTTGAGTTAAAATTTAACGTCGTTGCTTAAAATTTCTAAATCCAAAATAGGTGAATCGCAGAACATTTTGATGCCCGAGTCATTATTACGTTTGATAAAAACTGCATTTTTAGAAGAATTGGACTTTATTGATTAAAACATTTACAAGTAAATAAAATTCGTTCTAACAGATATATTTTGAGCGTACGTTTTGAATAAAAACAATCCAGCACAACAAACAATAGCGCAATTATATACTTAAAATTCTTATTTTATTTGTATCTTAGTTAATCATACATAATCAACACTCTCACAGAGTTTGTAGAAAAACATAAACCTGAAATAGAACTGCGACTTTTCCGAGACAACATCCTTGAATTTAACTGTTGCCAAAACGGTGTTACGTTTAAGGTAGAAAACCACGAAAAGTAACTTGTTTTTTTCATGGTCAGGTTCCGAGACACTTACTGAAACCAAATAAAATGCAAACTTGTCAGTTTTACATAGTTTGAAAACCGTTTCCTTAGCTTTTGCTAATGTGTAGTTAACCGCATTTGAAACTATCTTCTTATTTAGTGATTTAAAACGCCCAAAACAGGGACACCATTCAAACGGAATGGCCGCCTCCTGGCAGGACCTATCGGGAATTGGGTCAAAAAGCGAAACACAGTTGGGACACCCTTGACTTGGCTTAACTTTATGCCAGACGCCCCCCAGTGCTAAAATGTGTTGTAAAGTCATGAACATATCATAAGGGTTTGTAAATTTCCCCGAGTTTTGTTTCAAATTCTCGTACTCGCGGCCAAACTCCCGCTTGAATTTTGCCGGAACTGAGATCATGTCCAGTGGCGTTCGTTCCTCCAGCCATCCGCTGTTGGTTTCCAAAATTGACCCATACCTAATCCCGTGGTCACTTAACAAAAAAACGAAGCTTTCTTTCAAAATCCCAGCTTCGTCCAAATCCCGGAAAAAATCCCTCACTTTCACGTCCATGGCAAAAGGGTCATTGACATCGTCATGACTGAAAGTGTTCATCCAGAAAATGCCAAAACTGGGATTGTGTTTAAAAGTGATGGCAAAATCTTTGGCTAGGTTCAGGATGCGTTCACTGTCACCTTCAGGGCCTGAGCAGGAAGGTATAGAGTGTCGAAACTGGGTTTTGAGGGTTTGGGTGGCCTCCATGTAGGGTTTGAAGTAGAAATCTGTTGGTGGGTCCGTGAAGCCTTTTTTCTTAATATTGAATGTTGGAACGATTGAGTCTTCAGCGTAGGCTGTGGTGTACCCATGTTGGCGAAAGTCCTTCCAAATAATGGGACATTTGTCTAGTGCACCCACCTTGGTGCCATCACAGTGTGGGTGCGACTGGTTTAGCGAAAACCCAGTCAGGAGGGCCAAGCAATTGGGGAACGAGTTATCTGCCACTTTTGAGTAGGCTTTCATTTCGACAAAGTTGCTTTTTTTGAGGAAATTTGCGGTTTCTGGCATTGTTCGGTGGAAATTGAGGCGAGAAATACTGTCAATTATTAGAAGCAAAACGCTGAATTGTTGGGACGTGTTTTTGAGTGGTTTTGGGGGTTTGATAGTGACGTGCACGTTTTCGTAAACCACTGATTCATTATTTTCGCGACAAACGACTTTCACTATATTTTGCTCTAAAACTATTTTTTCGTGGAAAGAAACACACGGTGAAATACTGAAATTTTGTTTTACTTTTGGGTGGGGAAAAATAACTTACCGTACCTGATACCAACATCAGGGAGTTCAACTGATCCGTTTCTCGTTACGTAGGAATAACAACACGTAATGTTTTGAGTGGAGTATTGAGGAAATAAATCCTGTCTCAGGTGTAACTCAAATTTGGTTCCGTTTTTGGTCACATGGGTCAAAAGTTCGGTTTTGTTGCAAGGGACGTAGGATTTTGGCAATATTATATCTCTAACATCTTTGTTCATAATTTCCAAATCTGGGATTTTACATTTCTGGTTGTTTAAAATGTATTCTACAAAACTGGATTAAAAGACAGCGTTAAAATTTATTCACTCACTTTCTTGCAACGTTTTGGAAAACAGGAGACACAAAATTGGCAAAAAAACACCGAACATTTTGTGTCTAGAGTTAAGCACGTAATGTTTAAGAGTTTTCTGATTTAGTGCATTATTCTTACATGGTCCGCGTCATTCGATGATGTGGTCAATAGTTTAGTAATTTCCGATTAAAATCGCATTCGTAGAGGAATTTCACTTTATTAAAGCATAATTGTATTACACTTTGGTTTTGTCAAAATTTTATTATACTTAACTGTTACAAGTAAATAAATATTTATTTCTAACAGATATATTTTGAGCGTTAACTTAAATTACATAAATAATACTTTTGTTATAACTGATAGAATCTACCACTAGTCTACACTACAAGTCGCTGGTTGAGATAATATACAAAGTTTTTGGCATTTTACAGAGAGTGTTGCTGGACGTGTTGTAACTATAAGTTCCTCCCTTGCACGATGGGACACCCTGAAAAAATCGAAATTATTAATTAACACCCTGTAGAATTAAAAAGGTCGCAAGAGAAATTTTCCACACGTGTGGAATTATTCATTCCATTAGCATTTCTTCCTTTCATTTAATTGCTCTTTAATGACTGTAAGACTCGCATTAAACCGGACATTTCCATCGTATCGTCTCATTAATCAGGACCTGGGGCCCCCATAAATGCATGCTAATCCCTCATTGCCCTTGCGGGCGTCCCCCAGGTGCACTTACTACAAACGGCACAGTTCCTCTCATCTGTGCCATCTCCACAGCCGTCTCTCCCTGAACATGCGATGGCACTCGACCTGCACCTTCCGTTTCCGCATCGCAGAGGACAATACTCCGAGAGCCGTCTCCGTGCCCGTCCTCTGCAGATGTGCGCCGGTTCGTCGCTGCCGTCACTACACCCAATTATAGCGTTGCAAAACTCGTACTCCGGGAGACACTTGCCATCGCCGCATTGGAACGTGTGAGGAGGACAGCGTCGCTTCCTGGTGGCCTGGCAATCCTCCTCGTCTTCGCCGTCCGGACAGTCTTTAATCGATAAAAAAAATTGTTGAAAATTTTATTAAAACAGAAAAAAATTGTAACCTTTAACCCCATCACAGCGTCCGGCGCGCGATATGCACTTGGTCTTGCATTTGAAGGCCTCCTGGGGGCACTGGGGCCCCCGACACATCTCGTCGGAGCCGTCCGGACAGTCTTTGCGTCCGTCACAGACAAAAAACCACGAGATGCAGGTCCCGGTGCTCCGACACTGGAACGTCCCGGGAGGGCAGCCCCGGGTCCTGGCGGAGCAGCCCGTGGTGTTGCTGCGCACGGCGCAGTCACACACCCCGTCCAGGCACCTGGAGGAGGGGTCGGCGGCGCGGCATTGGAGGTCCGTCACGCACGGAAGCCCCAAGCTGACGGCTTCGGCGGCGTCGTCCACGCGGGTGCGTATCCCGGTGGTGGCCGGCGGCACGGCTGTGGAAAATTGTGTTAGTTGTGAGTGTGATTTTTTCCTCTGGGAGGCGTTTACTTGTTGTTGGTTTGGGCGTGGTGGTGGTCTTCGTGGTGGTTTTGATGGTTGTTGGCGGTTCGTTTTTGCCGATGAGGTTGAAATCGATGGATTCGGTCGTGGTTGTGGTTGGAGGTTTGGTCTGGAATGCGGATCGGACGCAGGAGTCGCCAACTTGGCGGAAGGGAGAGTTGCATTGGCAGCGACCGAATAAGTTGGGGATGAGGAAGTCGCAGTGGCTGTCGGCGGTCCAGAGGCGGCAGTGGGCGTTGCTGTAGCAGACGTTTCCGGGACGGGCAGCTAGGAGATTTTTTTTTAATAAATACAAATACCTACCTAATTAAGGTTTATTTATAATATATCAGCTTTCCACGAGATTGAAAATTTAGAATTTTTTTTGGTTAAATTTTAATGGTCAAGGCAAATTCCTTCATAAAAGTGAAAAAAAAGTGAAATTTTTTAAACTCACTTTAGCAAAATTTTATGGGCTTTTAGATGTCTTAACAACCCACTAGAGTTGTTAAAAGTCCAAAAAAAGTCCATTTGTTCGATATTTTGATATTTGATATTTTCATTTTTTGTCGAGATTTTGGCCGTTTTCGGGTACCCGGAACAATTATCGAGCAATAACACCGGAACTATCAGAGATAACCCTACAAAGTGTATTATCGTTTGAAAGCTCTTTAAATTATCTATCTTCTCCAAAAAAGATCATTGTTTTCCGACTAATAGTTTTCGAGAAAATTGCAGATAAATGCAAAAATTGGTAATATTTTAAAAAATTCATAACTAAAAAACTATTGGGAATTTGGCAATTTTTTCGATGCCAATCGATTCCCCGGATCATTTTGCATAGGCGAAGATTAAAACAGTTCCACTTTTTCAAATAGTTTAGTCGTAATTGGGAAAATAAAAAAAATTAAAAAAAAGTTAACACCCCCCCCCCTACAAAATCGTCAATTTTAAAAGTGTCTCAGAATCAAATAAAACTGATCCCATCTTATAGATTTTGATGTGCTCTTTACGATGGAAACAAGAGTTTTCTCCTAGCTCTTTTAGTTTGGCCGTAATCGGCGATTGAAAATTGAAAAATTTTTTGCGAGATATCGCCTTGAGTCCTATGCCATTTTGTAGAGTTTTTTATTCCGGTTGTCCTCGATTTTTCCGTTTCTCGATAACTCTAATAATTTCGCCGTAATTGGCGGTTGAAAATTGAAAAAAAGTGAAAATGGAAACCTTTATTTGCGCTTTTCTCGGAAACTGTAAGACTTAGAGCAACAAACAAAAAACCATCTGATAGCGCTTAATTTTCTCTATTTTTTCGATTAAACCCGGAGTCGCTCCGGGCAACGGTTCCGGCTATAGAGACGATCAAAGTTTTTCACTAAAAAAATTCATAAAAAAAAACTAAAAGTCGTAGAGCATTGCGGTTTGTTCTATTGAATTCTACGGCTCATTTTACATATTATATCAATTTTTCACAAGAATTAAAAATTTAAAATTTTTTGCCTAAATTTAGGGTAGCCATTTGTCATAGTGGAAAATTTTATCCAACAAAAAAATTCATAAAAAAAAACTAAAAGTCGTAGAGCAATGCGGTTTGTTCCATTGAATTCTACGGCTCATTTTACGTATTATACCAACTTTAAAAAAAAATAAAATCTTGATTTTTTGCTTAAAATTTTAATGGTCAGGACACACTTACCTTCAGAAAAATGGAAGGAAAAATTTTTTTTCATACTCTATTTAGCCAGTTTATTCAATTTTACGAATAAAATTGAATGTGAGAAACATCTAAGTCAACTTTGTAGTCTGACACAATTATTTTTTAGAATGTGCAAAACGCCAACGAGAAAATTACAATAATCACAGATCGGGAATTAAGAAATCTCCTCTTAACAGATTGATTTATTCCTGTTTTTCCCCTCACACACAAAAACAAAATTATATTTTAACGAGCACACAAGTCTTAAGTGCCCCACACTCAAATTACCTTTAATTACGCCCTAATTGCGCAGAATTCCTCATTTTGCATCTCATTCCTTTGCCTCGAATTACACCTAATTGTAGTCGATGCAAATCGGAACAAATTCGATTACGCGCTCTGGAATTAAATCCACCGTTATCCCCATTCAAACTACGGATTGTCAAAAAGCAACTTTAACCAATTTTAATTACGTTAATAATTCGGTTAATTGTGTGCAATTATGTAAGTGAAACTGCGATCAAAGAACGTTCTGGATAGACCGTGACTGCCTTCGGCGAGGTTGTTGTCTTCTCACGCATCTTTGAAAGGATGGGCCCCAAAGCGGAGCCTTGCGGCCACCGCCTCGTTGCAATTCGTTGAAATTTTCTAATAGCTATTTTTCCTAATTAAAGTGCAGCTCCATTATTTATTATCTGCGATCTCGAGCTACGTAATTTACAGTTTTTTTCTTCATAATTGGGTAAACTAACAATTTGATTTTTAGAAAAATAATGTGGTAACTCGTAAAAATGTCAAGTAAATAATAAGCGCAGTTGACACAAGGAATTCTTTTGTATTCTTTTAATAATAGAGTGCTGCTAATTGTTGAGCGCAGTTAGCCAGAGAGAACAAATTACACAATGGCTAGTAAAAATGTAAAAAAGCGTTCGTCTGAATATTAATTAAAGAAAAATCGGAACCAATCAGTCAACGACCTGGACACTACAACAAACAGAGTGTTAGAGGGCCAAACAATAAACGCTTATTCTTCCGGTGAACTGTACAGCGATTCTTCAATTGGTTGTATTTCATTTAATTGAAAAGCTTTTCCGTTGGCTTATTATTGTAATTAGATGCAGCTCCATATTGAACTCCTCGGCAGTGGTTTACTGCAGCGCTCAACCGATTATTTACCCATCATAAATTACATAGTTATCTGCACATCATAACTGGAGGAGCGCCGCTTGGCAATAATTTTTTTTTTCGGAATTTTGTCACATTGTTCGCATACCGGTTCGAGTACAGTTCGACTTAATTGAAATTCAATGGTCAAACTGCGAATATTAAGTCAAACGAGCGATTCCTGGTAAAATAGCACCGGGAAAATTGTGTAAAATCGCATTGTCGAGGTACCGTTAGCCGCTGGGAACTGGCTTCCAACAAGCGTTTTGAAAACAAGGATTTTCAAACCTGATTTATTAGGCGATTTTTTCACGTTTCAAAGATTGATTTTGAGGGATTTTCAGGTTTTTCTTTCCGATTTTTCCGAGTTTTTTCAATTTGATTGAGTTTTTACCAAGATTTTTTCTGATTTTTCAGTTTTTTTTCACAAACTTGATTTGTGATTTGGAGTTTCTAAGTTTCAGATTATTTGAAGCCAAAGTTGGTCGATTTTATTGAAAATAATCATCAGGTCAAGATTTTTCGAATTTTTTAGATTAAAATGATTATTTGAAGTGTTTTAAATTTTATTAGATATATTTGTGTTTTTTGTTCATTTTACGAATTAAACATTACAAAAATTTGCATTTTTTTGCATTTTAAGAATAATTATGTATCTTTCTGGCTTGACAAAAAATGTCATTTTTGACCTAATTTAATGATTTTGCTTTCTTTTTTTAACAAAATCTCGCGAAACAAATTGAGTTTTTACTTCAAATGCGTGTTCAAGTGCTCGAAAAATACAAAATCTACACCATTTTTAATCCTTTTCAATATTTTTTTTTGCATTTTTTCACGAAATTTTGGAGATTAATCTACTGTCTGACTCAAAGATGTGAATTTGATGTGAACCTAATTCAGCATTTTTTTTATTTATTTCTATCGAAATTTTGCAAAAGAATTGCTCGCGAAAATTTTGTAATAGCTCGAAAACGAAAAGGTAATTTTTTTGATTTAATTCGGTTTTCTTATTCTGAATAATTGCATTTTCCTTTAAAAAAAATGGGAAAACACTTTTTTTCCTAATAATTCGAAAAATGGAAAAGTTGCATCATTTTTCACAAAATTTTAACAATTTTTTATACAGTATCTGGAATTAGTTCAACTTATATAAATTTTTGTAAATTAAGCGATGTTAGAAATTTTTTCAAGTTATAAAAATTATCTCTGCAATTTGAAATGACTCGAAATTACTGGAATTATTAATGAATTACCAAAAATTTTCTGAAACTACTATAGAATTACTGAGACCAAAGGTTACTTAGAATGGAAATAACGTTGAATTTCTCATAATTATATATTGTAATTATTTTGGAATTACTATAGAATATTATTTGAATTTTAGTGATTTTTTTTGAAATTACATGAATTATGTATTACTGTTTTTTTAGAATTATCTGATATTATTTTGAAATTACTTAAATTAATAAATAATTAAATTACTTAAATAACTGGAATTATTTGTATTTTAAGTAATTGGAGTTGGAATGTTGGAGTTTTCAGGAACTTTGGTGGAATTTTTTTGGAATTGGAATTCATTATATTTAGTGCTTTTCTATCTGCTTTTTGAGAAATTTTTCAAAATAATTTTGTTTTTGAAAATTGAGATACATTAAAAAGTGAAATGAAAATTAATTAATCAATAGAATCAGTTGTAACAAAAAATTTTCAAAAAAACTGGATTTTGACGTTTTTTTAGGGCTCGAAAAATACAAAAATAATATTATTTTGACATATTTCGACGGTTTTGGCTAATTTTGATGAAGAATACAAAAAATAATAACAAAAATAGAAACGTCAGATCTTAAAAAAGGACCCAGAGAAGTAAATTTTTTTTTGGTAAAATAGGTAAATTTATGGAAACCCTTCACTGTTTTTGGCTTTTCATAAGACGAGATTTTTAGATACTTTTCTATTTTAATTTTTTTCGAAATTTCTGGGACGTCCTGTAAAAATGCTTAAAAAGTGACTCACGTCCTAGACAAGTGTGCTTCCGGAACTGCAGGAATCCGTCGACGCAACGGCACGTCCCGTCCAAGCAACTGCTATTGGCGACCTTGAGGGAGCACTGTTCAGGGACCACGCAGTCATATCCAAGCAAAGTTGCTGAAAATTTATTTTTTAATTTTTTTCCTCCAAAAATTTTGGCTGTGATTACATTGGACGCAGGCCGTTTGGTTGAGTCTGGCGAAGAAGGGCTGACAAAGACACCTCCCTCGGTGACATATCGATCCGGAAATGTGCTCTTTGCATTCCCAATCGCTGTTGCATTCGTCACCGAGGACGTGGCCCGAGCAGGAACTGTACATCTGGAAGTTATTGGTGCGTGGTGATTATCGATCTAATGAATGATGGATGATGGACGAGATAATGTATGCGCAGGTAATCAAGTGAAATCAATTAATTAAGGCGAGGAAGCAAACCTCCAGAGATAAATGCGGAGATGACAAACTCGACAAGAATTTATTTATGCATTATGCATCACCACTTATGGCTAATTTTACTACAATTTCACCAGCGACTCATTTTTATAACGTACTGGGACAATTTTATTTATTAAACTGGGGAGTCGTTCAGACAGTTATTTATTCCAATTTCAAGTTCATTAAATCCTATCGTCGATTATAAGTCGCAATAAATAACGGCGGTAACCAATGAAGGTTTGATAATCTCGGAGTTTTTTAATAAGCTCATTATTTATAATTACTACAAATCTAATTCTTATTATTATTTATCAAAAATACTACTTACTTCTTCATTTTTTATGATTGTTTTGTTGTATTTTTTTTGGTTTATGCTATTTTTCTTCTAATTTAATTTTTAGAAATTTTATTTTTAGGTAAAATTTGTTTTTTTCATCTGACCTTAACTAATAAATACTCTTTGTTTTATACATTCTAACGTTTTATTTTCTTATTTTCTTTCTTTCTCTTATTTGTTTCTCAAAGATTTATTTTCTTTCTTTAACTCTAACTACTTTAAGCAAAATTACCACTTTGTTTTCTTGAATTTCTCTTGACTGCTTTATTTTTTTTAGTATTAGGCTTCTTTTAATATAGTTTTTTAATCTTAATCTTTTGTTAAGATTTAATTTTCTTTTTCATAGATTTTGGGACTTTTTTAGAAGTGTATTATTAAGAATACCATGATATTTTTACCTTTATAACTTTTTGTAGTTTCGGTTTTTTATTTTTTTCCATTGGTTTTATCTGACGTTTCTTTGCTTTCATTTCTTTCTTTCTGGGAGCTGTTTTTTTGAAATATTTTGTTAAAAATTGTTTTTTTTAACAAATTTTATTAATTAGTTTTCTTGAATTGTAGGCTTTTAATTTTTGTTATAGTTTTTTTCTGGCTTCGAATATTTTTCTGTGATCTGAGCTGAATCTTTTTGATTTAAATTTTTTTCTGTTTTCGGTTTTTGTAACGTTTTATTCAGCTGTTTTTTTCCATTTTTCTGTTACAAGATTTTAATCAATTTCACTTTTTTTCTCAAGTTTACATTTTTTTTTCTAATTTTTTTATTAACGGTTTTTTGGCCCTTGACTTTATGGTCAGTTATGGCTAATTTAATTAAAATTTGCGTTGTCTCTCGGAGAAAACTGAACCGATTTTGCTCTGTAAATTTGGGTCACCAAGTATATGGGACTTTAGAATAGTAACATAGGTGAGTAGGCAGTGCGAGAGGTCACCGCGAATTCAAGGCAAATTAAGCAACTGAAGAAGTCTGTTTTAAATAAAAAAATGCCTCATTCTATTGTTTGTTTTTAATGGATTTTGATGACTTAGAAACGTAACAAGGCAATTAAATTAAGAGCATTTTTTGACTTGCAAATTTCAACGTTTCGGAATTTTTTCTTGTGTGTCATCAAGATGAAACCATGAAAACGGTTGACACTCCGAGGTTGTTTACCTCACTTTTTCAGTGTCTCTGCGAAAATCCAAAAAGCAATTAGCGACAGAGCTCGCGCGAACCTCGACCTCCGTCGAAAGCAAAACCGCAGTGAAACTTAAAACGAAAAGCAAAAGTTAAAATCAATACTTGATAATGATTTATTCGTCTCCGGAGTACAAATTTCGAGTGATTTTTCCGATCAATCGGCTGCATTATCACCTTGGTTTGCTTCTGTCGAGGGTCAGACGTCAGTGACCGCCTCCCAACAATACGTCTCGGGCATTTCTCGGTGTTTTATTGGTACGTCCACTGAATTAATGTTATTACAAGCGTTTAATTAAAGCGAAAATTACACAGAATGCCGCAAAAGCTGCAGGAAGGGGTCTTCTTGTCCTTCGTTTATTTAGTAAACGAGTTAACCGTTAGTTGACTCGAGTTCACTCGATTTGGTGCACTACTCAATTATGTCCCAGACGAAACAACCACAAGGAATGCGAGAAATCCACGTGGAATTTTAGACAAACACACGTTTTTAATTGGGAATTAGATTTGTGGCGATTGGAGGAATTAGCAAATAAATAATTGGCTAATTGAAAAATTCCGAGATTATCGCAGGCTCACTGCTTACCGACGTTATTTATTGCCGTTTAGACACGACGTGGGGAATTAATGAACTCGAAATTGGAAAAATTAATCGGCCACAAAGTGCTCAAACGAGTTAAATTATTTTTTTAAAGAAACCATATTTTTATACCTAGTTTTCAAAAGTCTCTTCATTTTGGTTTAAATATTAATGGACTTTTTTATTTAATCCAGCATTTGACATTAGTTTCGCTTTTTTTCGGGCAAAATATGTATAGTCAAAGTTATTTTTGTTTTTTAACGTCATTTTTTAAATTTTTTTCAAGCATCTATTTATTTGCTCTTCTCTATTTTATTCATTGTTTAATACTCAGTTTTATCTAAATTTTTCAGATTTTTTGATCGATGTTTCAAGTTAAATAACCGCGAATTTCTAAGATTTTTGATGACATTATTTTTGTAAGTTGTGAGGATTTAAACACGTTTTTAGACCAAAAATCATTTTTTTTTCCTGTTTTGGTCGAAAATGTGATCTTATTTGCTACGGTTGTTTTAAAACATTTTTTCTTATTTTTTTGGGCGGACTTTGCTTTATCTTTGTCTGTTTTTTCATCTTTTGTCTTTTCACTGAAATTCTATTTCTTCGAGAACTTCTCAGGGTTTAAAGTATTTTTTTTTTCAGTATCTTTTTTTGGACTGTCTACATTTTTTTCGAGTCTGAATTAGGCGGTTATTTTATGTTTTTTAGTTCCGATTTATATATTTTTATATGATAACATTTTTGTAACTTTGTAAACTCTACTTTTTGCTTAGTCAGGTGTTGAATTTTACGAGTATTTTATCGAGATATATACTATATTTCTAAGCTAACTTTTTTAAAATTCATAGATTTTCAGATCGAAATTTTTTTTAGTCATTTTTCTTTTACCTAATTTTTGTTTTTTTGTTGTTTATTCGTTACTTAAATTTCGAATTGACTTTTTTTGGTTTCTGTAAACTTTATCCAGTTTAAAATTTTGTTGTCACTTCTGTTGAGCTAATTTTTGTTATTTTTTTCATCTGTTTTATTTTTTTGATATACTATTTAAATCTCTGTCTATTACTGTTTTTTAATTGTTTATTGTAAAACACTTTTCCTACTGTTTTCTTCCAGGGCTTTATTCTCTTTATTTCTGAAATCAGTTTTATTTTTTAAATGTATTTAGTTCGTCTATTCGTTATCTAAATTTCTATTTTTATATTTTTTTTCAATTATTTCTATATTTAAACTTGTCTTATTGTTCACTCATTTTTTATTTTTTTCTTTAATAGGAAATCATTTTACGTTTATTTACTAACATAACAAAATAATTCTAATTAGCAAATAAAATATTCGTATAATTTTTTGTATTTATTACCATGTTTACCAAATTAATATTAAAATAAAACACGCGGACAGGTTGTAATTTGTTTGAACAAACTATCCGCTTAAACAATTTAAAATTTTAATTGGTTAATTTTTTATCTAATTTGTCATTTTTATTACAACAACCGGTGGCAATTACACGTTAAAACCTTAATTCCCGTCGTAATTAAATCGTATTTATCGAAGCTTGTATTGATTCGGTCCGACATGTAAGTACCTCCTTATCCATTCTAATTAATGTTTTCCTCCAAACCGCCTAATTACACATCCAGCAATTTCGCGCCTTGCCATTTAAAACTCCAAATTGAATTTAGAACAATAGCGTTCGATTCCCGTCTGCCGAAAAATCCAATTTGCGCCAATGAAAAGATTGCAGTAATCTGTCGAGCAAACAAACCACGTTCACGTGGGTGTGCAAAATACCGCTGAACGCACCAACGCTAATTGGAAATAATCAAAAGGCACATTAGACCCGTTTTTAGGTGAGCAAGTCGAGTGCGTTCCGTTTAAATAGCGGAGTTACAGGTGTCTGAAAATATCATTGCACCGAATTTTGTACCGTTCTGACGCCAACAATGCGCTAACTGTTCGCTGTGACCCAATAAAAACGACTCGTCAAGTGTGAAACGGCTCCGATCATTCGGAAAATCGAATCAGTATTGATCGGGGCCGCGCCACCCAAAAACCGCCCCAAAATGATTGCGCTTACCATGAGAAAGAGGCTGAAAATGAGCCTGCAGCGGTCCATTTCGGGCACTGAAATAAAGCCCGCACACGGCACTCGAATTACTCCTGCAGAGCAGCAGGTGCTAGTTCTTCGGTTGGTGTTGAACTGGAGAAGCGCGCGCGATGAATGGTGCAGAAGAAGACGTTACAGCAGGCAGGCAGGACCCCACAGTGTTTTCCCTCTATTGTAGTCAGGATGTTCTTCATCCTTATTGGACGTCTCGACTCCACTTTTCGGTACAATTGAATTCGAAACAGATCGATACTGATTTGATTTCGACGGTGCCAAAGCCATGCTTTATTTACGTGACGAGGATGCAAGCCCAAGTTTTTCTTTTCTTGCGGTTGCAAGCAATGACATGCCATTATTTTTAATGGACTTGGATGCAACACTCGATGAAATCGAAAATTCGACCGACAAACGGGTTACATTCAATAAATGTTGTAAAGCGGGGTGATTACATTTCATTGCTCGGGAATGGTGAGGAAGATGCGAGCAAATATTTGTCGAAAAAATATTAAGAATGTTGGTGATAAGAAGCTTTAGGTAAATTGTCACGTCTTAGCACATTATCTTCACAAAAACAAACAAATATTCATCTCAAAAGTTGGGATTAAGTAATTTTTTTTCTAGAAAATTTTAAAAAAATATACGAAAATGTTTTTTTAAATGATTTTTGACAGAAAATGTCAAACTTTTTGAACTTAAATATGGTCTATTTTTTCTGTTTGTTCTCCTTCGTCTATTTCTTTTTAAAACCTCTTTCAATTTTTTAATAATTTGTATTATCTTCAGTTTGCTTTTCCTTTTTTTTTTAATTTTTATTATTTGGCTTGGAAAAAAAATCTTTTTTAAGGCTCAGAATTCTGGACGCAATGTAAGTTCGTCAAAGATTTTAAACTTACAAGATTCTCTACTGTTGTCTTATTTTCGCATTTTGTTCTTTTTGTCCATTTTTTCTTAGCTTTCATCTAAGTCTTTTAATAATTTTTTTACTTTTTATTTTTTTTAATTTTTTCTGATCTCTTATTTTTGTTAATAAAGTCGCCCTTTTGCTAATTTTTTTTATTCATTTTTATATTATTTATTCTGTTCTCTTGTTCTTTTTCTTACTTATTTGTTTAAAACATCTAAAAGATGTTGCTGATAAGGAGAATTCACTTAAAAATCACACGAAATCATAAATTAATCAAATATTCGTTAAAAAGCAGAGCTTAATTTAATATCAATTTAATGAAAATATTGGAAATACGCTTTCAAATTTTGAAAAAAAGTAAAACATACTTTTGACTGGACAACTTTTTGAATTAATTAATGAGTTTTGCTTTTTTTATTTTTTTATCTAGACCGTATTTAGAACTGTTTTTCTCTTTACGTTGATTTTTTGCTAAATAATTTTTGTACTTTTGTTTTGTTTTAGTTGTCGTTCATTTGTCTTTAAAATTTGACTTTGTTTTGAGCTCTAATTTTCTTGACACAATAATTTTATTTTGATATTTTTTGTTGCTTTATTTCTAGTTCTTGTATATTTTTTTATTTATTTTTTCTAATTTTTAATAGTTAAGGGAATATTTTTTTCTTTTGAGTAATTGTGGTACCTTGTATTGTATTATGTTTTCTTTTTGTTCAACTTTATTTCCTGGTAATCTCAATTATTTTGTTTTCTCTCTTGTTCTTTATTAATCTCATTAAATTTTTCACTTTTCTATTTTTAAATTTTAATGTTTTTCTCGTTTCTCTATCAATTCTATCGTCTTCGAGAGTTTTTAAATTACCTATAGGTATTTGTTGCTCTATCATCAAACACCTTTACTTTTACTTTTTATTTTTTATTTTAAGTTTTAAGCTGACTTTTTCTTTACTTTTTTCTTTGAAATAAATAAGCTTTTTTTCTGCCAGCGTTATTTTTTTAATTATATCAAGTTTTATTGTCATTTTTTTAAATTCTGTCTGTGTTTTTAGCTTCTGAGTTTTGAATTTCTTATTTCCCTTTTGTTCAATTTTTATCATTGCTATGTTACTAAACTTATTCTATCGTTCCTTATTATTTAAATTTGTTTACGCTGTTTTAATTTTTTTTCAGGATCTTTCAGGTTTTTGAAAAATGTCTTTTTCAAACTTTTATTTTGTATTATTAATTTGTTTTCAGTTTTTGTTGTTTTTCTGTTTCTAGTTTGTTCTTTTTATCTGATTTACACTCGAAAAAGACCCAAAAAAGTAGATTTTTGGTTTAAAGCCCGTAATTGGAATCGAATAAATCGTGAAAATTGGCTGTCATTGCGATCGTTAAACCGGTGTTGCCGTCAACCCTTTGAGGGTTGCCTGCTATTTATAGCTTGCAGGGGTTCCTCCCGTCACAAGTTAATTGCAAGGGTTAATGATTCCATCCTCGTGCTTTAATTACGACACGAGTTTATGGCTACAACAAGTTCCTTCGTTTGATGGTGGCTTCTTCATCATTCGCTTTTTTAAGTGTCACCGACCACATTCATACCTGTTTATTATTTCCAACTCTAACGGACTGTTCACACATATTTCCTCGTAAAGTGTTAAACACATGCAGGCGATTCATGCATGTTAAACCGAATTTTCAGACGATTTATCATGAGAATGGCAAATGATATAGCCACAGTCCGATGCAAAAAGAATAAAATTAGAAGATAATGTCGGCTAATGCCGGGGAAGAGTCCTCGAGATGCTGCTGCTATTGTGCTCCTGTAATTGTGAGAAGACATGATCATTACGCATTGTTATAGTTATTATCGCTTTGATGGGTATCGGCCGCAAAACTCGAATTTCCCAAATTACGAGCAATAACTTTTTAAAGCCCGACATTCATAACTGTTTCGCAAAACGAGAAAAACGCGCCAAGAAAACGCGTTTTCATCAAAAGCGGAATTTTGAGGATTCTTGATCATATCGCTCGTAATTGATTTTTTATGGCCACCGAGAAATAGTTTTATGGCGAAATTATGCAACGTGGATGTTTATCCTGATTTATGGCAATCGTACAGTTATTGTTGAAGACCATTAAAATGGGCTCATTTGTCATAAAATAATAATTGTAATTAAAGTGGAAGTGTCGGGGGAAGCACACAACGGTAATTTCGGGTTTATATACACCATCAATGAGTGGCGTGTGACACTAATGACTTCATAATTTTGATGGGGCTCGTAATTTCTGGTCGCGGAATATGAGAAAAAGAAACGAGATTTATTATTAGAAACAAATCTGTTTTTGCTTTTTTATCTGCTTCGCACTGATTTATTTAAGGATTTAGCTTCAAATATGTTGATAAGAATCTAGAATTAAGAATCAAAATAAAAAATAACGAACTACCAAAACAAGGGGAAAAATTAGTTTAATAAAGCATGGACCAAGAATCGAAAAACATAAGAATATAAGAACAAAAAAAATAAAACATAAGAAAGGAAAAAAAACAAACAAATAAATTATTTTCTTGTTTTGTTAAAATTTTACGCTCTCTGGTGATTAAATCAGTTTTCATCCAAATCTGGATCATCTCTTGTACCTTATAGTGAAAATCCTAACTTTCGTCGCAATTGGAGAAACTTGCTCATTGAATTAAACTCGCAAACGGTGTTTTCTGCCACTTATCAAAATAATAGACCACTTTTTGCACCTGTCGTGCTCCACTACTGAATTAATTATTAAAATCGTGTTATATCGAATTAAGCGAATTGTATGCTTGATTGAACGCATTTACTGGGCCGGAAAAACTACTGACCCAAAAATTCAAACCAGGCGCCGGTTTTTAGTGACTATTTTTTGTCCCCAAATCCGCCATTTTAGTGCCCGTGTGTTGAATAATGCCCATGCGGCTAAAACTCGCCTAATTACGTATAAAAACGCAGTTTTTGTGCTCACAATTGTCGTTTTATCGAACTTTCGGTAAAAATGACCGCTTTTATCGTCGCACGCTCGCTCCCAGGTAAGAAAAAACGCCGGAAAAAGTGAGGTTATGTTCGTTTTTTCCAGTGTTAAATCGTGCGATTAAACAGTTTCTTTCGAATGATTTGACGCACCAAGCGCGCGTGATCCAATGCGTTATCCCGAGCTTGACCCAGAGTCGGTTTTACGCCGCTGAGAAAAAAGTTTTCGACCGGTCGAAGCCCCACTGTAATGTGGGCACGATAGGGCACGTGGACCACGGCAAAACCACTCTGACTGCGGCTATAACTAAAGTCCTAGCCGACCAAAAGCTCGCTGAAGCGAAAAAGTACCAGGATATTGACAATGCCCCCGAGGAGAAGGCCCGAGGCATTACGATAAATGTGGCTCATATTGAGTATCAGACTGAGAACAGGCATTACGGGCATACGGACTGCCCCGGGCATGCCGATTATATTAAAAATATGATCACGGGGGCTGCGCAGATGGACGGGGGCATTCTCGTGGTGGCGGCCACCGATGGGGTCATGCCCCAAACTAGGGAACACTTGCTCCTGGCCAAGCAAATAGGGGTGGACCACTTGGTCGTGTTTATCAATAAAGTGGACGCGGCTGATAAGGAGATGGTCGAGTTGGTGGAGATGGAGATTCGGGAATTGATGACCCAGATGGGCTTTGACGGGGATAATGTGCCCATTGTTGCTGGGTCGGCTCTGTGTGCCCTTGAAGGGAAAAATCCCGAGATTGGGTCCGAGGCGGTTCTTAAACTTTTGAAAGAAGTTGATAATTACATTCCCACTCCGACACGGGAGTTGGATAAGCCGTTTTTGCTGCCCGTTGAACATGTCTATTCTATTCCTGGACGGGGGACTGTTGTGACGGGGCGTCTGGAACGAGGGGTTGTGAAAAAAGGGAATGATTGCGAATTTGTGGGGTACAACAAGGTTTTGAAGAGTACAGTGACGGGGGTGGAGATGTTTCACCAGATTTTGGAGGAGGCGCAAGCCGGGGATCAAGTGGGGGCTTTGGTTAGGGGAGTCAAAAGGGATGATATTAAGAGAGGTAATTGACTATAATTATATTTTCTATTAAAACCAAATTTTCCAAAATTGTTTTTTAATAAATTAAGGCAAGATCTTGAGCTGGTGTGTGCCGTTTTAGCACACCAGTGTGGTTTCCTTGCCAGAAAAATAGAAATAATTGATGAGCAAATGTTTGACGTTTGTTTCAATTGTTTCTTACAATTTTTAACGAAACAAGACGGCTTTTTAATTAATTTGTAACTGCATTTTAGTTTTTTTAATTAAAAATTGTAGGTATGGTAATGGCCAAGCCCGGCACTGTGAAAAGTTACGACCACATTGAGTCTCAAGTCTATATCTTGAGCAAGGACGAGGGTGGCAGGACTAAGCCCTTCACTTCTTACATCCAATTACAGATGTTTTGTAGGACTTGGGATTGCGCAATTCAGGTCATTGTGCCCGATAAAGAAATGGTGATGCCAGGAGAGGACTCCAAGTACATCTTATCATTATTTTTTTTACAAGTTTAATTAAATTTTTTCTTTAGGTTGATTTTGAAATTATTAAGACCGATGGTACTAGAACAAGGACAAAGGTTTACTTTGAGGGACGGTAGCCAGACTCTTGGTACTGGGGTTGTAACAAAAGTCTTGCCCGCTCTAAAAGAAAATGAAAGAATACAGTTGTTGGAAGGGAAGAAAGCCAGAGAGAAGAGGCAGGCACAGAAATAAACAAGTAGCTTTTAAGTTATTACCTTGTACTTTATGTTAATGAAAATAGTGTACTATGAAGATGTTTTTACCGTGTAATTAATAAAAATTATCAAAAGCTGATGGTTTTTGACGTTCCCTGACCAAATCCCAATTTCTTTTTCTTGAAAACAATTTTATTAACGCAAGTACTTTTGTTCTAAAGTTCTCTGTGTATTGCTGGTTGTATACTATAGATTCAAAAACCGGTAATAATCCAGTCATTTGAAACATCTCGCTTTATTTTACCTGATCTATGCAAAAATTTTTATTATAATTGGTGAAATACAAAAAACAGAGACCGGTTTTTATCATTGTATTTGTTGACTGTTTTTAATGTGCGATTAAAAGTCTCGACATAAATCCGTTACAAATTGCTCAAAAAAAAAAATCCTACGTATTTCAGGTCCCTTGCAATTCGAAACCGACATTACCTATATTTCAAAAAATGGGTTATTTTATGTTGCAAACATAATTTAGTGACTTGACGCAAATATTTGCATATAGTAAAAATATTGGTGTCACTTGCAAAAATGGATCCTTTCCGGCGACTTTTGGTGAGTTGTATTAAATCGAGCGTTTTTTGTGAAAATTCATTTATTTCTTAAAGTAACAGGGAGGCTTACAATTAATAATGAAGGACTGTTAAAAAAATATCTTGTCTAATTTTCAAGATTTACACATGCGAGCTCCATCTCAATTTAAACATCAACTGGGCCCCGAGACAATAACTTAGCACACTAGTTAAATAATATAAAATTAAATATAAAGTAAATGCGGAAATTAAAGTTCTTCATCATCCTCGGGAAGCGCGGTTTCTTGAGCCTCCTTGAGATCTTTTTCGATTTGTTGCTGCCAATGGGGGTCCATTGTGACTTCTGGGGGCACCAGTGCGGGCATCGCCACAAACTCTAGATTAGGATCACCGATTAGTTTGCGCGCCAACCACAGGAACGGCTTTTCGAAGTTGTAATTCGATTTGGCGGAGATATCGTAGTACTGCAAAAACAACAAATTAAATGACGTAATCTCACTTTTTAATAATAATCACCTGAAGGTTCTTCTTCCTGTGGAACACAATACTTTTCGCCTTGACCTTGCGGTCTTTGATGTCGACTTTGTTGCCGCACAGCACAATGGGGATGTTCTCGCACACCCGCACCAGGTCTCTGTGCCAGTTGGGGACGTTTTTGTAGGTGACTCGCGACGTGACGTCGAACATGATGATGGCGCACTGCCCCTGGATGTAGTAGCCGTCGCGCAGCCCCCCAAACTTCTCCTGGCCGGCCGTGTCCCACACGTTGAACCTGATGGCCCCCCGGTTGGTGTGGAACACCAGCGGGTGCACCTCCACGCCGAGCGTCGCGACGTACTTCTTCTCGAACTCGCCCGTCAAGTGCCGCTTGACGAAGGTGGTCTTGCCAGTGCCCCCGTCTCCGACTAGGACGCACTTGAAGGTCGGCATTTCCTGCTCCTGGGCCATGTCTGGGGGCAAATCACCGCTGATTTTGGGCGAACACAACGATCTTACCGAAGCACGTTTCGCAAAGTTTTAATTTTTGTGGGAAATGGCGCTATGAGGATGTTACACAGGATTTTGGAATTGAGTTACCGACTTTGCGAATATTTTTCTCTGGAAATGGGGACCATCGCGCGAAAATAACACCTGGAATCGCAAGATTGGCTCAAAATGTAATTACCTGCGTGGTAAAAAACTCCAATAAACACAGATGAGGACGAAAAGAACGGATTACTTCTGCTACTTCAGCGAGTCGTTAGAGACCACAATGGCGTTCCCTTCGAAGGTGCGAATGGCCGATTCGAAGCCCGCCCGTTTCGCGCAACTGGCCAAACTTAAACCCGATTTTCGCCCCAAACGACTGGGAAAAATCACAAACTTACTTAGCTCGCGTAAAATTCAAATCCGTGTTGTAATTTTTGCGAAAATCGTCCCCGAAAGTAAAAATTCGGCGCGTGACGTCACGGAATTCGGGCGCATGCGCGTTCGCGCAAACTAGCGTCTGGCCCGTGCCGGTCTACAAATGTTCGATCAGTCGAAATGTTGCGAGCGAGGTCGGAACAGTACGAACGGAGACCATAACGGACTTCTCATTTCAGCTGGGCATATTGGAATAGTGGTTTTTATGGAAATATGTTGCGCGTGGCTGGGGCTTCGCCCCAGTTAACTAAAAGGAAACAAACCCCACGACCAATTAAACTCGAAAACGTGGAACTCGAAACGTGGAATAGTGTTTTTTTATGGAGCTAGGGTGGCGTACAGTTCATAAACATAAACACTATTCCACGTTTCGAGTTCCACGTTTTCGAGTTTAATTGGTCGTGGGGTTTGTTTCCTTTTAGTTAACTGGGGCGAAGCCCCAGCCACGCGCAACATATTTCCATAAAAACCACTATTCCAATATGCCCATCAATGCCGATTGTTAATGTAATTATTTTTAAAATACTCAGAAAACTCTTTAGACTTAACCAGCCCAGCTGAAATGAGAAGTCCGTTATGGTCTCCGTTCGTACTGTTCCGACCTCGCTCGCAACATTTCGACTGATCGAACATTTGTAGACCGGCACGGGCCAGACGCTAGTTTCGCGCAACAGCACTGCAGCTCCCTTCTATCGATTTTCGTGTTCCGATGAAAGTGTTGGGTTTCTCGGGTCTAGTTTTAGTGTTTGTGTTAAATAATTTGAATGGGATTCATTTATAAAACACACGTTTTCCGTGCGGTGTGATTAAGCCTCCTCCAAGATGACTAAAGACAGATTGGCGGCCCTTGTCGCTGTAAGCATTTTTCCATCACGCACACGTTCGCTAATTCGCCACAAATCCAATTAATTCGGTGATTCACCAAATGTTCCCAACAACCCCCAACGAAAATTCCGGGGTTTCCCCGCCGAAATCGCGATTTCGCTTGGATCTAGTGGCAATTAGGTTAGGTGGACGAAGCGTTAGTCTTTTGTCATCGCCCCACCCCTTTGATTTGTCATTTTTCCGATAAAAATTTTGAAATTTTTTGCAGGCCCAGAGCGACGATGACGACGTCGGCCCCGACGATGTGGCTGTCAACGTCGAAGGCCGCGACGGCTTCATGGATGCATTTTTTGGCGAGGTAATTAACCTCGTTTAAGCGAGGCGGCCCTGTACACTTGTCAAAAAACGCAGCCCACTTTGATCAGGTCATGGCACCTGTTAACGAGGGTGAATTTGCCTTTTGTTCAGTTAGTAACGACATTTTTCCCTAATCAGGTCATTATAAAAGAGATGTTTCATATGACGCGTGAGTCATTACCTAATCTGATCTAATCTTCATCAGATGTTATGATTAATGAAAGTGACGTTTTTGCACGTTAATCTCCGAAATTCACTGTTACCAACCACCTGCCGGTCAAAGTGGGCCATGACTTTGAAATTCAGTTGCCAGCATTGACCATCAAAAAACGTCACAATTGACAATATTGCCAACTTAATTTCGGCCGGAAATCCAGTTTATCCTGCCGCTTCCGTCATGAAATATGTGGAAACGTCGATTTGCATGTAATTTGCAATTTGTCGAATTTGAATTTCAGACAGTTTTAATGTCAAAAACGCGATTTTCGTCAATAAATCTCGCCGAAATAAATAAAACCCCAGCGCTAAAACAGTGCTCTAAATTAATTAAAGTTTCCTCTTTAGTATGCATGATCCCTGTTTAGGGATTTCATCCAATTTGATTAAGAGTCAAGGACGTTTTGGAAAAATTATAAGTTCTGGACGAGATTTTTATTTTATTTTTTTACGTGTCTTTCGTAGATGACGCGGCTTTTTTATTTAATTATCGGTTTTATCAGAGAATTTATTGAAGGCTGCATGACTCATTGTTGATAAATAAAATAGGCAAATAAATAAGTTAGTGTCGTTTGTGAAAAATTTCAACACTTAATAAAAATTATACGACGTGATTATGGGTCAGGTGTAACACGGAATGGTTTTTTGCCTAATTGATGAACGGGTCGTCGTGTGGCCAAAACTAGTGTTAAATGAGTTTTTGTTTTGTCATTTCGGTCACGTGACTGTTAATTAGACTAATTTGTTTCGTTGTCGATTTTTTTAATTTCAAAAGCCACCTGTCAATGAACTGTTTCAAAGTATGAGCACAACTATTATTTGTGCTCGTTTGTGATTCACTCGTTGCTTTATTCATGAAGTTTTATCGAATACATTGCGTGAAGAGGAAAAGGAAAGGACTCGTATAGTTGTGGGTTTATCTAGTCGTTCAGGCTTAACAAAGGACTCATATTTTGCTCACAATAACAAAAATTAATGAATGACAACTGTTTTTTTTTGGTATGTTTATTTAAATTGAAATTAGAGGACGCACGATATTTTTTTGCTTCGATAAGGAAACTCGAGTGCATTTCTTATCTCGGTGTTTTAATTGGTCGTCAAAAAAGACAAACAAACGCCCGGCTTTAAACTGCGACCAATTGGGACACAGTTGTGACTTTTTGTTGTGTGTTCTTGCGATTTCTGATTGGTCGGGATTTACAAGGCAAACACTTGACCAATTAGGGCCGTGCAAAGCGGAAAGAAAACCAATTGAATTAAATAGTGCTCAAAATTTGACGTATTGCTCTTTTTATCTTCGGATTGGTTCTTATCTTTACAATCTATTTTGAATTATAAATGAGGTCCAAAAAAGAGAGCAACGAAACGTGCGTCTGATTGGCCTGTCTTTATTTTTAACAAATGATTGGATAAGAATTTGACCAATTAGAAGAGTCGTCTGTTGGAAGCAAACACCAATCGAAACCATTTATTTATTGTCAAAAAGGAAATATGAATATTTATTTATAATTTTAAAATTTACATTTTTATTTTTTTTTTAAAATCAAATCATACTTTTTTTAAGTTTTTTTATACGACTTTTAATACTTTTATCCGCAAACGTGACTTGAATGCTTCTTTTCAACCATAGAATAAAAGTTCTACTTTTGTGCCTAAGTATTTTTATTTTTACCAAAATGTTTCCCACTTTATGGAAAATTTGACGTGTCACACGTCGATTTCTTGTGATGCAGCAAAGATAGAACCAATATTTAAAAAAAAACTGTCATCAATTTAATTACGTTTGTAGAAAAAATAATATATGTTATTAGGCTTGAACTACGTTCGGCAAAATAAATATACAGTTTTGTCATATAAAGTATTAATACATCAATAAAAAGACTTGTTATTGAAGCAAATTGTGCTGAAAAAAAAAATTAAACGAGTCAAAAGATACGAAAAATGATTACTTATTGATGAAATTTGAGTTAAAACTGTTAATGATTGAGGTGGATTGTAGTAATTATTTTGGTTTTTTACATATCCACATTAAAAAAAAACTACAAATTTCAAAAGTTGTTATTAATTTGAGTTATGGAGATTAAATCGAAATTATTTGTTTTTTGTCAGAAGAGACCAATAAACGGGCAATAAAGTGCAACAATGGGTAAAAATTGCCGTAATGTCGCCTTCGGCAAAGTATCAAAACGAATCGAATTTATCGCTGAAAAGCGTCGAACATAAACGTTGCCAATTTATCTCGCAACGATCTCCTGTTCGCATATAACACCACTTGAATATTTTTTTCGTGTCAACGCCACCCTCTTTAGCCACATTATCTCCATAGCCTTGGAGGTGATATTATTTTACACGATAACAGCACTAAGGCCATCCTGTGCGATGGTTCCCCGAGGATGTACTAATGTCAGCAGCTCTAACGCTACATAAACATAAATTCTAGCGTTATTTGCGAGTTGATGAAATTCGCCAAATGTGCAACAAGTTATTGAAACACTCTCATTGGGGATTTGCAATTCGAATTGGTAGATTAACCAAATGACAATCTAATTTGGTCGAGGGGCACATCAAACAAATCCCTTAATCCACTTTCTTTTGTTCTAGGTGGAAGACATACGAGACATGATAGATAAGATCCAAGCAAATGTAGAAGAAGTGAAGAAGAAACACAGTGGTATACTTTCAGCGCCGCAAAGTGATGAAAGTAAGTCGTAACATCAGCATTTTACGATTCAGACTCTCCGAAATTGAATTTTTACGCCTTGTACTGAGTTTTGTCGTTAACTAAGTAGTCATTTTTTCTGTGGAAAAAATCGCGTGTCTTGCAGAAAACGAGATTACAATCTGTCGTCGACCCTCTTGCTTAGTCACGCGAATTATGGATTGATTCGATCCAGACTTGCTGCGAATTTTGTAGATAGGTTCAGGTTGTTGCATTTTTTCTCCACCGAAAGATAGAAAGGTTGAGAGGAAGTCGGCGCGATATCGACCGCTTGCGACCTTTCGCACAGGATGTCTTTTATCAAAACGCGGTCGCGAATGTAATAATCGAGGATATATCGCCAATTTACGAATTCAAATTGTGGAAATGCGCGGGAGTGGCGAGGGCGGGCTTACTCACATTTATTTAATTGCAACTAAATGTGAGCGTAATTAACAAACACAGCCTGATGGAATCATTCATAACTAAATATAGAGACAAATGTAGAAATAAAGTCGGAAAAACTCGCGTGACTTGACCTCTGATTAGAGCAAATCGAGTCTAAATAGCATTGTTAGCTAATATTAGTCACTGGGTTATTTTTTCTGTTTGAAAAATGGTAGTTTTCATAATAAATAATCGTTTTTGTATGAAATTATCCCAGACATCCAGTAAAAATTGTACTGGTTTGTAACGAAAACCTTATTAAAAATATCAATATGTAACTGATTTATTTTACAAAAAAACGTCTAAAATCGAAGGAAGTTGAAATTTGTGATATTTTTGTGCAAAATTGTATTTAGTACAAGAATTTTACTTAACAAATATGTGCGATATTTTGTAAAGGACATCGAAAAAGCACTAAGTTATTAAGTCTAACAATACATCATTTATTCTTGTTTTTCAAGTGTTTAGCATATTTTCCAGCTAGATACTTAATTATTTCGCAAAACTTTCTTCAAAGTTAAAACTAAGCTTTAAAATCACTGAAATAGACCAAAAATTATAATATTTTTGTCTTTTTTATGAGTTTAAGCACATTTTTTGAGTTTCAGAACAAAAAATTATGTTTTTTTAACGTTTGATATTTTATTTTGCCAGGTTAAATTTTTGACTAGGTTCACTCGATCTAGCTCGTTTTTGGGCGAAGTCTTTTCTAAAAAACTATAAAGTTTGGTAAAATGTGTTATTTTTATATTTTTCAAGCAAATAAACACGTGTTTAAAAATATATTCTCAGTTTCTTTTGAAAAATTGAGTGAAAAATCACTATATTTTGTTGAATAATTATATTTAGAAAAGGAATTATCTCCAATATTTTCTAAAAAACAAGCCGAAATTTTGCCAAGTTTGATCGAAAATTGTATGAATTCGGCGTTTTTGAAATTTTTAAACACGTTTTTGAGAGAAAATCTACCTTTTTTAGAAAAAAAATTACTAAAAATAGGTGTATATATTATTTTATCACTTTTCAACCAGAAATTCTTTTATTGTTCAAGAACTTTTTACAATAAAAATGTTAAGCTACTTTTGTTTTTTTTTTAACATACACCTTGTAGAACAAAAATCTCAGTTGTTTTTTGAGATTTTACTAGAAAATATCAAAAAATCACCAATTTACATACAAAATTTTCTAATTTTTTCCGTTTTTGAGCCCGTTATTCAGCCAGAAACGCATTTATTTCGCAAAGTGTTGTTGAAAACAGACTGAAAAAGCTGAAAAGTTAGCCATTTATACTAGAATTCGAGTCTTTTGAGGTTAAAACTAAGTTTTTTCCGAAAAATTTTCCTGAATTTAGATGAAAAATTACCGAATTACATAGAAAAAACCCCAAAAGTTAATTAGTTTAATAATTTTTATTAGTGTTTTCACGAATTATAACTTTTGTTGTAAATATTGTCACAATTTTTATAATAAAGAGGAGAAAAGGTTATTTATTTGTCGGAATTGTCGGATATTTTTTTCCGATCGATAAGATTAAACAATGAATTAGTTAAAGTAGTGGAATTGTTTCGTAACATTTTCGAAATTCCGATAAACCCTCTTCCCATTGATATTATTTCGAGTGGTTTTATTAAACAAATTGTTGCGCTAAATAACACAATTCCAGCGTCGGAGATCAAAGCGTCCGCTCCATTATTGCAAACAGCCCAATTATTACAATTAACTCGGACGCTTCTCACTCACTAACATTCAAACAATTTTTTTCGCACATTTCTAATCTAAAATCCAATAAACGTGCCCGCTTTAAAAATAGAAATCGCACGTAAGTGTTGATTGAAATGAATTTATTGCGTAATTCGAGGAGCGTATTTTGGTGGAGGCGCCGGTTTTAATCGAACTTTACGCAGAAATGGACGCAAATGTTTGTTCCATTTTGATAAAACCAATCGTTATAGTTTCGGATGCAACTCCTACATGTTTATAGTCTCGCCCACACGCAAGACAAAAAGTCGGCGAAAGATGTTTATTGCGGGGGCGGGAATGCAAAGGTCGCCGAACATTAATCAAAAGCCAGAGAAAGGCGGAATTTTTATTGAGAGAATAACAGTTTTTGACAAATTAAATCCCCCTGTTGCTGTCTTAAAAATTTAATACTCGCCTCGCCTCGAAATATCCGCACTTAATGGCGTCTCAAGACATGAGTTATCATCTGAAAATTGGAACGTAAAGAGAGGCAAAAAATTCGTCCAAGGCGAGAAACGAAGTTTCATACGAAATCACGATTCTTTCGGGACTAACGTACCAAAAGCAACAAATATGAATCGGGGAAACTTTTCGCCAATTACTCGGCTCGAGTTGAATGAAAATACGCCGATCGATGGTGTGCTTGTCAAGGGCTAAAATTTTTTGTGCCCTAGAGTAAATCTAGGACTCGGTCGAGATCAATAAGGGGTTTAAGGACGTTACGTTTAGGTATTCCCTAGTTTATCATCTGCGGTAGCGCGAGAGAAAGCAAGCGGGAAAAGTGTCCCTAGATCCAGACACACGATTTATTTAAATCTGCATACAAAAAACACCGTTTAATTCAAACTGGAATTGCGGAAATTTACAACTGTTTGCCTGGACGCTAAGATCAATCGCGTTAATGCGATGAAAGAATCATTTATTTAGATATTAAATGTAGTGTCGGTAATAAAGCATGAGAACCTAACCACTGGTCGTTGAATCGATCGTCAACAAATACATTCCTATTGTTGGAAAAGTACTTAACACACAATACGCTGAAATTAGCTCCTCGAAATCGTTTTTTTTTGTGTTAGGCGACATTAAAAGATTCCCTATTTTTGGCCGATATTAGCGTATCTCATTAACCGAGTTTTGAAACGAGCTGCTTAAATATTTAGCGCAAATCTCGAGCTGAAAAAAAGTTTAATAAGAGCATTCCCGGTGAAAAGTTTCACGCCGACGAACAATCTCAATTTATATTGTGATGAATGGGGAATAAACCGAATTGAAATACGAGGCGAGATTTTCAACAAAAAGTTACGAGTTTTAAGCCAAACTTTTACGTCTGGAACATTAAAACACTGGTTCGAGGCAAATTTGATCGACTACGAGTTTTTTCCGTGACGATTTTTGTAAACGTAGCGAAGTGTTTCGAATGGAATTAGCTTTTTTACGTTATTTAAACATTTAACCACGGCTTGAAATTTTTTGTAACCGAAAATGTAATAACATGAAAGCATTTTCCTATCAATTTTAGCACGTCTTTAAAACATAAACGCAATTTGTTCGCGAATCTCGTTAAAAAGAAGCTGAAAACTAGTTATATCGAAAATAGTATTATACATATTTTTGATATTTTGAAGCTAACAGCTGTTTTTAAAAGCAAAAAAACTTGCTTTTTCCATATATTCCAAGCCAAATGTGAAAGGATTCCTGTTGTCCGAATGAATTGAAATTTTGCATACTTACGTAATCTGCGTGACAATGTAATTCTTTATAGTTATTTAGTCCCTAAAGGGGTTAAAGGGGGATTAAAGTTTAAAATTAGTTAAAAGCTGCTTTTTACTTTGCAAAATATCGCTAAATTTGACCGAAAAATTATCACAATATCTAGAAAAGTAGGACATTTTGCGTGTTTTTTATACTTTTTTTCTTTAATTTCTTAAATTAGTAGATTATGATAGAGAACTAAAGAAAAAAGACAACAAAAAATTTCTAAAAAAGCAAATTTCATCAAAACTTCTTAAAAATTGAGCCAAAAATAATGTTATTTTTGTCATTTTCAAGTAAAATTTCGTCAAAAAGAAACCCAAAAATCTTCAAATTGAATCTGAAACGCTGTTTTTTTGGTTTATTTACGTGTTTACACCAAAAAACTAAAGTCCAAAAAGAGTTTTTTTTAACTTTTTTGAGTTTAAAACGGCAAATTTCACCGAAAAATTATAATAATATAATAATACTTAGTTCTTTTTCTCCCAAATGTTGGCTCAGAAAAACTATTCCATCAGTTTCTTTCTTCTTTTTTGCTTTTCTAAGTTGGAGAATTAATGATTTTTCAAAATATCGTCAAAACAAGTTGAAAATTGAACCGAAAATATTGTTACTTTTGTTATTTTCAGGCCTTTAAGCTCGATTTTAAGTTAAATTTTTGCCTAAAACCATCCATTAGAATCACTTTTGATCATTTTTTGCTAAAAAAATACTAAATTTTGCAGATTCTGACAGTATTTTCGTCCTTTTAATTGATTTCCGAATGTTTTTTTTTGCTGAAAACGGTATTTTTGTCTAAATTATGTCAAAGAGAACGCTAAAAATTCACTAATCAGTATTTGTAACGGATTTTCGTCTGAATTATTTCACAAAATTTAATAAAAAAGTGGTGTTATTTTTGCCTTTTTGAAACTTCTTTAAGCCAATCGTGGCCTAAAAGCATTTTCCATAGTATTAGAATTAGCTTCAGAGACGGAGTTTCCCGAATTTCCGCCTTACTTCCGGTTACGTTCTCAATTCACAATGCACAAAGTTCTAGATTTCTAGCAAGATAGCAAGTTGCTTTCAATGGTATCGAGCTGCTTGAACGGATCTCATAATTTCATATTTTATACATTTATCAATAGTCGTTCAGATGCAAATCGCTTCCAAGTAATAAAACGAATTTATTTGTTTGATTTTTCTCCGGTACCGCCAATTTTGAGTTAATTGAAATATGCTGAGGGAGGTGAATTTAAGTTGGTTAAAAATCGCCTCGTTCCCAATTCGCCGTTTTATTGACAGTGAATTAATCAAGTCGATGACTTCCATTTTTACCTGTTGTAGTAGTCCAGGTGAGGAGCGGGCGTTTCACCTGCTCGTAGAAATCGATTATTGACTTGAATAATTAAATGCGATGTAATGTAATTTTTCTTAATTTCAGAAACGAAACAAGAACTTGAAGATTTAATGGCCGATATCAAGAAAACTGCCAATAAAGTCCGTGCCAAGCTTAAAGGTACCAAAAAAAATAAATAAATTGCGTAAAAGTGCCAAATTTTGATCGCTTTTTTAGTGATAGAACAAAACATAGAGCAAGAAGAACAAACGAATAAATCGTCGGCGGATTTGAGGATACGGAAAACGCAACACTCGACGTTATCCCGAAAGTTCGTAGAAGTCATGACGGAATATAATCGGACGCAGACGGATTACAGAGAACGATGTAAAGGGAGAATACAAAGACAATTAGAAATCAGTAAGTTTTTCGCCGAGTGATTTGATCGCAAGTTTATTGCGATGATTTTATTGCAGCCGGCAGATCGACAACTAATGAAGAATTAGAAGAGATGTTAGAACAGGGCAATTCGGCCGTCTTCACACAAGGTGTACGTAATTTCAATCTAGGAAAGTTTCAGGGATTAATCCCCAATTTTAGATCATAATGGAAACGCAACAAGCCAAGCAAACCCTAGCTGATATCGAAGCGCGACACGCTGATATTATCAAATTAGAAAATTCAATCAAAGAACTGCACGACATGTTCATGGACATGGCCATGCTAGTCGAGAACCAGGTAAGGGACCATTTTTTTAACGCTTTAAAAGGTAAAGTACCTAATCATATCAAGAGTTATCTTTTTTTCAAGACTTTGTCCATGTTTTTTAGTTAAAAAATTCAACAATTTCGCGGAATTTTGCTAAGTTAACTGTGAAAATTATAAACAAGTCGAAAAAAAGCCAAATAAAGTCGAAAAACGTCTTGGTTTTAGTCTTTTTTATGCGAAATTGAGCCGAAACTTTAACAAATCATGAACAAGCTATTAACAGATTTAGTCGGACAAATGCTGTTGTTTTTATTTTTTAAATTTTTGTTAGTTTTTAGTTAGAGTTTGTTATTTCGCAAAAATTTGTCAAAATCAGTCAAAAAACCGGTTAGTTGAATCGAAAATTATGTTATTTATCTCATTAAAAATGAGTTAAACAGTATTAAATGATGTCAAAAATAGTGTTATTTTTGTCTTCAAGCACTTTTTCCACGAGATTAAATTGTTTTTTTTTATTTTTTGGGTCAAAAATCACAAAATCTCCTCGAAAATCACTTTTTTTTGTTTTTGATATACTATTAAGCACGTGTTTTGCGAGATTTGGCTAAATTAAGTCGAAAAATCAATAAACTTGTTTGAAAATTAAATTTTTTTCGGGCCTTTTCGAACGTTTTTCTAGCAAAAGCGCAATTTTTCGCGAAAGAATTCTTTAAATTGAGCTTGAAATGCTATAGTTTAATTATTTTGCAAAATTTTGAGAGAAAAAAAGTTGAAGAAGCACTTAAATCGAGTCGAAAATTGTGTTGTTTTTGTCTTTTTTACTAGTTTGTGTACGACTTTGAACGAAACATTTAGTTTTTTTACCTGATTTTATTAAATATGACCGAACAGTTATCAAAATATGACGAAAATTAAATTATTTTTGCTTTTTTAATACGTTTTTTAGACAGAAATGCGCTTATTTCGTACCATTTCGGCAAAAACAAGCTAAAAATCACTAAATTATGTCGATAATTTTGCGTTTTTTGAACATTTTTGATTGAAATACGCAATTTTTTTGCGAGTTTCAGAACTTCTTTCAGTCTTTGCTACAAGGATTTAAACATGAATCTGAACTGTCTTTATGCCGAAATTTCGGTAAAAATACGTCAAAAATTATTACCTCATGTCGAAAATACTACTATTTTTTATTTTTCGAGCGTTTCAGAACCTTTTGTTGCAGGATTTTTTGTAAACTAAGCAGAAAAATTTCCATATTAAATTGACAGTGATTACCGTTTTGCGTTTTAGCACTTTTTGTGCAAATTTCGTAAAAAAATAATACTCTTTGTTTGCTACGTTAATTAAGGCAAAAAACGCTCGGTTTTAATTTTTTTGTTCGTTTTTTTTTCTAAAAGAAATAAATTTTCTCCAGGTGTTTTTTCCGTTGAACGATGTTTTTGTCGTATTTGTATCATGTGTTTAGATGAAATGAGCGTCATTTGTTGGTGGTTATCTCGCGTAATTGGCTCGAATATTAATGTGGCGATAGTTTCGGTCAGATTACCCAGCGGGCCTTAATACCAACCCTGTAATATCCGCTCACCCTTATTAATACCCTTCTCTCTCGATGATTATTTCTCGCTTCTGTCTAATATCACTAACACTTAGTTTTTTCTCTCCTCCTTCCTGCTGGGTTTTTTAGGGCGAAATGATCGACCGTATCGAGTACCACGTCGAGCACGCTGTCGATTACGTCCAAACAGCGACCCAAGATACCAAAAAAGCGTTAAAGTACCAAAGCAAAGCGAGACGGGTGAGTCTGTTCCTAGTTTTAAGCAACAACACAGTGTTTTGCGCTTCTAATTTTTTGTCGTTTTTTTTTCTCTCTCTCTCTCTCCTTTTACTCCCGACCCGACCGATTTTTTCTTATTTTGTTTTCGCTAATGGTTAACTCGACTAACTACCATGTGTGCCTTTGTCACTTTGTACATATTATTATAATCGTTGGTTGCGGTGTTTTCTTGGTGTGTTTCTCTCTCTTTGGTGGGTTCTTTCCCTTTCCCCTCTCCCTGACCCTTCACCATAGGGCGAGCTTGTTGATCGAGTGGAATATCACGTCGGTTTGACTGCCAATCATGTACAGTCAGGACGGTCTGAGCTGAAAGCCGCTCAGGAGTATCAGACCAAAGCGAGAAAGGTAGGTCCACCTGAGACACCCCGAAAATCCCTGCTTTGTGCATTTTATGTCGTTTCAGTTTTCGGTTTTTTGGTGAGAAGTTATTGTTTGCAAGCGACAGGTGGACGCGCCAAAATTGACTTCATTATTTTTTAATAAATAATCAGATCGGTTGTGGAAATTTTGAGATTCTTACGCTCTTTTTATCACAACAATAAATAAAGCCCTCACAAAAGAATTTACTTTAATTTATTTATTCAGCTTTGATTAATTAGTTATCCTAATATTTATTATGAAAAATAGTAGAAAAAATGCAAAAATGAAATAGAGTAAAAATGTACCACATACAGGGGGTAACGAATTGGTAACGTCCATTATTATTAAAAAATTTGTACATTTTTTTAACGTAAAAAAAAACAGTTTAAAGTTGGCTGTGAATAATTTTGAAGGTGGCGCCACCTGTCGTTTGCCGCTTTATTTCGTCGTTTCTTCGTCTTATTTTATTTTGTTTCTGTTTCCAGAAAAAGATCCTGATCATAATCTGCCTCATAGTAGCTATCATCATTTTAATTATTATTTTGGCGGTCACTCTGCCCGGTTAAAGAGGAGCGTTCGTTTATTTGTGAGTGCTTTTTGCAATATAATATACTCTGTGGTGTATTGATTTTGATTTAAAAGTGACTTTTTATCGTGTTATTTTTTGCATTTAAAACGTAATATAACTGCCCAGTTAGTGTGGAGAAGGAGTTGAATCTCGAGTAATAGTGAGCTTAGGTAGTTTTGTGTCTATAATATGTAATATCTAAGCAATAAAAAAGAAGGAAAAAAAACGTCACTTTAGCTTGTAAAATATTGCGAACGCAATATAGTGTAGTAAGTGGATTCCAACGATTCTTCTTTGTAGAAATTATCAGAAATCTATGAGTTTGCATCACCGGTCGGTTAATAATACTCAAACTGTAACGTTTAGTTTTGGTAAAAGCCTAGTCTGTGATTGGTGTAAACGTAGATTAAGTCATACCAAAGACGACCAGTTTTATTTTATCGTTGACAGCTCCACGTAACTATTTATCTTGTTATTTTATTGGGCAAATCGCTAGAATAGTCACCAGCCTTGTATATTTTTCTGTTATGTAAATTATTATTAAACTTTATTTTTCTATTCGTTTTTTATTTTATTTTGATGCACATGGCGGGTAAGTAACTGATTGGGCGATCAAAACGAGTGACAATGGCACATCGTAGTGTGATAATTAACTTTTCTTCCCTTGACTTGTTCTGTGTTTGTTTCAATGCAGAAGAAAATAATGATCTTAGTCTGCGTAACAATCCTCGGTTTAATAGTCACAGTCACCATCGGAAGTTATCTCGGACTCGGGGGCTAATTGTAAGTAATTCTCCCGACTTTTGGCGTTTTTTATTGTGAGAGTGGTGTCTTGCAGGTAGCTCTCGACTAATCATCGTTCTTCTTCGCTTGCTCCAAACATAAAAAGTTTGCATTGTTTGTTGTTGAGACAGTTTAGGTATTATTTGGGGGAAACCTTGTTTCGTAGCTTAGCAGTTACTGTAAAATATATAAAAAAACAAAAGGAATGAATCTCGAAACATTTGCTGTAGCAATAATATGTAAATGTTGAGTTCGAACATGTGTGATATTTCTTTTAGAAATGTTGCGTACTAGTGTACAGAGTTACTGTTTTCTATACCGTTTTTTTCGATTAGCTTCGTAGCGATTAGCGTAGGCTGTTGTTCTTTATAGAGGGGTGCACACACAATCAGTAGATTTTGAAAGGCCTAACTCGGAAGACAGTACCTCGAACGTACAGTCGCCCGGGATGGAAATGACGCGTCATTTCCATTTTGGGCGACTGTGCCTGCGCCATAAACACGGGTATTGCGATCAAGTGACGCAAGAAATGCGGGAATCACACAGCGTTATTGTCTTCCGTCATCCCTATTGAGTTGGTTCGTCTTGATTTGTACGTTTCTAGGCTTTCAAGGATCTCTGTAATAATGAACATAAGTCTTTCGTCATATTTATGTATATGTAGGCGATTTTATACTGGACCTAATCATAGGCGTAGCTCCAGTATGGCGGGAGTTAGTAATTCACAGCAGTAGTGAATTGTAACACCAGCGATTCAAGTTATAATACGTGTCAATTCAATTGGAAAATCTTTGAAACTTATAATAAATTTTCTTGCATCTTTAAGTGTCGATGCAAACAAGTGAGATATTAATGTAGTTAATACTTTTTATCATGTAGGTAGTTGACATGTAGTAGAGATAATAGGCTATTTTAAGAGGAAAAACGATGTTACACTCTGTTGATTTTCGTTCGACATTAGCATAGTTTTACAAAGAAATGGCAATATTTATATATCGGCTCCTCTAGCCACTCTCCCAGTGAACCGCCTAGACTCGCACCATCTTATAAGATCATCGACTTTTTTAGGATTTATAGTTTAGGGAATTATCGCGGTTCATGGCAGTGGCTAGGGGAGAAACTTGTGATTCTCTCTGTGTGTCCTTTTCAACCTAACACGAGCACAAATGTGAAAACACTTCAACTACGTGTCGTAGTCTAGGCTCCTGTTGTTGAAGTTCTAGTAATTGTACACTGCAACGTTCCCTGACCACTAGCGACACCTCATCATTTCATGGGACAGTCAGTCAGTAATTGGCGCAGTCGGTAGGAAAAATACAACACAAATTGGCTGTCTCCAGTGCGACGCTGGTGTTGAGGGCGCAGTCCCCTCACTCGTGTGTTGTGACCTTCTTAGCTAGCGGCACCTGTGTCTATGTCTGCTCCTTGTAACATGTCATGAATGTGCACGCAAACCTCCACAAGATGAAACCGCTAGGAAATCACCTCATTTCACTTGTAAATACACTAGTTGTGACCTTATTGCTTTCGGAAGTTTATACATTAGACAATAATACGATGTACGAATTATTTCTAGATGTTTTGCGTTACTTAAGCCGAGTCATCGAGTCTCATCTTGTGGACTTGTACCTATGTAAATTAGGAAATTCATTTAAATCTATATAATATACATATTTCAAGTTGAAGTTTCATTTCATTTCGCATCACGCGCCGTTCAACTGGGGACTTTAGCGGCCCCAGGTTCGCTGTCAAAACTTCAAGGCCCAAAGTGTCAAATGTCAAAATCGTTGATAATTCCTGTTTATCGCAAGTAATGTTTGAAATGCCCCATAATTACATAATTAATTAAGTAGGACGTCAAAACACAATGATTTAAAGGTAACCGCGCGCAAATTAATTATAAACAATGGTCCGCAAACCTTTAATTTGTTTCCTAATTGTAATTAACGCTGTAAGTGGGAGTTACGATTGGCATGGGGGGTGGTTCCCCTACACCCCTGAGGCGGGGGTTGACAACAACCCCGTTGCCACCATCAGGCAAAATATGTACGACCCTGAACACGGGGTTGTTATGGGGGTGAAAAATCGGCAATGTGATGACGCCAAAGTAATATATTATTCGCTTAATTGCAATTAATTATTTGTTTTTTCGACAGACTAATTTACAAATCGACTGGGATTTTAACCCAGTCAATCACACTTGCTTTGTTTTGAATAGGCGGCAGTTTTTTGCCCCACGGAGTGACATACACCCTCTACATTCCCAGGATTACATCCCTAAAGCTTACAGTGTATGTCTCACTCAATTAATTAATTCATAACTTGACGAGTAATTAATTCCAGGCTCCGCATAAATGCATGTCAGAGCCAATCAACTACAACGTAATTGTGCCAACTTTGTGAGTAATGAAATAATTGCGAATTGTTAATTTAATTGATTAATTAATTAGCGGGACGCATCGGCCCCTTTGGGCCAAATACGGCGAGTATGTGTTTCTGCCTCGCCAACGTTGGGTCCATAATCTGGAACATGGGGCTGTGGTTATGTTGTATCACCCTTGTGCTGATCAAAACGAAGTCAATTTTTTACGTAAATTAGTCAAAAACTGTCTTTACAGGCACGTGATTACGCCTTATAATTTACTATCAGCAGAACGAGTAAGTTGTAAGGGTTTTAAGGCTTGATAATGACTTTTTGTAGCCTTTGGCACTCGTTACTTGGGGTCATCGGCTCGAAATGTCCAAAGTTGCTCCCGAAATCGTCGTTGATTTCATTAGGAAACATGCCCTCAAAGGGCCAGAACAGACGGCTAGGGATGGGCAGTACGATTTGATGCTTAAAGACCATTCCGGAATTGTTTCGGATCTCAAGGATCGGGAGTTGTGCAAGGAGATAGTGGAGTGATAATGCTTTAATTATTGTATTACATTTAAATATCATAGTAATATATTCTGTTGTAATGAACGAGTTTTATTTTTTGGAACAAGTTATAAATACCCCACAATTTGATTGTCCTAAATAAATAATTAATAATTATTGAGTGAGTTTATTTTTCCTCTATCCACAAAAACAAACAAATAAATAAATAAATGGGAAAATACGTATTCCCTTGAATTCATTACTTAATTTCTGCATTACCAATAAATGGGGGCGGAACATTTTACAGGAAACTGTAAGTCGTGCTTATAACTTAAACACATAGGTGGCACAACTTCGTTACAGATACCTGTAACACGGTACATTTGCATTTATGGTATAGATAGCGCTTCAGAGAATTATTTTTTTAATGCTTGAGTAGAAAAGTGGGAATTTTAATTAAAATAAATTCGTTTCTTTTATTCATATTAATTGTAAAAATTTTGGTTTTAACATAAAAAAAAGCTTGAACTCTAGAAACAAAAATTTTTAATTAATGAACAAAATTTTACCTCTAATTTTCTACCATATTTTTCAAAATACTTGAAATTTGTGATGCTCAAAGTTTCAGTCTTCCACTTTATTTTTTACTTGTCAAAACAAGATTTTCAGTTATTCTCAGTTATTATAAGAGATACGAAATCGGTTAAATTGGGGCGATAAAATCGTAATAAATTCAGAGATTTTTGTGGCAAAGTTAGTTTTTCTTGAAGATTGCGGTAATTTTTCTGCTTTTCTCTTTTTAAAACGAAGTAACGTTACGAAACGATTAATTGAAAGCCACAATCAAGCTCTGCCACCTCATTATACCTTCTCCAATTAAAAAACCACCACAGATTGCAAAGTGTTAAAGCCGCATGCAATTACACTTATTGAAACTCGTAGTTAACATTTTCCAAGCTTTACCATAAGTAGCACCTACACTATACAGTCACGGCAAGATTTAATCGATCGTTTAGTCGAAAAATAGAGAGCAATAGATCCCAAGTTTCACGCCTATCGAACTTACAAAATGTCTTTGAACATTCTTCTGGCTTTTGGCCCGAAAGAAAATGTGCCGCATTGTCCGGTGGCGGTCGTCATCGAGGCCTGCGGCTGCTGATTTATGACTCCGAAACGGTCAAAGAGGTGATTTACGACCTCGAGAAATCATCATCTGGGTTTCTAAGTAAAGCCACTGATGGGATTTTCCCGGGAGTTGTTTTAATCTGCTTAAAGAGTGGTAAATTTCGGGATAAGTCGAGATGAAAGAAGGAGCGCGTCAAATGTAAAAATTTGTTGAGGGGGTGAAATATCAAGTGTCAAGTGCGTTCCCATGGGTCTGAAAGGAATTTTTTTTTTTTTGGGTTGAAAGTAGGTACAAAGTTGCACCTGACTGCAAAAATATCCAGTATCAAACAAGTCGATAGTTGTCCCCATTTCTGCAACCCCCTGTTGAGCGAGCGAACGGCCGTCGTCAGAGACGACAGCAAGTCCGAGTTAATTAATCAATAATTACAGTTTGTCGGTTTTTGTTCCCTAATAGGTTTTCGAAGGAAGGTCGCTGTTATGAAAGTGATTAAAAAAACTAATATGTTTCGGCATGAAACAAAGAGGAATGGTCAGGCCGGTCGTAATTTCCCGACGAGAGGCTGCAACCCCCCGCAGTTTAACAGGACCGGCAAAAGACGAGTGTCAGAACGAAAATCTTGTAAACTAGGCGAAAGAATCGGACGATTTTATATCCTTGTCTGGACCGAGCTGTGACTTTTATTATTGTCACACGAAATTTCTTTTATACGATTTTTACGCTCTTGTGGCTTGTAAGGGCTTTGTTACCTGACTTTAAAGGCCCACAATTAATAGAAAACATATTGAATTGCAAGGTTCAAGTTTTATTCAAGATTGTGGGAAGGCAAACTAGATTTTTTTAATGTTATTAGTTCCTACTAACTGAAACGGTTACTGGTTGCCAGATGGACAAATTATTTTGCGAAAAAAATAGGAGTAGCAATTAAATTAAATTAATAATTTTTATACTTTGCGTTTATAATACGTTTATTAACGTCTATCAGTAGGAGTCTTTAATGGTTAGGTTTTTAAGAGTTTCATCGATAATGCGTGGAATACACGTACGATCGACTTAATCTTCATTTCTTCTCAACCCTTATAATAGTTATTACCTCGAAAACTAAAAGTCGTAGAGCAAAACAGTTTGTTCCAGTGAATTCAGCGGTTCATTTTCTGTATTATACCGACTTTTAACGAGATTTAAAATTTTAATGTTTTTTGCAAAAAATTAAGATAGGCATTTCCTATAGTGGAAAATTTTATTCAACAAAAAAATTCATAACTCAAAAACTAAAAATCGTAGAGCAGGGCGGTTTGTTCCATTGAAGTCAGCGGTTCATTTTCTGTATTATACCAACTTTTTACGAGATTTAAAATTTTGTTTTTTTTTGCTAAAACTTCCTGAGTAATACACTTACCTTCAAAAAGGTGAAAAAATTAAATTATTCAAAAACTCTTTCTATCGTAGGTTTTTGGACTTGTATATGTATTACATTCCTCTACAGTTGTTAAAGGTCAAAAAAAAGTCCATATGTTCGAATTTTTGATGTTTAATTTTTTCAATTTTTGTCACGATTTTGGTCAATTTTCGGTACCCGGAACATTTATCGAGCAATAACTCCGGAACTATTAGAGATAACCTTATGAAGTGTATTATCGTTGGAAAGCTCTTTCAATTATCTATTTTTTTGAAAAAAATCATTGTCCTCCGACTACTAGTTTACGAGAAAATTGCAAATAAAAGCAAACATAGTTAAAATTTTAAAAAATTCATAACTAAAAAACTATTAGGAATTTGGCAATTTTCTCGATGCCAATCGATTCCCCGGATCATTTTGCATAAGTATGGATCAAAACAGTTCCATTTTTTGAAATAGTTTAGCCGTAAATGAGAAAATAAAAAAAATTTAAAAAAAGTTAACACCCCCCCCTACAAAATGGTCAATTTTAAAAATGTCTCAGAATCAAATAAAACTTATCCTATCTTATAGATTTTGATGTGCTCTTTACGATGGAAAAAAGAGTTATCTCCTAGCTCTTTTAGTTTGGCCGTTTGGCCGATATCGCCTTGAGTCCTATGCCGTTTTGTAGAGTTTTTTATTCCGGTTGTCCTCGATTTTTCCGTTTCTCGATAACTCTAATAGTTTCGCCGTAATTGGCGGTTGAAAATTGAAAAAAAGTGAAAATGGAAACCTTTTTTTGCGTTTTTCTCGGAAACTGTAAGACTTAGAGCAACGAACAAAAAACCATCTGATAGCGCTTAATTTTCTCTATTTTTTCGATTAAACCCGGAGCCGCTCCGGGCAACGGTTCCGGCTACAGAGGCGATCAAAGTTTTTCACTAAAAAAATTCATAAAAAAAAACTAAAAGTCGTAGAGCATTGCGGTTTGTTCTATTGAATTCTACGGCTCATTTTACATATTATATCAATTTTTCACAAGAATTAAAAGTTTAAAATTTTTTGCCTAAATTTAGGGTAGCCATTTGTCATAGTGGAAAATTACATTCAACAAAAAAATTCATAACTCAAAAACTAAAAGTCGTAGAGCAATGCGGTTTGTTCTATTGAATTCAGCGGCTCATCTTCTGTATTATACGAACTTTTCATGAGATTTAAAAATTTGATTTTTTTTGCTAAAATTTCCTGAGTAATAACCTACCTTCAAGAAAGAGAACGAAATTTAAAAAAAAAATAATTTTTTCAATCATATTTTTTCGTATTTATATATGTCTTTACAACCTTCTAGAGTTGTTAAAAGTCCAAAAAAAGTCCATATGTTCGATTTTTTGATGTTTGATTTTTCCAATTTTTGTCGCGATTTTGGTCGATTCCGGGTGTCCGGAACATTTATCGAGCAATAACTCCAGAACTATTAGAGATAACCCCATGAAGTGTATTATAATATTATTATCTAATAACGGACTCGTCTTCACAACGGATTTTTTTCATTTTCATTTTCGATAGGTAAATATAGTAGTTTATTTTATTTAAAATTTTTAGATTTACATTTCGTATTGTAGATAAGGTATACCTCCTAGTTTTATTTTCCACTCTCTTAATTAAACGTTAAGTGGAAAATAACACTTGTAAACATTAAAATAATAAACATATTACACTTAATCCTGTTTCATTTTTCTTTTATCATACAAGAAACGAGTAAAAAAAAACGAAAAAACATGAAATAGAATAGAATCTTATGTTTATGTTTCAAATAATTTATAAATAAACGAAATTCCAAGATATAAAATGGTTCAAAAATCCCAAAACCAACAAAACCTTAATCACCGTCAAAGACCCAACACGTGTAAGGTGTGCAAAATCTTTGTTATTCCATGTAAACACATTTCCATTTCCGCAAAACAATACCAAGAACCGTGAAATAAATTATGCAAACAAAGTTTAATCTCCATCAAAACACAATTAAACCCGACTCGCTTCCCGGAATACCCGCCGATTCATCTTTATCGAATCAATACCTCCCTTGCTACTTATCCCACATCATCCCTCTAAGAGCATCATCTCCATCCAGCCCAGCAGCCCTGGGGCCTGTCCCATGTCGCGCACTTGGACCGCGCAGCCCCGCCTCCAAAACACCAAGATCCTCATCCTTAGCCCCCTTAGACGCCGCAATCTCAGTTATTAGTGCGCCGTTTAAGTGACTACTATGATGGCTTCCTCGGTCCAACTCCAATACCATCCGAACAACGCGCAGCCGCAGGTGCGTGTCTCTAATCACTGTAATCATCTTCGACACCCTTTCATTACAATGCTTACGATTTTATTATCTCTAATTCCATTACAGATGTCGCCTTTGAACCTCCTCGCCACCACCTGCACCAGGATGTACGACCCCTACCCGCAGGTCTCGCCCACCGCCTCCTGCGGCAGCGACGGCTACGTGCCCCAGGTGCCGCTCGAGCCCGCGCGCAGCCCGCTCGAGTTCTCGCCCCATTACCAAGCCACCTACCCCAGCTACAACAACAACCAGTACTGGTTCCAGCACCAGCACTCCGGCGACGTCGCCCACCAGCAGCAGTACCAGTGGTCGCAAAACTACTACCCTGTCAAGGTTGAATACTCAAACTATTCCTCGAAGGCCAGGCGTTGCATTAAATGCCAGTGTCCGAACTGCGTGAACGAGGAGGTGGGGCTCAAGAAACCCTCCTCGAAGAAGGTCCACGTGTGCCATTATCAAGGCTGTGATAAGGTTTACGGCAAAACCTCGCATCTCCAGGCCCACTTGAGGTGGCACACGGGCGAGAGACCGTTCGTTTGCAATTGGCTGTTTTGTGGTAAAAGATTCACACGTTCCGATGAATTGCAAAGACACTTGAGGACACATACGGGGGAAAAGCGCTTCGCTTGCAATGTTTGCACTAAGAGGTTCATGCGATCGGACCATTTGGCCAAACATGTGAAAACGCACAAGAATAAAAAAAGCAGTGACGGGGTGAAAAGTGAGAATGTGTGCGGGAATGGGTTCATTACTTTGGGGGAGCAATAATGTAAAATTGTTGTATTTTTGTACAGTTGTTGTAAAGATTTCTATTTTTTCAATAAAGTTTTTTAATTGGGTTTGGCGTTTCATTTCTGGAAAATTGTCTGGGATTAGAGTTACAAACTGGTAATTTTCTGTCTTTTTACTTTCTCTGGAAATATGAAATACCAAGGATCCGCGCGCGGCTTGTGAGGAATGTTATCTCCGAGAGATTAATTTTAATTATAAAATTGCATAATTGCACAAAGGAATGAGGGATTAAATGAGATGTTTGAGTCGATTTAACTCTTTTTGTTTTGTTTAATTAAAGACGAGGAAGTGTAAGGTGAGTTAAGGTAGGTCAGGGCAGATTACACCACAATTTATTTAATTACGATTTGGCTTTTTGTACAGCTGGAGGAAATAATAGTGTCGCTGGGAGAACCAACATTTAATTTCATTGGTCTACAGAAATTAAATTTCGCATAACTGAGCTGTCTCTTCTTTTTTTTAAATGCAGAAGGTAGAATTACGAATTAAAAAAAATCACAACAGATTTTTAACTTGGCTTAATTTATTTTTATTGTTATTTATTTCCAGTTTTTTCAATTGAATACTTTGGTAATAATAATTTATACCTTCTTATAAAAAATTAAATAATTGATTTACTGTAATATTCGTTTTAATCTGCTGTAAGAAATAATCCAGATCTGTTCTACATTTTATCTATAAGCAAATATATAAGGTATTTATTACAACTTTATTATTTATTCTCTAAAAATTTGTAAAAAAATAATTAAATACAACCAGATTTTTATTCATGATTATTATTATTATTAAAGTAGTAATATTATTATTAAAAGAAATGTTGGAACTACTTTTTATTTAGTGTTACAGGCGGGCCTTTGAAAAAAAAGGTGAAATAAAAGTTGCCTTGACCAGGAATTGAGCCCACAATTTTTGAAAACGATTTTAATTATTAATAGACACGCTTTACATAAAAGCTCTTATGTATTACTGTCTATAGAAATTAAATTTTTTGATAATTTCACTAAAAACTGTCGAAATGTGTGCTGGAACTATTCATTTTATTTGCCATTTTTTTGTTTCTAATCAAATAACTTGTTGATTTTATAACATTATACGAGAAAAAAAATATTCTTGAAAGAGTTTATTTAGTATTTATTTGGAACTGTTTGAACATATTATTATTTTTACAAACTAGTAAATATTTTTTTTAATTTTTGTCTATAACTTTAGTTGATGGATTATCCTTTTAATAAATATTAAGTTGAAAAATTAATAATTAATTTTATGAATAAACGAAATACATATTTAGAATTATAACGATTTTTTATTTAGTTTTATTAATGTTTTTAAAAATAGAAAAAAAAAGTTGCCTGGGGCAGGGATTGAACCCACAATTTTTGAAACCGCAATTTCAATTATTATCGTCATCACATTGATTTCTGAATTTTATTTCATTTATGAACCATAATTAAAGATTTTCTACAGTCTAGATCCACAAAAATTATGTTTTTCGATTCACTAAAAAATATTCAAGAAAAAGTTCAGAAATTATTCATTTTTAGGTCATTTTCATTTATTTTTCATTTTACGCAGTGGAATCTGTGAGGGAAAAAAGATTCTAGACATGTTATTTTAATATTCGTTTGCTCTGCAAAATCCAGAATTTAAATCTATAACACATAAAAACAAAACTACATTTTTTTTAATTAGTTAGAATTTTTAGTTTGTACTTTCTTACTACACGGTGTTGTTTTATATAAGGATCACGTAAGAAAAATGTTGCTAAAAGAATTGTAGAAAAAATATACTTTTACCAGTAGATTGTAGTACATTTCCGGAAAAATTAAAAGAAATTTTGAAATTAATTACGCAATTTAGTTTGCAGATAATAAGTTTTGGTCAGTTTTTAACGTCACTTTTTCCAATTTTTGAGTAATTTCCGTGTGAAATTCAAGAAACCGAAAAGCTGTGAGCTTTGATCGCATCGCCTTGGCGTTCGCCCTGTGCCCCCATCTAGCGTCGAACCAGCGCACTTTTCCCTTGTAATGCGTTCGCTAGATGTCGGCACATTCGACATAATTGAGGGTGCTATTAACTGGGCGGGTTTTACGGATGCATGGCCGCCCTGATAGAGGAGGGCAACGAAGCAAAATAAAACAAAAAAAAACGTAAATTATAGTGTAATATTTATGTATGCGCGGTGGGGTTGTGGAAGGCAGCAGGGGGAACACCGATGGCAAGTGGCGCTCGAATTAAGTCAGTTTCAATCAAATCCCATGAATGTATGCATTAGTTCGCCTTCTTATTGGTATTTGTCGTCGCGATGCCGACGCCGCTGACGATTTCGAGTGCTCACTGTGTAGTTGTGTGTTGATTATTGTACCTAGAGGAGCCGACCGTCGTCAAGCTGGAGGAGCGCCAGGACCGGGATAAGGGGCACGGCTCCCCTGAACTGCTCGCTGTAAGAGAAACTACCTGTTCGGGCCCACAAACGCGCTACATAATTAATCATCCGAGGGTCGGGCCGCTTATTCTGTGGGTTTTTCGGAAAAAAGGCCGAATTTATCATGCCATGTCACGGTGTCATCCCCCCTTTTACTACGATTTTTAACACGATCATTACCGATGTTTATTCAAAAATTTAAAAAAAAACAACTATTGTCCAGACCACACACGTCCGAACGTGGTTAGGCTCCGATGTAACTATCCATAAAAATAAAACACATATTTCAGACAAGTTGTAATTAGCTTCACTTGTTAATTAAAAATACACAAGGCTGGAGCTATTTTTTATAAAATTTTCGTTGTTGCTTCCTTGATTGATCATTTCAGGCCGAGTGTTTGCCTTCCGACGGCTGGCCAACATTATTGCAGCGAGATTTTTGCAAAAATTAATGCTAATGTCCGAATAACGAATTTTTACTAGGACAGGTGTTGGCCTTTAGGTCGTTATAAATTAAAACAATCTTTAGATCGTTTTTGAATTATTCAAATTCTGATGTTAGATATTTAAATTTAAAACAAACTCAAAAATTGTTGTGAGGTTAATAGCGCTTTACCCACTTTGTGTGGAAAAATGGAAAATGTGTAAAAGCTACTTTAACACGTCTGATTACATTTTCTTGCTTGCCATGACTTAGTTAAAACTTAAAACACGACTGAGCACTATTAAGTAATTATCCATTTTTCAAATGTACGAATATAAGTAATTAACTGCGATTAATGCAAATTAGTTGCATTTTTTACAGCTGAATGCAGTTTTCGTCATTAGATTTGTAAAAAAATGCAAAAAAATTCGTCACAAGTGAGCAAGTTGTTGCGTATCACACGAGCATAAATTTTTACTCCATACACGTATTTTATTTTATTTATTCCAAATAAAAAATTGAATCGAAATCGTGGTTTTTGAGCCACTTGGTCATAATTTTTAATAATATTTTTCATATTTTATTTTATTTAAAATTTTTTTATTTCCAACACGGATTAACAACAAAATTAATTTATTTAATTTTTTACTATTAATAATGTAAATTTGGGATCAAACTCGTGATTTTTGAGTTGGATGTAGAGAGTCTAGTTCATTTTGCAAACCTACTTAGGCAAAAAGTTACATTGTGACTACAAAATTAAATTTTTTTGCTTTCATTTTTTTGGTTTTAACAGATTTTGAACCATAGTTGGATACAAATTAGGATTATTATTCTTTGCTGTATTTAATTTTTTTTTAAATATTTTATTAGCATTTTGTTAGTGAACAACTTTTGCTATATCTCAAAAACTGTTAAATATACAAAATTTAGCGTTTGACATTAAACAATTTATTTTTTTTCCATACATCTGATTTTTTCAAAATTTTTCTACAGTTGCAACAATTTCTTAAGAGATTTGTACTCAAAACATTATTAACTGTAGAAAAACCTGAGAAAAATTATATACAGAGGGAAAAAAATTAAGTATTTAACAGCAAACACTGATTTTTGTGCAACTATTAGCTTTCGAGATTTAAGTAATTAAAAAATTAATAAAAAAACAGAAAAAAAATCGACTTGATTGGGGATCGAACTTGCGATTTTTGAGTGTGACGCTCTAACCCTTATTTTACATTAATTTACGCCCCGTTTGCTTAAAAAAATATTGCTTTACTACAAAATATGGTGATTTTTCATTCCAGTAGATATTTTCGTTACATAACGTTTCGATTTGTTGGTGTTTTCTGAATTTTTTATTTTTAATAAATTATATTCAATTACACTCAATATCAATATTTTATAGTTTTTGACTCGAAAAAAGGGTCAAACCAAACAAAGGTTTATTTAATAATTTCTATTTATTATCATTTATTATTTAATATTTAGAAAATTTATTGTAACTTCAAAATTTGTTAATTTTTTATCGTAAGGGAAATTTTCGAAACATTGTTTATTTTTAAAATCATTATAGGTAGACATTATTTTTGTTCGTCTTCAGTTTTATTTTAATTTTGATAAAATATATTCAAACACCGATTTTTTATTTTATTGTATTTGCATTATCCCAGTTAACACTGTTAGTGGATTAGGTATTGAAAAAAAAACTTACTTTAATTAAATTCTTCAATTAAAGATTTACAAATAACTAGGTGGTATTATTACTTTAATCAGAGAAACAGGTGTAGGATTGAAATAATTTAATTTTTTTATTTACTTGGTTTAAAAGACGCTCTGAAAATAGTTCTTGTTAGTTTATAATTATTTTTTATTTATTTTCCATTGGAGCCATTTATAATTTTTGTCACTTCTATTGAGGGATCGAACCCTGGTTTTTGAAATTATGATAAAAAAATCACATTTTTGAATTAAAATTAATTGGTATTAATTTTTTAGCAGATGATGAATTAATAAGAGAAAATGACTAATTTTTAATAATCTGACAATAAATAATGACTTATTGGAAAACAAATTAAATAATAATTGTCGCAAGAATGCGGGTACCAATATTGCTGAAACAAGAAAAAAATCTTCATCTTGCACTATAACCCAATAATTTTTTCATTCCAATTATAACAAAATTGTTGAGTCAAAAAACACGCGGAACAATCCGCTTGCAATAATTCCACAAACAGAGATATCGTCTAATAGTTCAGGTGCATAATAAAGCCTTGCGAGTAATTACCTCCCAGTGTCGTCGTCTTAATGGCAAGGTGCGATCCGTCGGTTAGACCAAAGGAAATAATTAAATAATTACGAACCGAAAAAAGCGAAAATACGATGATATCTCCAAGCAATTAATCATAACTCGGTGCGACTTTGATGCCCTCTCTCCCATTCAGTCCAATCAATCAAATCCATCTGAATCAAGCTTTCAACAAATCAAATAGTGCCATCTAATGCAGACGAGTGCGGTCGACATTCGGATACATATCTCATTAATCCAATAAACATGATCGAGTGTGCCACGACAATCGGAGAGTGGCGATAGATTTGACGCACGAGGTGAAGGCGAGTGACACCGAATAAGACGGCAATTAAAACTATTAAAAGACTATTTATCACAAGCTACAAGGTGCATTACCGGCGATAAACTTATCACGTTCAATGCCACCGCCAACACAGAAAAAAAGAGGAAATTATTTAATCGAAACCGGGCGGGAAACTCAAAAATACCCATAAATTTGGTTTTGTTCGATCAGTTGGCATTTTTAATTACATGGGAATCGGGGGCACTTCTTAATTAAGCTCTACGATAATTTATTGGTTTTGGAAAAGTTTGACTCGCCACGAAAAATTTTCACAGCCATATACGCATCGGGGATATTTCTATATCTAAATGAGGATCATGGGTTCGGAACTCGTTCTTTGGCGGGACAAAATTGCTTTTGCTTGAGCGCTCACTTTATAAAGCCAGTATCACGTACTCTGCATTTTTATCGATCATCTTTTTGATTATTATCGATAATTAGCTCTACCTTGGACGTAGTTTGATTAGAAAACGTGTTCTCACAGATTTTTTACGGGCGCGACGATGTTGTTATTTTAATTATGGACGAATTCGACCGATTCTATTGGGATTGTTACGCGAAATGCTGGATAAAGGGGAATAGCGAACGGCTGCTGCTGCTCCCGCAGGCAGGACATGACACAGAGCAGGAAAAACATTCCTCACAAACGGTTTTTTATCGCAGTGAACAAACAAAAATTTAAGACCAAATATTAAAACTACTAAAATACACCTCAGCAACATACGTTTGTCACATAATTATTAAAATTTTTTGATTATTCAATGCTGAAAAATAAAGTTCTTTGGTTTCATTATTATCACATATTTAAATGTTATTATCTAATATTAGAGAATGACTGGTGGGAAAAAAAGTTTGTCCTGATCAGGGATCGAACTCACGATTTTTGGGTATGACTTTCTGGCACGCACCTTACATTGGTATTTTAAGGCTCGTTGGCTTATTATTTATTGAAAAACTTTATTGCTTCATTTCGGAATTAGATAATTTTTTAATTAAAAAAATACTTTTACGTACTTTGATGTGTTTTGGAATTAATTTTGGTCTTCAAAATTAATAGTTTTTAATTTCACTCATATTTGGAATGACACAATTATATCGATTTTTCTTTCTACAAACACTCATATTTTATTAATTGTGCAGCTAAAAATTAAAAAAATAAATTAAATTACCTAAAAATTAAATTTTAAAAATTTTTTCTTTTCGAGTTGTTATTCTGTGCTATCATCACTTGTTTTAATATTATTTTTTTACTATATTATTAGAGAATGTTTGGTGAAAAAAAAATGGTCTAGTCAGGGATCGAACTTGCGATTTTTGAGTGTGAGGTTCCGACCTTCACTTTATATTACTTTAGAGCTCGTTAAGTTATTGTTTTATGTCAAAATTAGGCGCTTTTAGTGTGTGTAATGTGAAAAAAAAGTTGGCCTTAACCGGAATCGAACCCTCGGTTTTCCAGTGTGGCTTTCGGTTTGGATTATTTTTGTGTGGTTTTGGTCGTGTTTTCTTGCTCTGGTAGCGTGTCTTACATAACAAAGTGTGGGTAGAAAGTGGTTGTCAATTGGATCTTGTTGAGTATAAAAATCGCTGAATCCCAGCAATTAAATCTCCCGAGCTTACCGTAGCGGGTAATTACGAATAAATCGCCGGATTCCAATCAAATCGATCTTTGCAAAGCAGGTACTCGTGGTAAATGATAGGTTACGTTCTCGGAAGTTAAAATGTTGCTAGCATAATTTCACATAACTGGACTAGCAATCAGAATGTGTAAATTATTCTAGTCGTTCAGCAAGTGTGTGTAATTTTCGATATCTCGTTGTGCCTAGTACGATCACGGAATCAGCTTATGTGATCAATTTCAGACTCAATTACCGTCGCTTTATACGCTGGCTGCAGCAACGAACCCTCGACCTTGTTGACGAGCCGAAAATTTTTTGATAAAATTTCGAAACGATGTAAATTACGGCCCGAGGGAACGAATTAGCTCTCGACCGGTTCGACCCGTTCCGAATTTTTACTCGGACGAAATCAGCGAAAAACTGCTGACATCGACTTCATCCGGTTGCGAAGAGAGAAACGTTCCGAGCCATTGCTTCGGACCCGGAAGCTCACCCTTGAATACTAACTAAAAAGCGATAGCCACTCCAAAATCAGATTTCGCAAACACGGGAAGACAGACTAACAACGGTTTCAATCGACGTCAGACAGATGCCTCGAAAATCACAGTCTTCCATTTATAATATATGTAATTAATTCCGCTCTTGAGATGTTAAGTGCGGCCTCTCTGATAGCCAAGTGCCACCAACAAATAAAGGCCGCTGCGACGTTTAATTACGTTTTTACGCCGCAGGCGAACGCAGTTTCGCAAAAGGCGCAAAGCAAACCATTTTTTTATTCACATTTTCTAAGAAGATTTTTATACACAGTTTAACTGTAATAACATAAAGTTGTATTTTTTTTTAATAGGAATCATAGTTGGCTATGACATTTTCGAAAAGCTTATTTTTTTCTGATCTGATATGTCTATTTGTGTAATACATTAATTTTAAATATTTAAGGAAAAACAACACATTTCGCTTTTTCTTTATAGTAGGCCATGAAAAAATTTTGGATTTTTAATTACAACTATGAAAATTGTATTCCCCAACACATACAACAATTTAATTATTTTTTAATTCCTATATTAATGCAAAAAGAGCATAATAAATTTTTATTAGATCAAATTTTTGTGATTAATAAAAATTTGTTGTTTTTATATTCAAAATGGCAAGCTTACGTTGTCATTCTATTTTCCAATTTTAACCAAGAAATGTCGGAAGAAGAAAAATCTTATTAATTGTATGATTGCGTATCAATAAAATTTTATGTTACAAAAAAATGTCAATCCAAACACCAAAATCAAATTCCATCTGCGGTAAAAAAATACACAACACAACCAACGTCACCTCCAATCATAAAAAAGTGTCATCAAATGGTAGTGACACAACGTTTGCAATTTTCTGCACATTTTTTATGTAATTAAAATCTGCGCCGTTCGTATATTTGTTGAATTTAAAATAACTTTAACATAGCCTATTTTTATAATTTCACAATTTTTACTTTAATAACCGTTCACAAAATTTCTAGATTATTCGCACCTTTTATGTGAAATAATTTTTCCATGGCCAACTACTTTCGAATATTTTACATATATTTTTTTAACAAATACATTAAAAATATCAAACTATATTTATATTGTTTTGAGTTCAAAAAAAAATAAGCTTTTCGAAAATGTCATAGCCAACCATGATTCTCATTTAAAAAAATACAACTTTATGATATTACAGCTAAACGAATGATTAAAAATGGTGATAACATTATTAAATTCTCTGGAAAAAAGTGCCTGTATAATGTTTTTGTTTCAAATGTGTATCTTTTATAATAAGAAAGATATGAATTTTTAATTCGCTAAATGTCAACTTTTGTTTATAAGTCGAAAACAAAAGACGATAGTGGCCAACTTTAAAAGCTACGTTCAAAAATGCAATAAAAAAAGATAATTTGTATTGTAGCTCAATTATGAAACATTCTTTTGTAAAAAAATATTTATTTTTTATATATTTAAAGGCCAGTAATGGACTCTATCAACTCGCCCGAACAGCCTGTACATTAAAATATTTAAAAAATGCACAATAGAACGTTTAAAAATATTTTGTGTGTCGTATCTGTTAATATTTCACAATGATCGTGTGGTGAATATTAATTGGGCGGTAAATATTTTAATTCAATCCAATTAAAGCGAGCCGATTTGCATATCAAGCGTACTTTAATTGTATTTTAATATGGTATTTATACACTAGGCCAGAAACGTAAAGATTTGCGTGTCAACATTAATAAACATGCCGACTTTTATTGCACACTATAATAGCCAACATTTTTATCACCCAGCTAGATTTTTCCAAAATCACGCCATTTAATCGGTTCAATCGAAAATTATCGGGGTCTATTGCACATTTTCGTATAATTTTGGAAATCACGCAATTTTGTCTAAAATTTTGTCGTTGTAATGCGGTTCTCCGTATTCCACATAACATGATTCCGAATAAAAGGCCTCAATTTAGTTGCACTTCTCGGAAAGCATCGCATCACGCAAGAGTCCGTCAAGATTATGTCAAAATCGTTGAAGCACAACGAAATGTGATACATTCTTCCCGACAAGGTGAGACAGTTTGTTATATTGACGTTGCATGAGGTATGTCACGCGTTTTACAACACAAGCACAACTAAAAACATAATACTTGTTATTATCTCTTGGTTAAAATGCCTTGAAAAGATCCAACAAAACATAGTAATCAAACGAATTGAACGCGCGGATTTTTCGCCGATTCCGGCATTTGCATTTTATTGCAAGGAAATAGCTAACGCCTTTGGGGCGAATAATTTTTCGAGGAGTTGTTGATTTTGGTCGGATTTTTGCGGTTTGGCGGCCTCGTGTGCGCCCCTCGCAATTCCCCCGTAATAACATAATCGAGGCAAAGCCGAGCTCATTACCGCCCGTATTCTATCCGACAACTACTTTAAGTGCACAGTAAACAATTATTTGCACGGCATATGGCTTAGTGTTGGTAGATTTAACCGCAAATTTGCGTGCCAAGGGAGGAAGTGGCGGCCGTTTATCAATTTGCGCTCGTCTTAGTTTCGAGTAAAGTTAGTTGTACGACAAGAGGTGAAGAGTGGAGTTTTGCCCAGAAAGCCTGGGGGCGCGTGTGATCTCCACCCACGACGGACTTATCGACGACTATCTGAGGAATTTTTTAATGTCGCTATTATTGAGACCGACCGGTACAACACCACATTGTCTGGGACCGTGCCTTAAACGTGTTCTTTTGTATTTATTGCCGGCGACTTTCTTGAATAATTTTTGAATTATTGATTAACCATGTTTAAATATCGTAAGCGGCGAGGACGTGACGTAATGTTCGAGCTTTATCGAAAATTGAAATCTGGGATTGCGGTGGTTAATTTTATTAATAGCGGGGCTTTACTAGGCGAAAAAATTTTAATTAACTGACAAAGGTCGCAGGACTACGTGCCCATTCACCATTTTTATGCTTTTATTACACTTTATCATCTCCTCTAATTGATAATACGCCAAGATGTAATTAAGATTTTAATTATGCAAATCAACGAGAAACACTGATTCTGATGTGAAACTTTTAAATTTTTACAACTAACTCGACTGGAGCTTATCTGGACGAGATATTTATTTATTTATTCATATTGTTGTAATTTAAACTGGGATTGTGAGCCAATTAATGTTGCTACAACATGTGAAGCAGAAATTTTCCACATCTAAGGCTCTTTATTCAATCCTCTAATTATCCCTTGTGCTGACTTCAAATTACAACCAAATGAAACACAAAGCTAGCGTGTTTTTCGAAAAATTTTCTGATCGTGCCAATTTTTGCCAGTCATTCCATTATAACGGACGGGACATTGCACAATTTTTTAAATTCTATTTTCAACTTTTTTGAACAGTTTCAGTAGAAGTGAACTTTGAAAATTCGAAATAGGAGCAGGAAAAAAAATACAAATTGATGACGGACGGGACAAGATCTCACATTTTATCGTTAAACAATCATTATAAAATTCTGTTAGCTTAAACGGTGCTACGACTTTTGATTAATTTACTTTTTGTTTACACATGACGGACGGGACAAAAAAATAACTCTAAAAAAATTATTCACAGGTTTTAATTATTAAAAAGTTCGACAGTAGTAAAATTAGACAGTGGAAATAAAAAATTCGCAATCAAAAATTTTTTTTTCTCAAAATACATTAAATTTTCCTAGAAAGGCTCAAAATCAATTCTCCGAGCTAATCGCCGCCACAATAAAATATTCACAAGGACGCTTAAAAACGCATTAGCCTTTTTCTCGTCTGTACGTCCTTCCGAAGCTGATTTTTTCTTGTATAATTTAGAGTGTGTTTATGTTAAGTGTTTGCTTTGCGCCGACTTTGAACTAGTTAATGACTGACGGATCCATCAGTAGTACTGAAAGATCAGTCATCGTTTCACAGAGCGGCCTTTCCTTTTCATGGCTCATATATGAAACAGACAAAGGCGCCAACCGTACGCAAGCTGACCGAAATCTCGCTCGCCGCAAATGACCCGTCAGCGGTCCCAAACAGTCGACTCACTCCACTCTATCTCTCATCTTTCGAAAATTGCCAATTTTGGGCCAATTAGGTCGAGAAAAAACGTGAACAAATCCGGTTTTTCGCAAGTTTAAGGGTGGAAATAGTTGAGTGGTTGGTTAATTTGGCGCGAACATTTTGGGGACTGCGAGCGGGTGTTGAAAAAAGGTAAAAGTCGGGTCGAACGTGAGGGCCCCGAAATCAGACAGCACATAAACGAGAGCGAGTCCCATGCATCTACAAAAAAGGGCCGCAACATATTTTTCGAGCAATTTTCTTTGGGCAGGCTATAATTACACCCCCCAAAGCGGGCTCTATAATTTGATCGAGGGCGGCTGAGCGACGCACCTTTGATACTATGATGTCAATTACTCTATTGCTCTCATTACAGAGGGATTATTCGGCTTTGAAGCGGGCCGTTCGTCTGGAAATGCTGATTCGCAAATTCGGGTGGCGGTGGCGGTAATTAAGTCGGGCCAAACAAAGTATAACAATATATTAATTCGGGGGGCTTTTGGTAATTAAGGGAGGCGTTTAGCCGGCGGTCTGGCGCCCGGCTTCCGATTTACCTGAGCAAATCGATTTCACACGTCGTCTCTGGACTAATTATAATAGCTTGAAATGACACTTTTACGATTTATCCTCGCGGGAATGTAGTTGTAGCGTGATTGAGGAACGACCTCGAGAACATCAGCGTCTAATCGGTTCTTCGAACGTGCATGTTGTCTGGGGTTTTGTTTTCGACCATGCACCGCAGATTTATATTATAAAAAGAAGACGCTAGCTGGTTGAGGCTTCTTCTTCTTCTTCTTCTAACGTTTTTAACCGAGAATATCGGCGACTATTAAATTTTAATGGAAAACTTATTAAATGAGAACGACAAGATCTGATCGGTTATTCCTACAGGTAATTTTATTATAATGAGACTCCGAAGGGGAAATGAGCAATCAAGACGGACAGCTGTCTTTAAATTGACGCTCCGCCAAGCCAATATCATGCACGACGCCGAGGCCCCCATACGAGCTCATTTTGTCAACAAAAACGCAATGCCATCTCTCAACAACTTGAAGAACACATGTTTATTTTTTATAAATACGAATTGTGATTAATTTTCATACTTCAGAGAATTGACTTTATTGAAGGTATAGAAAACTATCTGGGGAATCCCCTTTTGGCTTCGAAATGACAGTTTTCGAGGAGAAAAAGAGTATCACATTTTTTTTGATGAATTGGCAATTTTTAACACTTATCCCAGCGGTTTTTACTGTAAATACTTCTCACAGGGAGACGATCTATTTTTCATAAAAAGTACAGTCACGATCAAAAAGAATGACACCCTTCTCAACCGCACCAACAAGAGTCTCACTCAAATCTTTTTCTTTTAAGTCATCAATTTTTACAAACTAGTCAAATGTTGGTAGGTGGTACACATGCTGCGGTTTGAGGGGTGTCATTGATTTTCATCGTGACTGTACTAAAGACTAGTTTTTCTAATACAATTATTCGGTGATGAAAAATAATTTAAATTGGCGTCAGCGGTCGCGATTGCGTCTTAATCTTGGCAGATGTCGGTGATTCCTTTGTTTTTCCACCCTCCGGGCTCATCAGGCCACTTGGGTCATTTAGCCACCCTCGGTCAGTATTGGGCCATTGGCGGGTGTGTCTGGGGGCATCTTCCAGCTGAAGAGGGGGAGAGATGGCAGCACTCTCGCGGTTACTGATTTATTCGCCTCGACACGCCCACTCTTCAGTTCTCTTGCGGGGGAGTTCGCCATATCACCGCACCCTTGATCCGCACGCAGCTTTTATGCTAACATCACATCACATACTACAGTAAAAGCTCCCGAGGGTTAATGACGCTTGTTTTTATTTTGATGGTCGTTGGTAATGAAAAGTGACGTTTGGTGGTGGGCTATCGCAACAGGCGATGGATTTTCAAGTTTGGCAGTGTCGGATAAATTATGGAAAAGGCGAGCAGTTTGTTGGATAAATAATGTTTTATTCAAACGAGAGCGTAGACAATAATGCCAGACTCGAGACAAATTGTTATGGGTGGGCTTTCGAAACTTTCTACCTTTAATAAATCAAGATTTTTTATTCGCCTCTCATCCGACATGTTTTATATAATGTGCGGTAATTGAATTTTATTACGATTTTGTAAACATCGGAAATTACTTATTATTTAATTTAAATCATGACAGGATGTCGTACTGTAAAATAACTGCGACAATACTGTAATTATTCCGCGACAATGAAAAATTATTATTAATAATTAATACATTAGCACTGTGACACTCGAAAGAAATAAATCTAATTTATCGTGTTATGTAAAATTATAGAACCAGTTTTATTGCGGCAGTAAATTAATTTATTCGATCATAATTATCTCACGGTAAATAGAAAAAAATCCTCTAGTGTGCCTATCCATTTTTATTGTCGTTAATTACTGTTTCAGATGAAATTTATTTTCTTAAGCAAATGGAAATTATAGGTTTGTAAATTAGCAAATGACAAGTTGTTATGCTGATTTCATTAAGAGAAATTTTTATGCGAGCAAAAAAACTTATTTTTAATTATTTTTAACGTTATCTATTTTCCAAAACTGGCTTACGTTAGACCATCAGGTGAATAGAAAGTATGGAGCCTATAAGCTATTTATTTTTTACAATAAACTGTAATCGCTTTGCAAGAACAAAATTTCTAGATTTCTTCGAGTTATGCAATTTTTTGATTTATTTACATTTAAATAATAAATTTAACGAAAGCAAAACAGGAAAATTCATAATTAGTAAAAAACAAATTTTTGTAAAAAATTAGTTTAATAGATTGGAAATATTTATTATTATTTTTTGATATTTTCGTAGATTTTCCTTATAACCCGTCAAAAATTAAAAAAATATTATCGGAAATTAATATCTAAGTTAATAGCTATTTTTCAAAAAAACGTCGCACAGGTCAATAGTGACATTTATGATGTATTTTTTTTGAGTTGTGACGTCAATCATATTTTTTAATCAGAACCGACATTTTTGTTTACTGGTAACTAGTAAAAAAAAATAAAAAAAAATAATAAAACAAAAAATATTGACAATTAAACATAATGAGCTTTATATACTTTTATAATTTGTGATTTATTTTATTTTATAGTTTTTTGTATAACTACCATGAAAACACTTAATATGACACCAAAACACAAAAAAAAACAATCACCCCTTATAAGATAAAACAAGAACGAAAAGATAAAGATTTTTGAGCAATACTCTCAATAACTTTAAAACTGTTTTATTTTTTTTGCTTTATTTTTTCGATTTTTTCTTAGACTTACCAGAAAGGTACAAATGTGTACTATCTACAAAAATGTCAGTTGTCATTTAAAAAATTAAAAACGACAAATGGTGTCAAAATGTAGTTTTAAAAAAAATAACATTGATCTGTTTGGACATTAAAAAAATTGTGTATTAGGTACTTTTGGTTGAGTTTGTATAATTCTGGCCTAGAAGCAACTTTTTGATTGACAAAACTGGGATAAGAGTTTAGAATTCGTGAGTGGCATAGTTTTGTGAAAAATGTGTGCGATTTGCGGGCAATTTAGTGCGGTGATGCATTGCCTGCGGTAAAATTCCATGCATCCTCGCAATGTGTAAAATCTGGCGATGAAATCATGAGATGTTGGTCATCCGGAACTAACGACTCGAAGGCTCGCAATCCAGCAAAGTGTCTACGATCTTCCCCAGATCCGTCGATAATGAAGGGCGTCGTCATTCCATCGCACACACACACACACGTGCTGAAGAAAGCAATCTCGTGCTCGCAATTTATTATCCTCCTTGTCATTCTCCTAACATCATCACAAAACTGTTACTTATCCTCATCGTCTCTCTTAATTATATTTCTGCAGCAATGCGGACAAACTCAATTATTAATAATAATGGAGGATTAAATCAACGAGCCACGTTTAATTGCATTTCAAATACGCCGCCGCCGCCATCACATTTTTTCACACAAAGTTGAAATAATTAATGGACGACTTCGGATATGGTTACATCCACGATTTATCAAAGTTGCTGTGGGGCGATGGTAGTGCCATATAAGACCAACGGTTGGTCGGTCGATGGGCAGAGCTATTTTTTAATTGGTCTTCTCTCATGGACGTGGGAGGCTATAAAACCGAAAAAATCCAAAGCGAACAATGCTATCAATCAGGACGGAAGCTGGGACGAGAAAAACACTTCACTCGCTCAACTTTCAGATAAAACACGCAATCCGCAAATCGAGGGGAACGATTTTTTTAATAAACACAAACACAATGGGTCTTGATATCGCAAGACAAATGGAAAGCTGTGTGGGCGGTTTATACAGCGAGTTATTGATAGCTGGGCGGCGGATCCGATTATTGATTATTTTCTGCGTGGTTTAGATGGACTAACACAATAGAAAACGCTAAACAAAAATGATTTGTTACTGTTTTACAAATCAGCGAAATTACATCATCAGCGGTCACAACCAAATATAAATCAACGCGAATTTCAGGCCGTGGGGCACAAAATAAAAATTAAAGACTATTTTCGTTAGAGCCGATTTCATAAATACACCGCTAATGCCCCACAAATAAAAAAAAATTTTTACTCGCTCCAGCAAAGTTTTATGGCCTCTTATAGGTCTTTACAAACCTCTCGAGTTGTTAAAAGTCCAAAACGATTCCATATGTTCGATTTTTTGATGTTTGATTTTTCCAATTTTTGTCGCGATTTTGGTCGATTTTCGGTACCCGGAACATTTACCGAGCAATAACTCCGGAACTATTAGAGATAACCCTATGAAATTTACTATCGTTGGAAAGCTTTTTTAATTATCTATCATTTGCAAAAAAGATTATTGTTCTCCGACTTATAGTTTTCGAGAAAATTGCAGATAAAAGAAAAATAAATAAAATTTAAAAAAATTCGTAACAAAAAAACTATTTGGAATTTGGCAATTTTCTCGACGCAAGTCGATTTCCCGGATCATTTTACATAGACTAGGGTCAAAACAGTTCCACTTTTTCGAATAGTTTAGCCGTACTTGAGAAAACAAAAAATTATTTAAAAAAGTTAACACCTACCTTCATACTTTCATAAAAATGGGAAAAAATTTTTTTCAACTTACTCTAGCAAAGTTTTATAGTCCTTTTTATGCCTTAACAACCCATTAGAGTTGTTAAAAGTCTAAAAAAAGTCCACTTATTTGATTTTTTCAATTTTTGTCGCGATTTTGGTCGATTTTTGGTACCCGGAACATTTACCGAGCTATAACTCCGGAACTATTAGAGACAACCCAATGAAATTTACCATCGTTGGAAAGCTCTTTTAATTGTCTATCATTTGCAAGAAAGATTATTGTTCTCCGACTTATAGTTTTCGAGAAAATTGCAGATGAAAGAAAAATAGATAAAATTTTAAAAAATTCATAACAAAAAAACTACTAGGAATTTGGCAATTTTCTCGACGCCAGTCGATTTCCCGGATCATTTTACATGGGCTGCAATCAACGTAGTTCCAGTTTCTCGAATAGTTTTGCCGTAATTGAGAGTATAAAAAAATTGAAAAATTTGTAAACACATTTGTCTCCGAAAAATAAAAAAATGTGAAAAACAATATTCCAGAAACTCATCTATTTGATAGATTTTGATCTGCTCTCTACAATGAAACAAACCCTTTTGCTCTCAGTCTTATAGTTTCGCCGTAATCGCCGTTTAAAAATTGAAGAAAGTGAAAATTGCAAAAAAGCTTTAGTTTTTTTAAGTTCTTGTGAAGAGTTTTGAGTTAAAGACGTTAAATTGAAATGAAAAATAATTTTTTTTTGAACATAGGGTAGGTCCGGGAAAGATATCTCTAGGGTATCAATTTTTAAACTTGCCAAGCTCACAAATGTGCGACTAGAGGGCGTCTTGTGCGTCACGTGACTGCCTCAAACGCGTAAAAATACACATGTTATGACACGTGCTTGTCAAAATTAATGAACTTGACACAAGAAGTGGTGGCTTTAATAATAAAAGGCCCTGTTTGTAGCGGTGATGCGACACACCCCCGCGTGCGTGTTGCCATGGACACGTAGGCGTGGTGCACACACACACATATACACCTGGCTGTCACTCGACAAACTGTCATTTCTCAACGCTAACTAAGGAAACCCCAAACTGTTGGTTATTTTCATCATCGGTGATCAATCAACAAGAAGAGTTTTTCGAATTTCGCCAGATTTCCGGAGCAAAACTCATAAATATTGAAGCGCCTTAGACATCAACGCTCCTCTGATGGGAAAATTACTGTGATCAAGTGAGCTTCTCTTATTGCTCTTGCCGTCAATCCATCCATCATTCGCGCTAATCATTTTTTGATATAAACACTTATAAATTGCATATAAATTCCTATTGATTATTGTTATTATATTTTATTAGGTGCAACCGCGCGAGCTTTTCGGGGTTATTAGCAGCACACTGCGGGGTATTTGTACTAATTTGTACACACTATCGAAAAATAAAAAGTTATTCAGATTGTTTGCCGACTAATTTATTGCATAACGTGACAGGCGGTACTTTGCCAATTAAAACGTTCATAATTACCCGCCTTGAACTTTCCTTCCCTGCAATCAAGAAATTTGCATGGGAAACAATAAAACGCGCGAGATTTGTCTTTTATTCCATCAAACGGTCGAATCCATCATCGTTTTTATCTCGCCGATCGATCAGTGATGTAAGTACGTCTAATTTGCCCACAGTTGATTAGTACATGATGTTGAGAAATGAGAGATTAATGTGTTGGGTTGGTTAGTCGTCATGAAAATTCAACATTTATAACGTAATTATCAGCTCATTAAGTACAGTTACGATATCGAGGGCTGCGCTTATAAGCTTTCTTTATAATATATTAACGCATTGAAGTTTAATGGCAACGGGCACGCCATATTTTACGCGAGATGCTCAAAAATACACGCCATTTTTTAACCCATTGCTCAGCTCCAGCCTAAACCGAGTTTAACTCTAAGCTAGGCTTAAGCCAACTCCGAGTGTTACTTTTTAAACAAATTTCAGTTCAGTGTGAGTTAAACTAGCGACAAACAAATATATACTTCATAAAATAAGGAAAAGCTATTTTAATGAATAATAATTATATTGAGATACATTTTTAAACAAAAAAAAATAAAAAAAAACAAAATCTCGCCATTACCTACTTGATGTGCGCAAGCGCACAAGTACAACCAACCGCATAAGCGGGGCTTAGAGCTTCGGTTTAAACTTGGTTTAAATTTAAGCCGAGTTTACGTGACCCCAATTTGCGTTCAGTCGTCCCTTTGATCTGGCATCGAACGTTGACAAACTGGCGTCACAAAGGGCGTCATCGCAATCACCCCTAAAAGCCAACAGTCGCAATTGAAAAGCAAAATTTATTTTAAATGATCATCAATCAAAGCGACTGAGTTTGACAGTAAAAGACCGTATTAAAATAAGGGCACGTGCTGGCGAATCTCAAAGGGTTCCCTCCGTCCTGGCGCTTCTCTGGCGCGTCTCATCCGTAATGAAATTATAATTATCACGTAGAAAAATACAGTCTAAATGTGATAATATGTTGTTAGACAACACAATGTACGCCCAGTTCCTACTATGGAAGCACCACACAGAATTAGCGCCAAGTCATCGTTGCTGAAGATGGGTAGACGACCAGACACTCGTTCTAATTGTTGTAATTACAATTCGTTTTATCATGACTCAGGTTTTATCTTGATTTTTACACGTTTTGTTTACCGGCTGGGTAATTTTTATGAACGTTTTTCGGCTTTTATTCAAATTAGAGAGGATAAATCGGGACGAAACGACAAAAAGCATCCGTTAAGCTACATAATAAATAAAGAGCTTTTGATGGCCCATGCCCAATTTATTCGATATATTATGGTTAATTGAGCGTGCGACAAGATTTATACGCGGGTAAAAATCTCGATAAAAATATCCCTCGCTAAGGATAATGTGCGAATATTCCGACAAACTGACACACAGATTTATGGAAATTGCTCCATTAGCATTATGGCCCGATTGATTCCCGAGGTTTTAGGAGGTCGATATTTGATTATAATCCATATTCGTTTTTAACTCACTCTAGCAAAGTTTTATGGACTTTTAAATGTCTTAACAACCCACTAGAGTTGTTAAAAGTCCACAAAAAGTCCATATGTACGATTTTTTGATGTTTACTTTTTAAAATTTTTGTCGCGATTTTGGTCGATTTCCGGTACTCGGAACATTTACCGAGCAATAACTCCGGAACTATTAGAGATAACCCAATGAAGTTTACCATCGTTGGAAAGCTTTTTTAATTATCTATCATTTGCAAAAAAGATTATTGTTCTCTGACTTACAGTTTCCGAGAAAATTGCAAATGAAAGCAAAAATAGATAAAATTTTAAAAAATTCGTAACAAAGAAACTACTAGGAATTTGGCAATTTTCTCGACGCCAGTCGATTCCCCGTATCATTTTACATTAGCTACAAACAACAAAGTTCCAGTTTCTCGAATAGTTTTGCCGTAATTGAGAGAATAAAAAAAATGAAAAATTTATTAACACATTTGTCTCCAAAGAAAAAAAAAATTAAAAAAAAAATCAAGAAACTCATCCTATTTTATAGATTTTGATCTGCTCTTTACAATGGAACAAACCCTTTCGCTTTCAGTCTTATAGTTTCGCCGTAATCGCCGTTTAAAAATTTCAGAAAGTGAAAATTGCAAAAAAGCTTTAGTTTTTTTTTAATGTGCTTATGAAGAGTTTTGAGTTAAAGGACGTTAAATTGAAATGAAGAATTAAATGTGTTTATGAAATAGCTCTAAATTTTTTGAACATAGGGTAGGTCGGGGAAAGATATCTCTAGGGTATAAATTTTTAAACTTGCCAAGATACTAGTTAGTTAATTGCAAAATTCTAGACATGATAGACGAAGATTTAGAATTTTTTTAATAACACACTAATTTTCTGCAAGTTCTGGTCGATTTTACTGAAATAATTTGTTTTATTTTTGAAACACACGTCTAGTAACAAAATATTTTCGTTTTTTTATTGAAAGTTGTGGGCTACAATTTGTATAATTTTTCTTTTAATAAATTAACGATGAAAGGTCGACGGCCTTTATTTGGTACAACTCGTAATTTCCCACTTTTCCCAAAATACTAGTTTTTATCTCAAAATAAATCAATGGCAACTATCACTGTTGATGTTTTCTCTTCTAATTCAATTAAATTATTCCCATTCCTGTGTATAATATTCAGCAAATTGCACGTTATTATTTGATTAAAAAATTACGGTGTAATTATTAGCAAGAAACTCTTAATCCTTCCCGCACCTAATGATTGTTATTGCAAAATAAGTTAAAAAGCTAATAAACAGTTTCTATCCTCGGGCATTTACCGGTTTTCCTCAATACATTCCTGCTCTAGAAACGACAAATTTAATCGTTTTCAACATTGAATTTTGATGTGCACACCATCACATCAATCGTTGCTTTAATTTCCCATTATCGACAATGAAACTAACAAATTTTCGGTTCGTAAACCAGTTTTGTAATACCCGCATATTATTATAACCCACATGGGTCGAACAACATGCGAATACGTTCCCACTAGTTAACAAATTATTACCGGCGACCAAAATGTGCAAAAAACAACAAGCAAGACGTTGTTAAATAGTTCACTTTTCGACGACTATTCGTCGAGATGCATGTGGGAAAATATTATTTCACCGACGTCTAAACAATTACTTGCTCGTTATTTGTAATTACAACTAACAATTGATAATTGACATGATTGTATCGCGGCTTTCAACTCGCCGCTTCTGAAAACAAGAGATAATATTATCGACTTGATGCTGAGATCGTTTCACACGAAATTTGTCAATACAAACACACTGGCGTGTGACAAAGTGGTAAATAATCGAGGCCCGATTTTGTTTGCGCTTATCGATCATCATTTTATTTGAAAACGATTTTATTGCAAACACTTGTCCGGTGATATTTTAATAGCTTGTCGTGTAAACATGAAAGCGTGCCACTTTGTCGCTGTGACAGTTGCATTAGTTTTATCTATCGCTAACGACCAACACCGAACGGCAATTTGGCTTTTTTCGAAAACGCTTCTTGAGAACCATCTCTCCTTCATTAAAAATCCACAAGGAAGTGCCTTATTACGGTGTTTATACATCAGAACGATTTTCAATTTGCATAATTTTAATGATGTTCATCAAAGTAAAGCAATAGCAACGTCCGTCCGCCGTTTGAGGAGAATTTCGTGCCCCTAACAGTAATAGAAAGGCGATTTAATTCGCCGCAGAATCCCCAAAGGCAAAGTTCATAAAATTATAGCGCATTATTGGATCAAGTGAACCGTTGTAACTAAGTAAGCAATGAATGCATAATGTAGGAGTAATCAGTGAACGTGGGAGTATCAACGGGGATCCCCTCGAATTTTAGGCTTACCCCAACAGGATTTAATCAAATGTAACAGATTTACTGTAATAAGGGAATCTACCCCGGGGTTACGCATTCGCCTGAATACCCCTTGCGTGATACACATACATCTAGTTGGCCTCTGATTAAAACAACCCCAAAAAACACGATTTACATACTAGCGTACTACACACACTAAAAAATACGCACACGGAAAATGGACGCGTTTCCGGCACGCGCTCCGCGATATTTTTGCTGCATTCGAGTAACGAAATGAATTACTTTGCAAACCCTTTGCATAAATCTTGTTTTTGTAGAAAAAGCGTGGTTCACACGACGGTGGTGCATGTAACCCTCTGCCAAGACAGCGCAGAGATAGAGCCGCCAGCCGCGGACCACCATCTGTAATTAAATATCGCCAACCCTGTAATTATGGTCAGTAAATTTCTGTATGCGGGGGCCCAAGAGAGATAACGCCCGATGATCGTCTAGTCCCATCTTCGTACCCAAATAAAAAACATCACAAGATTAACGGAGGGTATAAACATTATTAGAGCCCGATGTCATGCCTTTGATGAGTTCCCATATAGCAGCGAAAATGCGCTTAATTTCACTCACTGTTATCGCCATCTGTTTCGTTTCCTTAAAAATGGCTGAAATTTAATCGAAGCGCGCTCGTAAATCTCCAATTACGTATTAATCTGCATATTAATTACTTAATTACTAGGTAAAATACGAATTCCATAAATAATGTTTCATCGTGGGACTAAATAAATTTCAGTGTTGTGACATTGCAACACTTGTACATACCGAGGATAAAAAATTATCAAATCGTCGGTGTATTACAGACGTGAGGCAGACAAAATTCATATATCATGAGTATGCCTTTAGAAATGTTTCTCTTCGACGATGTATAATTGTAGGTTTTGTAAATGACGGCGGAATTCTTCGGAATTCATTAATAAAATTACAGAGAATCGGTAGTACGCCTGTCAGATGTATCTAAACAAGTGCATAAACGCGCTTAATTGGCCCCATTTTCCACCAATCCATCCCGAATAAATTAATACAATAAATTGGTCACACGATTCTAATTGGGCTTAAAACCCGGAGCCCAGCTTTTTTAGTTTTTCACTAAAATAAATCATAACTCAAAAACTAAAAATCGTGGAGCAAAACGGTTTGTTCCAGTGAATTCTGTAGCTGATCCCACGTATTATACTGAGTTTTCACGAGATTTAAAATTTTTAAGTTTTTTGCTTAAAATTAGGATAGTCATTTTCCATAGTGGAAAATTTTATTCAACAAAAAATTCATAACTCAAAAACTAAAAGTCGTAGAGCAATGCGGTTTGTTCCATTGAATTCAGCGGCTCATTTTCTGTATTATACGAACTTTTCATGAGATTTAAAAATTTGATTTTTTTTGCTAAAACTTCCTGTTATAATAACACTTACCTTCAAGAAAGTGAAAATTTTTTTTTTTTAAATTCGTTCTATCATACTTTTTCGTATTTATATGTGCCTTTACAACTCTCTAGAGTTGTTAAAAGTCCAAAAAAGTCCATATGTTCGATTTTTTGATGTTTGATTTTTTCAATTTTCGTCGCAGTTTTTGTCGGTTTTGGGTACCCGGAACGTTTCTCGAGCAATAGCTCCGGAACTATTAGAGATAACCCCATGAAGTGTATTATCGTTGGAAAGCTCTTTAAATTATCTATTTTTTTCAAAAAAGATTAATGTTCTCCGACTAATAGTTTTCGAGCAAATTGCTGCTAAATGCAAAAATTGGTAAAATTTTAAAAAATTCATAACTAAAAAACTATTAGGAATTTGGCAATTTTCTCGATGCCAATCGATTTCCCGGATCATTTTGCATAAGTATGGATCAAAACAGTTCCATTTTTTGAAATAGTTTAGCCGTAAATAAGAAAATAAAAAAAATTAAAAAAAACTTAACACCCCCCCCTTAAAATCGGTCAATTTTTAAAGTGTCTCAAAATCAAATGAAACCTATTCTATCTTATAGATTTTGATGTGCTCTTTACGATGGAACAAACCGTTTTCTTCTAGCTCTTTTAGTTTGGCCGTAATCGGCGTTTGAAAATTAAAATTTTTTTTGCGAGATATCGCCTTGAGTCCTATGCCGTTTTGTAGAGTTTTGTATTCCGGTTGTCCTCGATTTTTCCGTTTCTCGATAACTCTAATAGTTTTGCCGTAATTGGCGGTTGAAAATTGAAAAAAAGTGAAAATGGAAACCTTTTTTTGCGTTTTTCTCGGAAACTGTAAGACTTAGAGCAACGAGCAAAAAACCATCTGATAGCGCTTAATTTTCTCTATTTTTTCGATTAAACCCGGAGCCGCTCCGGGCAACGGTTCCGGCTACAGAGGCAATCAAAGTTTTTCACTAAAAAAATTCTTAAACAAAAAACTAAAAGTCGTAGAGCATTGCGGTTTGTTCCATTGAATTCTACGGCTCATTTTACATATTATATCAATTTTTCACAAGAATTAAAAATTTAAAATTTTTTGCCTAAATTTAGGGTAGCCATTTGTCATAGTGGAAAATTTTATCCAACAAAAAAATTCATAACTCAAAAACTAAAAGTCGTAGAGCAATGCGGTTTGTTCCATTGAATTCAGCGGCTCATTGTCTGTATTATACGAACTTTTCATGAGATTTAAAATTTTGATTTTTTTTGCTAAAATTTTCGGGTAATAACACTTACCTTCAAAAAAGTGAAAAAATTATTTTTTTTTAAACTCGTTCTATCATAGTTTTTCGTACATATATATGCCTTTACAACCCTCTAGAGTTGTTAAAAGTCCAAAAAAAGTCCATATGTTTAATTTTTTGATGTTTGATTTTTCAATTTTTATCGCGATTTTGGTCGATTTCGGGTACCCGGAACATTTATCGAGCAATAACTCCGGAACTATTAGAGATAACCTTATGAAGTGTATTATCGTTGGAAAACTCTTTTGATTATCTATCCTTTCCAAAAAAGACCTTTGTTCTCCGACTAATAGTTTTCGAGAAAATTGCAAATTAAAGCAAAAATAAAAAAAAATTATAACTAAAACACTTTTGTAAATTTAGCGATTCGAACTCGAACCTGTCGATTTTTTTAGTTTAAGTATTAGACTTTTTTGCGCCCCAAAATCCGGTTTAAAGCCATGAGAAAATTGGCCCTTTTAACCCGTCGATGTAACGCTTTTTAGCCGGAAAACGGGTGTCGGTTTCGTATCTAGGCATTCACCAGGTCGGGTTATTCTTCGGTTATGAATAGGTCGAATAAAAGGAAGATTTCAATGAAATTGTGTGTCGTTTGAATGGGTCCGCTGGAGGAGTGTCCCAGTAACTCAATCCCGGAGCGGAACTGGGAGGATCACCTCCAGCACGTGTGAGAACCAAACACCTGGAAGCTCCCTGCAGATTGCGTCTCGCTGTGCTTTCGGCCTCTACGGTAGCTCCCAACCATGTTATTTGGGTATGGCAGAGGCGTTCTTCGTACTTCTAGAACTGTAATTTTGTGATATCTGAAGATAAGTGAAGTCGTGAAGTCCGTATGTCCGCCTGCACGCTTGCGGTAACACACGTTTATTGTGCTATGATCATTGTTGAAAGCTCTTCTTCGACGGAAATCGGAGAGCTTTCGCTCGGCTTGGAGCTCCACGTGCGGGAAATAACTGTTTTTAATTCATTACGTGTTTACGTTGGACCGAAATTCAATAGGGGACATATCGACACGCCTTTACCATAATTTGTGTTTGTTTGGTTTTAATCACATTAAAATAACTCCATGTTTTGGGCGTGAATGATTAATCTGTTTACCCTTTCACATACGAACAACTGGGAAAAATTGTGAAGCCCCGACTTTTGTCTAATCGCCAGTTATCAAGTCCCAATGCAACTATCCGGTAGAAAGGGCCTTGGGCGGTCGCGAGCTGTAATTTCATCGGCATGACAAGTTGTAGCTCAACTATATATCTTTCTGACGTTGACACGCAAATCACAAGGCATAAGCCTTCATGGACCACAATCCATATATCTTCGCAAGCAGCCGCCTGAGCCGCTCTCGAATCCAGTTCACACGAATTCCTCTAATTTATATTGTTTATCTGTGTATTTGCGAAAGCGAAGCCACTCTGCTGCCCTGCCTTCGGCGATGTTATAATTACACACTTATCTGATCGATGCACCATCAGAGGCAATATTGAGGAAGGTGCTTATTAAAAGCAGTTGTTCTCAAAGCGTGCTGTACACTCATTTGTAATAATTATTTATAACTTAGTGGCGCAGGACAGGACTGTACGAAACGGATTTTACGCTTTGATGGAGAATGCGTTTATCGAATTAACCCCTCCAAGCAAAAAAAACTGATTTTCGAAAAAATTCCTAACAATACCTGCTCCCACGAGACGATTCTCATTCATCTCAACTAAATTTGGATGCAAAATATGTCCCTTGAATTAACTTTTTTGAAGAAAAAACTACATAATTGTAGTTTAGAGATTCGGAAAACATACCGATATTTTTGCTGAAAATTTTTATTCTGACAAATTTTGAAATACAGTGGAAGCTCTATAAGTCGAAGAATCTGTTGCCACAAAAAAATCTAGTTATCGAGATATCGTAATATAGAATATTGCTTTTTATCCCCCTACTCAACTCATTTAGCTCCACATATTTTTAATTCAAGAAGAAAGTTACGCTGGTCTTACGGTTATGTTTTTTTTTTCTTATATGTACTCAACAATCACGTTAATTGAACGGTATTTATACTTTTAGCAGAGAGTTCTGGTCCTACGTTTACATTTAGCGCCTTTTTGTGTTTACCTCTTGCTGCATTATTTTCTTATTTCTGCCGGTTTTACGTTTATGTGTTCTTTCAAATTTTTTTAAAGAAAAATTTTACAAACTAAGGTAATTTAGCCAAATAAGGCCCACTTAGGTATTACAATTTTTGTGAATTTTTATATATTTTTTTAATACTCAACGGTTTACTTCAATTAAGCAAAAATGCAAATAATTTGCAGAAATCAGTTCAAAAGTCGCTAAATTAGGTACAAATAAACATTTTCTTGAATTTTTTTATTTGATACTCTAATTTTTTACCAATTTTTATCAAAAAACTATATTTTGAAATTTTCCAAGAGTGTAAGTTGAATTATTATTATTTCAAATATTATATTTTAAGAAATTCTTTAACCTTAAACTTAAGATTTTAAAATGGCATTGTTTTTACCTTTTTATGACTTTCTGTAGGTACGTTTACTCCGAAAATGCCGCATGTCATCATTATTTTTCAAAAAAATCACCAAATTTGTATGTTTTGTTACATTTTTTAAGCAAAAATTTTAAAAAATATCCAAATTATCAAGAAATTTGCACCGTTTTTTAAGCATTTTTGCACATAAACTACTAAGTTAAGCTCAGCATTGCATTATTTTTGATTTCTTAAGATTTCAGTGCGTTTAAGTGCATTTTTCAGTCAGAAACTCACCCATTTCGCGAAATTCAAAATAAAAAAAATCCTAATTAGGTCATAAAAACAGAAGTTTGTTCCTTTTTCAAAGCGTTTCAGCACTTTTTCAATCAGAAACACAAAAGTTCTGCAAAATTTCGTTCAACATCAGTCCAACATTCACTACTTTATTTCATGCATAGTTATTCATTTTGTCAAAAAAAGCGTCCAAAAACCTCAAATTTAAAGTAAACTTTACAGTTCTGAAACAACAAATTTTTCATTGATTTAACCATGCAAAGACAAATTCGATATCTGATGACCAATACAATAAAAATTTTAAAATGTGCACGCAAGATGTAAAAAGTTCGAATTTTTGAGATATAGAGGCTCGACTTATAAAGTTTACACTGAACAATCAGCAAAATTTGTTCTCGAATCCAATGATTGAAATTAATTGTCTTTTCTTAATAATTTGCAAGCAAATTGTGCCATAATTTATACAAAAAAGAGTGGATTACATAATTCAAAGTGCTTTTTCGACAATACTGACCATGTTTTGAAAGAAACGAAATAATTTTCGTCAATAAAACAGTAGATTTAGGTTGGCAATTGAAGATATAGATATGTTAAATATCGTTAATAAAATTTTGAGAAAAATTGAAACATGAATAAACTGAAGTTTAGCCATAATCTATTTTGTTAATATTGGGGTGACTTTCAAATCAAACATTTTGTGGCAAAAAATTGTTAAGAATTTTCAATAATCAATCAATTAAGTGAAAGTTTTAAAGTAAAATCCTTAAAAATGCTAAAATAATTGGAACCCTTTGCCCTGGCTTAATTTTAGCATCTTTGGCACCCTTCCACCCCACCCTAATGTATTCATCCTGAAACTGAAACGTATTAATGACCTTCACTTGTTGCGGTGCATAATTCCCCCAATATCTCTATCGATTTCCCGAGACCAAAAAATGGTCGTCTCTCCACATTTGTCAAGTAGGTATCTATCTCTCGTTATCGTCTCCTTGGTGGTCTGTCTGTCTCCGGTGGTGCTCTATCGAGTCTCGCATTCGCGGGGCGTGCGATCAGGTAGAGGTCCAATCGAGGGCCCCCTTCGATCCGCGGGGGCGTTTCGTAGCACGCAATCACCGGAGCCCCACGCTCTGTCCGCCGTATACGCAGTGTTAGTCGCATGCTGTTCCGGTCCATCTCATCGCTTTCTCGCTGCCTCTATAATTACCGCAATAGCTCCGACAATTACCTTACCGAATAACCAGCACTTTGTGACAGAAATTAGTGGTTGCTTTATTGAATTATATTTGTGATATAAACAGAGGAATGTTGGTGAAACGATCGAACACTTAATTTGCAACTCTTCGATGGTCAACGACGGAGACATGAACTGCACTTATTCGACCTATCAAGTGCAGGCCAATTCGCCGCAGTTGGCTGCCGGGGCCGACTTCCTAGAGGTAATCCACAAAACTACATCATTTTAACAAAATTTTCCCCAAATAATTATTATTAACCCTCCAGTGTTCAAATACTCGTATACTGTTTGATAGTAGAAGTAGATTTTGGAAAAACAATTATTAGTAACAAAAATTTAACTTTAAACATAAGAAAAATCAACTATTGCTGCAATGTATAGCCGAAAAAAAAGCACATTTAATCCAATAAAACACATTAAAATAATTGGAATTCAATATCACACAATTAATACCAATCTAAAGTTAACTATATCTTAGAATTTATAGGTATTTTTAGAAAAACGTAGTTAAATAATAATCTCTACATTGCAGAAAAACAAAAAAATTGGGTGTTCCATTTAATTTTTTTAAGTTGTAATAGACTTTTTAACATTGTGGTTGAATTGTCTCAAAAAATTGTAAAACTTGAACTTTCTGCTATAATAATAAGGTCCAAAACCCAAGGTGAATATGCTAGAAGTATTTTTACTATATCTCGAAAACTAATAACTACACAGCAATCAGCGGTTGCTATTAGATATTTATTTTTTTTCTCTCTGCATGTGAATTTTTTCAGAATTATTCTGCATTTCAATAAATATTAATTTATTTTCATGAAAAATCAAATTAAATTAGGCTGAGGGACCACGGTTGCTAGCCTCTGGAAAGCCCCCAAATTACATTAAATAAATATAAAATAAAATAATTAAAAGATAGACTAGTGAAATTTTTGGGATTTTTGTGTGTGATTCACAAAAACAAACGATTCTTAAAAGTGTGATTTTAACAAAAAATGTTTAAACAAATTGTAGCTATACCCTCAAATTACGTCTTTTAATTCTTTTATTTTTATTCTTTTTTAAAGCTGGCGATATTTTTTTGACGTATTTATTACACAAATCTACATTTAAGCATCACTTGTTTTAGAATAACATTAAAAAAAATAATTTTTGCATTACTTTTCAGTAGCTTCACCTCGTAGGTATTTTTTGAGCTTTAAGCTAAAATACTAATGTGCCATTGTCGAAAAAACTCAATTATTAAAAAAAAAAACATTGAAATTATAATATAAGCAGAAATGCAAAATTAATTATGTATTAATTATGGGTTTATCTACTTATTAACTGTTAACTTGTGACGTATTACAATAGCAATTGTTCACTTTTTTTGTTAATTTTCAATCTGTATATGAAACTGAAGAACAAAAAAAACTAAATTTTCTTAGATTAAAAAAATTGAAGATGAAGAACGAGATTGAAAAAAAATTGTTTTCAGCTTTTCTCTGATAAAACTTCTCCAAAAAAATCAAAAAATCTTGTAAAACACCAAAATGAATGAGATTTTTATTACCTGAGCCTTATTATTAAATTTGTGTTGGAATTAATGGTATTTTTATGATAAACCAAATTCAGAAAACACACTCTTGAAATTTTCTTCAAGGAGACCAGTGAATATCTATGATTTTGTCTTTAAAAAATATTCTTAAAAAAAGATCCAAAATACAGAGAAGAAATAAAAGAACAAATCGTAATTAATTAATATTTTTTGATATTTTTGCCAGTCAAAAAATAAATACTTCTAGTTGCCCAAAGAAAAAAAATACATTTCAAACGATAGAGTTTCAAACACTCTTCAAGTTGGTGCTTTAATGTTATCCAAATTTTCATGGTATGAACGTGACATGCACAAAACTACAATAAAAAACATAGATACAGAAATAGACCAGAAACACTAATCACAATATTATGGAAAAAAATCGAAACTTCCCATAAGATTTTTTCGTCAAACGTGCATAATATTGATAAGAAATTATTTCTTTTTTGATCTGTCTTCTGTGTAATAAGTTGCAAAATTCGATTCAAACTTTATTTTGACATAATCTTCTTTTTTCTTTGACATAATCTGATCACTTCAGACTTATTCTAAATGAAATTTATCAATTTTTTACAACAAATTAAATCTCCGAATCGACTAAATCAACTCATCACTTTTTCCTCGCTGATCCCAAATTGAATTTAACAAAAACTCGTGATTCCCCGAATCCCGAGCGGAGCGCTAATCCCTCTATCACACAAATTCAATGTCGTGTGTGGTCGTTTGGTACAAATTGCATATTCTCATAACCTCGGTACGTGCTATTCTTTGATCTTGCCGCCGCGTAGGAGTGTTCGCGACGACAATTTTTTTCGCTTCGAATACTTGGGTAGATATATGAAGAAAAAAAAATTTCCACGACGTTTCAAAAGCCATTCAATGCATCTGGCAAGTGGCAGAGCTTTTATCTAATATCTAAGCTGCTGTCAGCCGAGAGGTCGAGACTGAGGTGTAATTATGGCCGGTATTAGCGGCGCCTGCTTTACCGACCTGCATTATCGTCATTATAAAAGTCATCATCATTATATGGACCGATCATCCGATGGGAAGCAAAAATCACCATCGGTACAGATATTGACAAATAAACGCGATCGCTGTGCCCCAATCAACACCCAAACAAATCCCCACGTTAATATCGGCGTAATTACATTGTGTAAAAATCGGTCGTAATTATTATAATCTCGTCATTACGTGAAATGATTTGTCCGATTTGTCGAAATTCGATTCAACTAAACCAATTGTCGGATAATTTGCCCGTAAGTGGAGGGTCCAATTGAAATACGTTTTAAATAAGCTCTTAGCTTTAGGGAAAATACCGTCAGATACTGCCAGTCACCCCAACTTGCATATTAATGGAGGAGGTGTCCGGATATTGCCCCCAAAATGTCGCATTTCCTCCCGAAATCCAGAACCGTCTCGCGTATTTTTCCCGACCATCAATCACCCGATATAACAATATCAATAATTCATGCCCGGAGCGAAGGGCCGTACTCGGCCAATTTCCATACGAAATTCGGAGTGTTTAAATGGCGCTTCCCGACTTGCGTAATTTGCAAAAGCGGCTCATTTTTCAATTAAGCCCATATTTAATGACATAATTTCGGGAAAAATGCGATCTTTCCACCCTGTGACGTGCGCGCGGACACTAAATAACTAAATTGAATTGTAAATAGGACGCTCGAGGGAGAGATTAATTAAAGGTGGGGTTGGACGCTAGACGTCGGCGTCCGTATGCAAATTTCTAAATTATATGGCCGAGAGAAAAGTAAATCGAATCGATAATTATCGCCGTGTGACACCTTCGAATGGAATAAATGTCATCGAAACTTGTTTGGCTCTTTAATCAATTATTCAAATAGTTAAATAGAAATAATTTGATATTCATTTCGGACAATCCAATAAATAATCTATTTTTCATACAACAATCTTCGATTAAGCTCATTTCGTATGCTGTCGAATTGTTTTTGCCTTGATATTATTATTAGGACAAACAATAAAAGTTTCAGTCGATAAATCTCTGCTCAATTATTTATTGCATCCAAAAACGGACACTATTTTGGTAATTCTCTGTTTCAAATAGTGAGGCATAAGATTTTTGCAAATTCACTAAAACAAGACGCTGGGACCTGATGATGGAGTTTTCCAATAATCGAAAAGATTTATTGAAGAAAAAGGATTCTCAAGGATAATTCAAGACTACTATCTTTGTTCTTAAAATTTTATTAAAAAGCTACATTACGTTCAACATTTGTGTTTCCCACAACAAATTTTTGCGAATTAGAATTCAATATTTTGTTTACAGAAATAAGTATAAAAGCAAATGGTCTATAGAATTTTTTAGATTTCAAAATTCTATACGATTTTTAGTAAACTGAAAAAAAGAAAGATTAACTGGCGGTTTTCTTGAAGTAAAAATAAAATAAAATGAACAAATTTTTAGCGAACTTGATAACTAGTAGTAATTACAATTTTTTTCGTAAAGCAAATAGTTTAAGCATAAAACGCTTGGTTCCACATTTTTACAGAACCCTGTATCTTAGGACACCTAGAAAGACATTAATTCATAATTACGAACAATTTTTAAATAAGAATAAACAGCTATAGACCAATTTTTCGAAGTCTTAAGCATGAGATCCTTGCGAAGTTCATAAAAATATCACTTTGTAATTTTTATTTTAACACTTTTAACACTTTTTTTGGTAAACTTGTAATCAAACTTGTTGCTTTAAAAACATAAGTTCTTTTTACATTTTTAAGAATGAAAAATCTGTATATATAGATATTTTGATCACAGAAATACCTAAATGGAAAAGACAGTTGCAATCTTCTTATTATTTTACTTCAAAATGCTAATTTCGAGCCGATTTTTACAAAAATGACGAAAAAAAGCAAAAATTTAGATTAGTATTAAGTATTAATTTTATTTTGAAAGAAAGATGACACCTAAATCTAGTTTTATAAAATAAAAAAATATGGTATAAAAAAAAGGCAAAAATACCCAGTTTATAGAAAAAAGAAGCCTTAACTCACACACGTAATTATGAAAAATTTCAAATTTGTCTTTCATATTTCTCAAGATAAAAACTGCCAAAAAATGTCTATCAAATAAAATTATTATTTTCATACAAGGTGATTAAAATAGGATATAGGTATTAAGTCTGAAGGTATTAAGCATGAAGTAATAGCGAATTCTAGCTAATTTTATCACAAAAACGTTGCAATGTTTTGAGGAATGTAGGTACAAATTTTCGGATTTTCGAAGATGATGTATAGGAATTGTAAATTTATGTGAAACACCCTTTATTTTTTTGAATAACACACGGTATTTTTAAAACAAATTTGAAACAGAAAAATTCACTTTTTTGTGGCAAAAAGTCGTCAAATTTTGCATATTTGTGGCCAAAGACGAAGATTAATGATCTCCTAGATCACCGTAGAGATTATCTCAAAGTCTGCGACCGCTGGAGGTGTAAAACAATTAGACCGCGACTCAACAAACCTCTCAGCACTTGCAGAATGTAATGCAAGTCATGTGATGTATAAATTGTAATAGATTTTCTGCTGTCCGGTTGATTTATCCATCTATTCACTCCACAAGAACAAAAGGAATCAATTACAAGTGGGTATTACGCTAATTCGAAAATATAGCAATCATGTGGTGGCATTTGCGCTTGATTATTATTTTCTCCCCGAAAGCCGGCGTTAATTAAGGCCAATGACTGCGTAAAGCTTGTAAAACTCATGTCATCACCTATAATGCCCTCCTATTATTTTAATAGTATAAACAAGCTCCTGAAAATACCACCAGAGAGTAAGTACCAAGTACTCGAGCTAATAAAGTGCTTGTTTACAAAATAATAGACGCAGATATAGAAGGTGTACTCATTCATCAAGTACGTTGTAATTTGTTTCGCTCATGCGCACTCCCACCAGTCCATAAAAACCGGTGGGCGTGGCGTGCGATAAATGGCAGCGACGTCGATTGGCTCTCCCACCGACGTCACGCCCATTTATGACCAAACAGAAGGGGAACCTGTGATTTGGACTTCGTGGATCCTTCCCCTTCCGAGAATCAGTAAGCAATGTGATCTCAACAATAGCAGTTGAACATTTTTAGTGTTGCGTATTGTTTTTTCTATCTATACGGGACTGTGGTTTGATTAAAAATACAGTGGCGTACGTCAACATCATGCTTACTGATATGACCCCCACGGCGGGACAACTCTACGGGGCGCAGATTCCCGCCATGTCGATGAATGTCAAAGCGGCTGTAAGTTTATTTCATTACACTGTGAAAATTAACTAGGAGGCCTCAAAAAGGTGCAAACTGATGCCATTTCGAAAGACGTTTAAATTGTTTCGTATAAGTGGACTAATTAGGCGGCTTCAAGACAAAGAAAATTGACGTTTTTGAGTCATGTGGCGGGTTGACATTTAGTTTGACGCGAATGGGGCAATTAGAGACGTGCCGGTCAAATGTCAGGGGAAAGTACGAGACAATTAAAGCATTAGTAATCAACCGCACACACCTTTACTTTTAAAATTTTGGGCCTACATTCCCATTCAAAGTTTGGGGAAAATGGCAACATCGCATTTGCGTTTTTTGATCGTCACAGGACAAAAAACACCATTTCAATGAGAAAAATAAATATAACTCCTAACTGACAGTTTTTATTGTTAATAAAGATTGAAAATAGACCACAAGTTTTAACCAATTGGATTCCACTGACACATTTCGCTCCAAAAAGGTGACAGTTTGCTTCAAAACAACAATTTCAATGTAAAAAATGAGGATTCCCGCATTAAATTATATTTCTGACGCCATAAATTAATATTTCAATTAAACTATTAATAAATTTATAGTGGCAATAAAGAATCTAAGAAGTTACTTTACACTCTAAAACAATGAGGTACAATTATCGTGGCTCCTGGCGACCTAGTTTACAATTTATAGAAAATACTGCCACTAGTTCAAAAAAGCAATAATTGCCACTTACTGTTTCACTTTTGAATTACTCAACTTATTATCACCGAATTTTTGCCGTTTTTCTTGCATTTAATTCTCAGGGTGCTAGGTCTGTTAAGGAATTATAGCAATATTTTATATGTGAATTTGTCGTGATCTGACGAGTTAAAAACCATATATCATTTTTCCAAAAAGTACATACTGTCTTTAAAAAAATTATTAACTCACCTGTTGAGAGCCATTGTGTGGTTTATGGTAGTTTATTTGCAGTTAATTGAAATAAAAGAATTACGGAAAGAACCAAGAAATTAATTACCTCTCCCGTTTTATCAATAATTTTTAAAATACGTTATCATTCTAGTTCAGCGGTTCTTAAAATTTAGAACGTTAAGTTCAAAACGTTTTTTTGAAAAAAACTATGCATTTTCACTATTTCAAAAATTTTACTTCAAATTTTTGCTTAACCATTCCCCAAAAGGCTGTATAAAATCTAATGACAGCTGTCACATTGTAATAAACTCGATTAATTATAAATTATTTAGTTCTTGCTTTAAACAAATGAATTATTATTATTCGCCCTCATAACAATTTTTTTGTTATATTTGATTACTGAATGGATTTGCTACAATGCTCTGAATTCGGAATTAGTCAATTTTGAGACACCTTGTAAGGTATATTGACTGAAAATAACATTGTCCATTTATAATAATTAATTGAAGACCGTTAATTTTTTAATTGGGAAATTAATGTCTCGGAAATTAGCTCACACTCGTTGTGGTGCGGGGTTTAATTAAACTGACAATAAATAATCTAAATTATAATTACTTATATTAAGTTAATCCGTGAAAAATGACTTTACCCACATCTAATAATTTTCTGACAAAGTTATCCAACTTTTTTATGATTTTCAAACATATGCTTTCAACTCACCTAACAAAACGTTTATTTTGGCAACAACTCTCATTAATTTTAAATAGAAAATTAACTTAAATGACAAGTTAGATAAAATTCTTGTTACCTATACCTTATTTTAATTGCACAAATAGCGAAAAAAATACACGTTTAAGCACGCTTTTTAATTAAAACTTTGTTTCAAGGCCGTTTATAACTGTTTTTGATTATTTTAATCTATTCATAGGCGTCTCATGTAGGATGACTAACGGTGCCTGTGCCTCTGGGTGCAATAAATACAAGAAATATTTTAAATACTGACATGTGGGTATCCACACTTTAGGAATGAGCTATAACTACATCTGAAATTATCAACTTTTTTGTTTTCCTCGCAAAAATTTAGTTACTCGTAAAAATATTAATTAAATATGCGTTAAATGCGAGTTTAATTACAGTAATCGTCCAATTAATTATGCAACAGGTGATTAATTTATTAATATCGCATCTTAACCGGCTCAAGATTGAAAAAACCACCCTCGAAAGTAGCAATAAGTTATCGAAACTTGAGCCGCTCTCATCCGGCCCTTCTCTTTTGAATCGTTCGAAAAGTGGCCATCCTAAGCAAACAGGTCCCTATTGTGCCTCATCTATTGTTAAAACCTCTCGAAAAATCGCTTCAGAGTACCTCTCAAGTACGTTGTCTTATTAATTGGTGGTTGATTGGCAGTGCAACTGTCCGATACCATCTCCCGGATTAAAAATCCATTAGGGCGTCGTAAGTTGCGTTTGAAAAATCACCCGCTGTGCAAATCCATCAACAAAAGTACACAAACACGGTATGAGGGCCGTTGTTCATTTTATATTTCGCTAACGGGCTGTGAGTTTATCGGCCGTCGGAAAACGACTCGAATTTTGCCTAAAATCTTACCAACAATAGGAATTGTCAACCTCGATCACAAATCGAGATGATTGAAAAGCCGTGCAAAACAAGTAACAGATGTTTGTGCGACGAAAATAGCGAAACTCGATACATCGGAGAGGCCTTGCGGTATATTTAGGGAATTATGCCGATTGATGTAATAAAACAATTTACCGAACAAATAAACGGCCGGAAAAATTACCGAGTAATTTATTTATTTCCAATCATTATTTTCTCGTTACCATGAATTACTGTTTATGAAATGTCATTTTTCTGATATTCCAGTAATTAATTTTGACCGGCAGTAACGTGAAATATAGACATTCGGACGGAAGGACAGATGTGATAAATTGAAGAAACAGTTGGAGGAAAACCAACAAAGGGGGCCTAGGCCCCCGGGGACTATTCCGGAATTTTTGCTTGTCTTAATTATTCGCGGAACCGCTCTAATTGCGGCAATTAAGCCGAAAATCAACATACACGGAATTATAAATTATTCATAATTGGGGCCTTTATCTTTGCCTAAAACACATTTTTGTCGGCTTTTGCTCTCGCATTGTAACTTTATCCCGAAAATTAGAATTCTAATCTTGTAGGCACTTGTCCACCGAATTCGTGGTTAATTTGGTGTTTGGTCCCAAAAATAGCATTTTCGGTCAATTAATCTCACCCTTCCGAACAGTTCCAGTGGAAATGCCAGGAATTGGAGCATTTCTCTCGAATTTAAGCGACAGGAAGACAAAGTACCCCGCTTTAAACTTACCATCAGTTATTCACACGACACGTTGACATCAAACAGACAATAAAAGCCTAAACGGCCCTAATTTACGACTTTCGAGTTTAAAATAATATCAGAAAATCGGCTCGGAAAACAATTAGGTGTACGAAAGCGGCTTCGGGAGAACAGAACACATCATAAGAGAGAGGAGAAAAAAAGAATAGACCAATAACCCTTACAAAATAACACGCTGACGTTTTAAAGGTAAAAAAGTCGGCGGTGTTTGAAAGGCCGCGTTATAAGTAGTGACTGACAGTATATGAGCAAGCTGAGGAATGGTCAATTGTGGCCTCTTCAGCTCTGACGGGCGATAAAAGGTATCTCCGGCTTTTATTATGTCATATTCCCAGTAGCGTTTTTAAACAAAGGCCGCCTCTATGATAGCCAAGGCCGACGACCGGACAAAATCGATTACAAACGCTCGAAAATATACGAAAAATTATAAAGATATTTGTCCCAATTCGGGGCGAATTAAAAGTTTTTAAGTGACGACACCCGCATACAACATCATCAAAATGAAATTATGGTCATTTTCGGTGTTGTTGTTACTGAACTTGTGTAGTTTTACACACGCTATGCGATGGAGATTTCATGAGAAACTTGAGGTTTGTGGACGTGACGATGGTGTGCCCAATTAGCCGGTTTTTTGCCGCTGAAATTCCTTGTTTATTACTTGTTTAGACACTCCAATCAGAGGAGGATTAAGCCGAAGGGGCCCCTGACGCTTGCACCCCTCATCCAATCTCCTCAAAAAATTAGAGGAATAGACTTTTTCGAAAAAATCAGTTTTTAATTTTTGAGAGCTAGGTCAAACTTATTTTTAATCTGACGAATACTGACGATCTCAGCAAAGAGAAGTGCATTTTTTCTCAGAGTAATAAGAATATGATAAAAACAAATTGAGAAAAAAGCACAAAACTAAAAACCTAAGTAAGAAATAGAAAAAATCTGACGAACAAAAAAAGAAAAACAAAATTAATGAATAAAACTTAGAAACAAAAATTGGTAACGAAGAGGAGTAATTTTATTGAAAAAATTGTTATTGTTTTATTTATCTACTATTTTAGAAAACTGGGAGAACAGTAAATACGTTAAATGTGCTTTATGTAAGAAGAGGAAATAAAAAGCAAACAAATAAAATACTGTGTAAATAAAATATAGGAAAAAGAAGTTAAACTTTAAAATGAATATAAAAATATGGACAAAAGAAGGAAAAAAAGAAAAACAAAAGGCATGTGTTCTTGGAAAAAAACATTACGAATAAAATTATTAAATAATGATTTGACCACCGGGAAAATGAAACGAATCCGTCGCTTCAGCGCATTTGAACGTCTCTGGGGCCTGATACTGGGGTCTACACTTAAAAAAAATAGTTCTCTACAAATTTCTTCCTGAAAGCTTCTTGAAAAATAAGGGACGAAGCGCACATTTTAAATTTGAAATATTTTTTTTGTCATGTTTCTTATAGAAATTCAGTTTTTCTCAGTTAAGAGTGCAAGGCTCAATATTTTTTGGGATCAGAAAATCTTGCGATTTTCTTGTTTCGTCTCCTGAGTTATAGTCCTCCGTATATGAAACTAAAGATTAATTACTCAAAACCTCCCCAATTTTTCGATTACGTAGCGATTGAAATAAGTTGTAATTTTTTTCCCAAATTATGTGTGTTATAGAGATAGTTTTGACGGTGAAATTGGCATACATTATGATTTCTTTTACTTTTTCTTGAATATGATTCGATCGTTTCCCGCTGTCGAAAAGTTGTTTTTGTGCGATTGTGTTCGAATGGCCGTCCAAAATGTCAATCAATTGTCGCCTTTCTTCCTTTGGCACACCCAGGGAGGTCACAGTCGGCCCACCTTCATTATAACTATGAATATATTACGTTGGTTGTCACGCACCTCATGTCAGACTTATACCTTTAGAAAACTTAATTGACTTTCATAAATCTTATTAACTGTGACCGAGTTCGGGAAAAATATCAACCCTCGCACCCAAACTATAGCTAGCGCTCTCTTGAGAGTTTCGGAAGTGGCTAGTCGTAAAAGTAGCTCGTAAAAATCTCGTCTTGGTCATAACCGCAGGCTACTCATGCATATAAATTTGTTCACCTACGTCCCAATCTTGTTTATGACCCAAACTCGTTAAGAACTGTTTATTTATCACAAGGAGTCAACACCGGTAGCAAGACTCCCATATACTTTTGATACATTGAAACAGTCGAGAGAGGAAAAAAAATCGAAAACGATCAAGTCATTGTGTGAGAAAATTCCAGCTACCTATACCCGAATAAATAAATCAAAAAAGTGGCCATCAGTAGCCCGACCCGAAAAAGGATGAAACTCTGGCCCGGAGTCATCACGCAAAGATTGACAAACAATTATAACATGACAGAAGTAAGCCGGTAGCGAGGTTTCTTTATTTATTCCCTGAATAACTAATAACTCTGAATTAATGAGTCGGCAAGACACTAAAAACGCATTATGCATATTAAAAAAACCTTTAGGTAACCGCATTTCGAAATTAATGAGGAAAGGTTGCGAGGTTAAATAGGGACCGGCCCTCGGGCCCTGTCTGCGAGCCCAAACGCGGACACACCGCAACCTCCCTATTTGCATTTCCAACCAAATTTCCACAGGAATTTAAAAAAGACAAACCCAAAACATCTGAAATAAAATTTCCGAGCGACAGGTAAAGGAGGGATTAGAGCCGTGTATTGTTGTAAAAATCCGCTGTTGTCCTCTTGACTGTCAACAACTGGGTAATCGGCTTTGGCGGCTTTGTGGAGCACCGGATCGTGTAGTACTCGTGTAATGCGAGAATAAACGACCTGTCCTTGTTTGTTCAACTAAATATAAATAATCGGAATGGATGACAAATGGTCGCGATGCCATATTCAAACATTCATCATCGTTCGATAAAAACTCCGGAAGGGAACGTGTCGGGATCGTAATGCTCCAACGCGGTCGATAAGTGGACAATTTTGGTTGGGGGGCGGACATAAAGCTACGTTTACCGAATTTTCACAAGCAATTTTGCTAATATCTTTATCATAAATTAAACAAAAATATCAAACAGTCTAGGCGTTGGCACCACGAGCAAATTCAAACAGAAGAAAATAAAAATAAAAAAGGTTATTTAACTTTACATAAAACTCGTGGAAGTCATAAAAAACACCGTTTAAGTGTGGACGCAATTTCTGAGGTTTGCAAAAATAATAGCGAATGAGACAAGCTGTAGCGCATTTTTCTGCCATGTAGCGGAAAATTTAAGTGTGGCTTGTATTTCTTTATATATTTTAGTTTTAGAGTTTTTAGCTTTAATTCAATTACTTTATATCAAAACTCACTTTGAAATGTTAGTAAGTAGCACAACATGATTAGAAACAGTTAGCTTCTAACTTGAAGCTATTGAACTGGCGAACAAAGTTAAAAATCCTCTAAAAAATATTGCAAAAGTTGTGGAAAAATTAGCTAGTGACAAACTATAAGCCAAATTTTACAAAAAAAAATTGACCTAATAAAAACCTACTGAATTTTGATTGAAAATTATAAATGTCAAAAATTCAACAATGAAAAAAAACCGTCAAAAACAGAAAAACAACAATGGTTGAGAACTTTATTTCTCTAGACTGTCTAGATGATAGAATTTCGTTTTACTATGAAGTATTAAAGACGATTTTACCATTGACAATGGAATAAAGAGTAGTAATATGCATTTTTTTAAGGAAATTTTTAGAAATAAGAATTTGGCACCGATTTTGTGGCATAAGTTAGGGTTTTAGGTCGTTTTTTCTTACAAATAACGTCATAAAGTGTGACATCCGATTATTTGTAGAATTTTTCATCGCGGCCCATTTTGAGACGTTTTTTCCGACAATTCATTTACTGTCAACGAATTAGGCTTGATGCCAGGTCTTTAAAAGAGAATAAATTGCTTTTCACGCTTGTATGGACGGATGTATATTTTATGTTTCATTTTGCGTCCACTTCCGCCTGTTATAAACGTCTTCATATTAGTCTGAAAGTATTTATTCTCATTGTTAATTGATATTCCTCACGTTGTGGTTTATAACCCGCGTCAAGGCTACAATTAGTTACGATTTTTCACTAATTCATGAATAAATCAGTCGCTTGTGTCAAACGGTGAAATATTTTGACGTCGTTTCAAGCCAACATAAACAACATTCGTTTGCGAGTTTGTTGCTTGGAAATTACATTAAGCACAGTTGGGGCGTAACACATATGCAATAAATATGCTACACTACGAAATTTACTATATTTAAAAGTGGAACTCGATTCAAATGTAGTAGGTGAACGCGGCTTTAGGAGAAAACGTTTCGAATCCACCATCAGCCACCACCATATGTAACGCGTGAATTGGATTCCGCCCTCGCCAGCTGTCTTGTTAGCCACCGGCCGTCGACTTCGTATGTACACCAATCAATTCTCCATTACGATTTCAATGGATTTTCTGGTGGTTTATTACAGCAACGAGCTCATTATTAAAAAGCCATTTCGCTGCCATTGTTACCACCACTAATTTGTTTACTTTTTTTTCGTAAACACCACTCATTTACCCAAACACAATGCATCTATTATGCATGGACCAGAAATTAATTATTGCCTCCAACAATTTTTATTCAATAAAATATTCCGCATTCGAGCACTCCGAATGTAAAACGGAAAGCTCCAAATATTGAAAATCAGTAACATTATAACGGACGGGACACTGCACAAATTTTTTGATTTTTTTTACGAACAGTATCAGTAGAAAAGAATTTTCCAGTCAAATTGTTTGCAACTAACAATTAGAGCCACATTTTTAAAATGTGAAAGACGAGCAGAAGAAAGAAATAGAAAGTGATGACGGACGGGACAATAAAAGATCTTACAATTTTATCGGTGAACATTCGTTTTAAAATTCTATTAATTTGAAACCACAAAACCGAAGAATAAGGCAATTAATTTATTTTTTGTTTACACATGACGGACGGGACAAAAAAATCTTGTGTGTAAAAATAGCTCTAAAAATTTATTCAGACAGGTTTTAATTATTAAAGACTTTAACAATTTTAAAATTAGACAGTGGAAATTACAAATTCTTGGTTTGGTTAACATTGTAAAAATAAGAACAACATTTTATGTTTGCCATAACGGACGGGACATCAATAGCCATCAAGATAAAAAAATAATATAACTAATCAATTTACTAACCGATTTTCATTTTGCAAACTATCAGAAACTAGAAAAATACTCTTTAAAAAATATTCAACATTGGTATCACGTCAGTATTTTATGTTATCGCCTAAAAGGTATAGTACAGGGTGTCTCACCTAAGACTTTCGAGCCTGATATCTCATATATTTTTTAACGGATTTTTATGAAATTTAAAATGCAGATATTTTAGAATATTCCAGACTCAAGTCTTAAAAACGTAATTTTTAGATGCCTTTTTAAAATGTTAAATCATTTAAGAGATATATTAAAAAAATCACCGTCAATCCTTGAAAGACGTTAGTTTTGTACGAAAAAAGAAAAAAAAACTTTCAAGCTTGAATACAAAGATTTCCCAAATAAAAATTTATAGGGGTTAATGTGTTGGTGTCGGACGGTTTTTTCGGACGTATCGACCTGTAGTATTTTCGTCGATCAATTAATAAATTGTGTAAAGCCGCGGAAGACATACATCATGTCTTCTAACCACTACCTGCGATTAACAACTCGGATAGGTAATGATAGCGTGTGGAAAAACTTGTCGATATATGCTATTTCATCGATATAAATGACCCCTATATCTGTCAAATACACACCGAACATAATGGCAAACATTAATTTTATAAATAAATTTATTATACGTTTTGTGAGTGTTTATTTCTTTCGGATGGATGACGGCGAATAGCCGCCACATCTCGACAAGCAATCATCAACAACGTTGTTATTACGACCAAGAGAGAGACTAATAAAGCTGCTGGCGGCGATTGTCACGGGCGTAACAAAGAAGCCCCAAGTCGGGCGAATCAATTAAAAATAGTTATAATTTAAGCGTTAAAAAATGTGGTTTTTCGGACCGGAAAGCGCGGGGCGGTAAAGAGTGACTTCCCGTGGCGCCTCTTCCATCGGATGGAAGGCAACTTCACGGCTATAGCTGCGAGAACGTGTCGGTGAAGAATGAAAATGGGCATTCGTTCCGACCATTAGTGGTGTGTGCGGCCCCGGCGACGTCGAAGAGAGAACGACTTCTCTCCCGTGATATAATGACGGCCACTCTTGTGCTTGCTGGCTTTTTAATTCTTTTTGTGTAGCTGTGCGTGTCTTGCTAGCGACGACCAGGCGCCAACTTTTCATTATACTGTTGATTAAAGCGGCCGTGTTTGAGGGCACAGAGACCCCCGGTTTCGCGGAGGGACGACGATGCTGTGTGTGTGTGTGTGTGTTACGTCACACGAGGGCAATTAAGGCACATGATGTCTAATTAGAAGCCACAAGATTGGGTTACGGCAATTGGACAAAGGGTAATTGGGATAACTGACCGCCGCGATCGGGTTACCCCCAGTCAACTTGGTGGGCGATAAACGAGAGAAAATAACTATAAATCATCCACGACTTTTGAAAAAACATGCTGGCTATATCTCAAGAAAATTTTGATTTTTTTGAGAATGGATTGAAACTGTTTTAAAAGAATAGAATAAATAGCAAATGAAAAAAAATTGGAAAAATTGGAGGAAAATTTTGGAGGCTGATCCAAAATCACGGTTCTAATAGATTTTGCCGTTTTTTGGTAACTCCAATAGGTTCGCCGTAATCGGCTTTCAGAAATAGAATAGTTTCTTACGTAAACTAGAAGACCACGAGCAAAAATAAAAAAAGAATAAAATAGCGTTAAACATTATCTATTTTGTCGTCAAATCCCGGAGCCGCTCCGGGCAATGGTTCTGGCTACAGAGGCATTTAAAGTTTTAAACTAAAAAAAATTATAACTCAAAAACCAACAGTTGTGGAGCAAAACGGTTTGTTCCAGTGAATTCTGCGGCTCATCGCACGTATTATACCGACTGTTCACAAGATTTAAAATTTTGATTTTTTTTTGCTAAAATTCATTTACAACCAAAAAAAAATAAAAAAAAATATTTATATCACTCTAGCAATGTTTTATGGACTTTTATATGTCTTAACAAGCCACTAGAGTTGTTAAGAGTCCAAAAAAATCCATTTGTTTTATTTTTTGATGTTAAATTTTTTCAATTTTTGTTGCGATTTTGGTCGATTTCTCGTACCCGGAACATTTATCGAGCAATAACTCCGGAACTATTAGAGATAACCCTACAAAGTGTATTATCGTTGGAAAGCTCTTTATATTATCTATCTTTTTCAAAAAAGATCATTGTTCTCCGACTAACAATTTTCGAGAAAATTGCAAATAAAAGCAAAAATTGGTCAAATTTTAAAAAATTCATAACTAAAAAACTATTGGGAATTTGGCAATTTTTTCGATGCCAATCGATTCCCCGGATCATTTTGCATAGGTATGGATAAAAATAGTTCCACGTTTTCGAATTTTTCGAATAGTTTAGCCATAATTGAGAAAATTAAAAAAAATCATTTTTCTCAACATTTATCAAAAGCCATCCGGAACTCCGGAACTATTAGACGTAATCCCATTAAGTTTATTATCATTGAAAAGCTCGTTCTCTGTCCTGCGAGTAATATTTAGTTTTTAATATTAGAAAAAAATTTCTAATATGAGTAAAAATGGCCAGAATTTTCATTCTTGTTTTCTTTGCAGGAGCACCCCAGCCTCCGCGGCACCCCTCTGGCGATGCTCGCCGCCCAGTGCAACAAACTCTCCAACAAATCGCCGCCTCCTTTAGCGGACGCCGCCGTCGGCAAGGGCTTCCATCCGTGGAAAAAAAGCCCTCAAGGTGCTCCATCACCATCGTCCACTCCCAGTTCGCTCCCAACTCAACGCACCTCCACCTCCAACCCCACCTACTCGAGCCGATCGGTGATGACGTCGTGTTCCAGCGTCCCGACGACGGCATCGTACGGCAGCGATTTGTACTTCCCTGGCGCCACTTCGCAACCCCCAACCGACAACTCCCACGTCCACCACCACCAGACCTCGCTGCTGGGCAAAGTGGAGGGCGCCGCCACCCATCATCTGGGCTCGGTTTACTCGCGACACCCGTACGAGTCGTGGCCGTTTAATACCATGTCTGGGGCCACCCATCATGGGGGGATTAAGAGTGATTCAGTGACGTCGAACGCCTGGTGGGACGTTCACTCCACGGGGAGTTGGCTGGATATGAGTGGAGGGATGCACCAAATGGCCAACTACTCCACTGATTATTCGAGTTTAACGCATTCTTTGGCCGCTTCCAACCATTTGTTATCGTCCGGACAGCACCTCCTCCAGGATACGTACAAAAGTATGCTTCCTGGGGCGCAAACGGTTGGTGCTTCGTTCGGATTACATGCCACCGGGTCGGCACCATCGCCGACGGCCGGGGCTGGAGGTTTGCCGCCTCAGGTGCCGAGCCCCAGGTCACAGAGACGTTACACAGGCCGGGCAACTTGTGATTGCCCCAATTGCCAAGAAGCCGAGCGTTTGGGACCTGCAGGAGTGCACTTAAGGAAGAAGAACATCCACAGTTGCCACATTCCGGGCTGTGGGAAGGTTTACGGGAAAACGTCCCATTTGAAAGCCCATTTGAGGTGGCATACGGGTGAAAGACCGTTCGTTTGCAACTGGTTGTTTTGTGGTAAAAGATTCACCCGTTCCGATGAGTTGCAACGACATTTGAGGACCCATACGGGGGAAAAACGCTTCGCTTGTCCCATTTGCAATAAGCGATTTATGCGTTCGGACCATTTGGCCAAACACGTCAAGACCCATAACGGTAACGGGAAGAAGGGCAGTTCGGATTCTTGCAGCGATTCGGAGGAGAATAGTCAAAGTGATATCACAAATAACGTGAACTCCCCGGCGTCCATGAACCAGACGCCGCCGCCAACGGCCCAAATGGGGCTGGATATGGTGACGGGACTCGATGTGAAGCCCCCCGGCTTGGTTTGAGGCCGGTGGGGCCCTACGCTGCTCTATCCAGGCTATCATCGCTAGCGTGAGGCCCCCATGTGATAAGGACTTGTTTCCCAAATTGTACATAATGTGAATGGACGCTTTAGTTATCGTTTTGCTAATGGATTTATTGTATATAATATAAATATTTAAATATTTTACATGTTTAAGTGTCGGCAAGGTGAATGAGAAACGTGTCAGTGTTTTCACATATCAGATACGCTTTGTGGTCACTTTATAGGAGCTGAGGTGCGAATTTAAACGTTTTATCATGTTTCTCTTTCCGCCAAAGAAGCTGTAATCCTTTGTAAATTTTATTGTAACTATATCTGTAAATTATTCTATAAGAGCTTTTGTGAACACGTTGACAGTGAATATAATTTTCAATCTAACTTCGTGTTTTACTACTCCCACAAAAACTAAATCTACAACTAGCAGGAACCAGAGGTAAGTGACTCGAAATCAATTAAATATGCAATGCAATAATTACGAAAATTAATTCAGTTACTTTCTTATCGGTTCGTAGAATTGCAATTACACATAAAATATGCAGTGAATTGTTAATGCCGAGTTAATGTTGCTCGTAAAATGCAATTATCTTCGAATGAGACCCTTCAAAGGTTAAAACAAACACAATTACAGATGCACTTTTTATGCTTACGTAAACAAAATTACTTTGATCGCTCAAATGCGTCACAACCTTCTCAAAATTATTAATTATTTTTCGCCCTTTTTACTCAAAAACATTGTCAGACAGCCAAGTTCTCATCAGGCAAACAGACAGAAAACATAAAATTTTATTTTATTGAATAAAAATTGGTGGAGGCGGTAATTAATTTCTGGTCTATGCATAAATTTGTGCCGTGTCCCTTCCGTTAAAATTACTACCTAAATACCTAAGTACTTAATTTCTTTCGTAAATAAAATAAAAAATTTAAATTCCAAAAATCGATTTTTTTAAATGGCCATCTCAAAGTGTTCCAAAAATGTGTGCACGTTTTGAGGCACATACGACGAGAAAGAGAAAAGAGAACAGATCTTTAGGAGTAAAGAAAAAAATTGGAAACCACTAAATTTACTACATTTTTTCATAATTTTAGTGAGCTTTCTCATTTTTTTTAAATAAAAATTTAAAATTCTGTCTAATGAAAGGAGATAAATATTTGGAACAACAGTTCTTGAGAAAAAAAATTAAACTACAACATTGAAGAAATTCGAGATAAAGCAGAAAATCCGCATTTTTGGAGTTTTCCGCTGATTAGAGTTGAAGAGGCGCTCATTATTCTTAATCCCCGTCTGCTGTATCATCCCGATCCCCCACAATAACAGTTTGCCTTTCGATAATCCGATAAATTCATCGTGGTAAAACGATATTAGCGCACATAATGAAATCATGCAGTGCGGTTTGAATTGTAGATATAATTCGAACAATGCGACACGAGCACTATTCGTTTCCATTAAGCCGCGTTCAATTGAGGCGAACTCCGGGGGATCCTCTGATTAAACCGACTCCGGGGAGCGGAACAATTCACTTTAGAGCTTTCAGCGCTTGATCTCGATTTATCTCCGTCTTTGTTTTTTGCAACAACAACACACTGATGCGACGACGAAATCTGAAAACAATTTTTGCTCGGTGGCGTATCTCCCGGAATCAATTATGGGATTAATCCCAACATGTTGGCTGTCGGTCCCTGGCCCATAAATTACGCGAGGGTCCTATACAACCATGAAAATCATGCACTTAATCCGAGGCCTCCCTATATGACAAATTAGCGGGTGCTCGGGAGATATTTTAATCGAACGGAAGCTCGCGAAATAAATAACGAAAGTGAAAAAAAGTGTTATGACAGACAGGACGTGTCGGGCAAAAAAACCACTGTCGTTCTACAACATTCAACCAAATAAATTATTCCATCAACACGTCGGTCGGTGTATTTAAATTGCTGTGAAAAATTGATGTGATTCTTCACAATTAAGAGGCGTTTACTTTTGGTTTATGTTAACGAGACGAAATTAGACGCAGTCATTTCGATAATGGTTGCTGAAAAACAGATTTAATGGAATGAAAAAACTCGTTACGAGTCAAAATAGAATAAGCGCGCTCTGGCTTTACTCAAGTTTCAAATTAAATTATTCGAAATTTTTATTACTCATTTTGCGTGCAATTTATTGCCTGATTGTCGTCTTAATTAAACCTGACGTACTAATTAACAGATGTAGATCCTGATTATAATAATAGATTAAACGCATCGTGAAATGGGTGGGCACTTTACATAAACTGTTTCACACAATTATTATCAGCGATTTATTTCGCTAATAAATTCCAATGAAAACGACTGAAATTGAGAATTTCAGGCCAGAGTGCTGTTTGGAACAGGTGTCTCCCTCTCTTACGGGAAAGGTGAACCGCTGCGTTCAGTTATTGCCTCCGCATCGTCTAAAACTTCGGAATCAATAACAAACATGCAAGAAAAGACAAGTTTTAGGCCAATCTTCTCAGTATTTTAATGATTTAATCTTGATGATTCAATTAAATAAGGAACCTCAATATCTCGTTACATTTATTTTCATATAATTCATTGAAATTTGGATTCTTTGAGCACTTTATTGTAAAGTTTGTACAGACTTTAGTCATATATCTTACTTTTCAAAAAAATTCTCGAATTGACCTCCAATTAGAGCTACATTTTTATTTATTGTCTCTGTCCATAGGTACACGCCTTTCTGTTAAGTATAAAAAATAAAAGTTAAGAATATAATACAGTAGGAAAATTAAAAAACGTTATATTTTATAAGAATTGAGTTTTTTTGTGAACAATTGTAAATTGTTGTGTGTAAATTATCAATTTTTTATTTATTTTATTTACTAACAAAAACCGTAAGCAAAAAATCGGTTGTAATTTAAAAAGTTTAAAAAATCCGGGAAGTAACAAACACCTCCTGATATCCTTTGACTTGATATTGTCCCTAATATTCTTAAGATTTTCCCTTTTTTTAAATAATTTCCTTTGATTTCTTCAAAATTGTACATCGATTTTCACTTCTCTATAGTCTTCAGTATTTTTTTTTGTCTACCGTATTTATTCAATGTTAAAAAAATTATAATAAAATAAAAATTTTAAACCCCAATTTGTAAAAGAAAACGATTATAGTTAAAGTACCTATTTTAGGTTCTAAAAAACAAACTTTAAGCTGCATTCTCTTGCTGTTTCTAATGTCATAAAAATCTGGAATCTATGTTTATAAATGAGTTGACGATGCATTATTTTCATCAATATTTTATAAAAAAATTTAAACTGGCTTTAATTAAGACAACGAAATGTCAGGGTGCTTGAAATTTTCAGAAAAAACATGAATATATCTCGAACCGAAAACCCAAAATCCGGACTAAGGGGGAACATTTTTTTGAGCCTAATTAGGGCGCGTAAACTGATAGTGTTGTGATTTATTTGTCGCTTCGTTGAAAACTTGGTTCGGGGATTTTATGGGAGCGTTTTTTCTCTCGAAGTAATTAATCATCGATGGTTTGTGGTTTGACACGAAAAAAGACAAATTTGCAAACGAGACGTTTTGGTTAATTAAAGGCCAAACATGTGTGGCCTAAAAAAAGTAGTGTCTAGTATTTTTCAATTTTTCAGTGTATGGTATAAATCACGATCAAAGTGTCCACCACTTAGACTTTTCCCGCCCGATTTGAGAAGATGAAGTGAGTGTCGTTGCGTTTTTCCGTTTCACAGATGGATTAGAAACATTACATCGGTGTTTCGAGCTTACACACATCATTTGTCACCTCGAAATACCTCGCCTATAAATATGACGGTATGACACGACGGAACACTTTGTCATATCGCAACATAGCGTTGTTTTCGTCGTTCGCACTTATGTTTCATATTTTAACGATCCGTCAAGTCGTACTCCTTTTCAACATGATGAATTAGTATGACTGTTAGACGGCGAGTAATAGTAAACAGCTGCTAAACTCGCTTTATTGTGAACTTTTCCGGTAATTAGATATTTTTAGTTTCGGGAGAGGGCCGTATTATATCTTCATCGCGCGAAATTTTTCGTAACACGATCCCGACACGGATTATTAACCTAAAAGACGGGCTTTTCTCGCACTTCAAAGGACCCAAGTGACCCCACAGACACTCATTCTGACCGGATCTAATAGTTATACAGGATGTATCGGATAGACGGATCCATTTTCACGGCACGTTCCGAGAAACTCACCCAATTAAGCTCTAAAATCTGTCCAAAATTCGAAAAATTTGATGAATGAGACCAATTACACACACAAGTATGGCTAATGAAATTAAAAGGAAACCTAATGATTACAACTTGATCTGTTGGTCTTTATCGTATCGTATTGTAATTAGAAAGAGGAGGGCGTTTTGTGCGGGGGTGGCTGATGGAGGGATGGGAGAGAGAGAGTACAATTCACTAGCGGATAAATTAATCATGATGATGCATGTAACAGTGGCTCCGGTGACTTGCAAAACTTCAAACGGGACCGATGAGTGTGTGCTAAACAAGGTATACAAGTCCAATTAAGGATTTTCGGGGGGATATTGGATGTGATGTGTTATTTCGACGAAATTGAGGAGTAACGAGGCGAGAAAAAACAACAAAATTGAGTCTTTAAAACAATTGGAATTTGCACCAACGTAACACTTTTATATTTTTTGACTTATTTTTAAAAAAAAGTTTTCAAAATAAAGAATTTTTTGAAAAACCAAGATAAAGCGACGAATCTCCATTTCTTGCTGATTACAAATGTATGCTTAAATGATGTTTTGTGATTCTATGATCAAAATTTTAAATTCCCTGCCATCTGACGGCTTAGAAACACACTAAAACGTCGCCCCTTAAGGCGACTTTACTGTTAATGATTCACCCTGTATGTGGGGCAGTCCTGACACAATGCAGGTTAATTTGAAATCCCGGAATAATAAAACGGGTGAAGCTTTGATAGGCCTAGCTACAAAGCAGTAATCACATTGTAAATTCCTCCCTGACGCTGTTCGACGTCGATGAGACGGCGGCCGTCGCGACGCGTGCCCTTTTTCACACCGGAGAGATCAAACGAACGGTGTGTAATTTCCGATTCGGATTTACATAACAATTTTCTTTAGGCAACCAGAAATACGCAGGATACCTCGAAATTATCAATCATTTTCCATTGAAAAACCTTCACATCTGTTCGACAGACGCGTCCTCCGCCTCTTGTACCGAAGGCGGAGACCGCGTCTTTGTTTCCGTATCGGCCGCACATACTTTTATTAATTGAAAAAAAAAAGCGCCTCCGAGTCGATTAAAACATTCAAAGTAATGTCCACACACAAACAAACACCACCACCATCAACCCAGCTGTCAAGCGTATTAATTCCTATTTATCAAAGAGGTGTGTCTCTTCGAACAAACAACTTCGCCGCAATTAATTTACGCGTTTATGAACATGTCTTTATGATCTTATCGGTTCACTGCTTTTTGCTTTTTACTAATTTAATGGGCATTGTTTTTTAATTATGCCAACGAACGCCAGGAGCTTTCCAACTTTTCGGGTGAGCTTTTTAGCGCGCTTTTGACGCTAAGGACAATTCAAGCTTTTGTCTGGGAGTGTTTTGTGCGGTTTGCATTATTGGCCTATTCAGATACGAGGGTAAACATTCGTTAAGCAATTTGCCACTCAAAGAAATCCAATCAAAGCGAGCTTCAAGCATTCAAAAAAATTTCTATTTAGCTAACAGAATTGCTTCAGTTTTCGGTAATTTTGAAAATTCAACAATTTTCTACTAACACTAAAAATAGGAATTCAGATAGCGATAAAAACAATGTTTCAGCTTTCATGTTAATTACTGAAACGCTGAAAGTAGCTTCTAATTTACATATCCCGACAAAATTCATAATCTTGTCATTGTATAATCACCCTGTATAAAATAAGTCAAAAACAAAAAGATAAAGCTTAAATTATAAAGCTTTTTATGTGTAATTATTAATCAGTTTTATAACTTTCTTGCTTCATTCTCTTCTTTTTATATATATTTTTAATTTATTATAAACAAAAACAGCGGTTGCCATTTAAAAAAATCAAAAATACGAGTAAAAAGTTGTTAAGATGTCAGTTAAATAAAAAGAAAAAATAAGGATTTGACTAAAAAAGAAAGAAAAAAAAAGAAAGAAAAGAAGAAATTTTAGAAAAACATTAATAGGAATTGAATAAAAAAAAATCTTCAGTCTAGTTAGATTGTAACGTTCAGTTTGAATACAATTTGACCCTAGAATTTGAGCACTCAGGTGGCATTTTTGAAACATAAAGAGTTTTCGGTTTTACACGAATTTATCCTCATTTTTGTAATCTCGGCTTGAGACTTTTATTGCTGACGTTTTAGTGATTTTTTCAAAGTGAAGCAAAACCGGAACTCTAACTCCTTTTACTAAACCACCGTAGAAAAAACCGACTTTATAGTTTGTATTGTTATTGTATTGTAAGGGAGCGGAAGGTGTTTTTTGCCGTTCGAGTGTCTGTATCGAATCCGCAAAGTGTCATTTGCTGCATAACGGATTGGTTTTGAAAACGCAGCTGTCGTTTAGTTTGTGACAAATATCTCGTACAAGGGGCGTGCATAAAATTCGTAAATGGTCATGAACTAGTCGCGAAGCTATACCTGGGCTCATTAACACTTCCGGCGATCTAATAATAAACTCTTGTCTCATCAATTCACACTTAGGAAATTTATTATCGCAAAGGAAGCCGTCGACATACGAACACACTTAAAACCCATGTTATTACCTGAAAATTCGTAAACACTCCGGATGTTTGAAATGCCCAAAGCCTGTCCTTACACGGCCGAATTGTAAATTAGACATTAGAAAATCTTAATTTAAATTGAATGCATGCGGTGCGTTCGTTTCCTTTCCAGCAACACGCCCACCGTTTTCACAAAAATTCACAAAATTACAACTTTTGACAAGTATTAAACACACAATAACGACCCAAACCGCAACTCTTTATGTTCCCATCAGAATACCGCCCGAAAAGTGGAGATAATAGAGCCGATGGGATTTTATTAGGCCGCTCAGACGTATTCAATTTTCGACAAAGCGACAACGAAATCGTGATCACGAATTCGGACCGATCCTGTAATTTTTGGCGCCCCATATGCTCGAAAACGTGAACGAGAGCACCGCCACGAGGGGTACAAAATGCATGTAATTTCATACAGTACGTACGCAATGTGTTGCAAATTTTTACAAACTTCTCTAGCCAGCGCCACCTCAAGGGGATCCTCTTTTACTGCAATTTCGAAATTGTTGCGCATTCGCACGGAAAATATCGTAATTTGCAATCACTTCACATGCGAGAACAAACAAACACGCTCATTTTTCACTTCTGTCCAGTCAAATTGACCTTCAAACCAAAATTTTGGAAGGTCTACGTAATTTTTTTAAGTTCTCTATTTACAAACGTTGACTTCATTATAAAAGAAGACATTAATGTGAAAATTTTAGCAAAAAAAGTTAGAAACTTAATTTTTTTGAAAAAAATTCCTCACTAAATGCGGATTCTAAAAGAAAACTGAATGTGATAAAACATTGTTTTTTGACTTGTCCAGGCCAAAAAACCAACAACATAAAAGGATTTTAAAGATGATTAATTTTTCCCCCTGTATAAAACTGCCCAGCTCTCTCTGATTTGTGGAAAAATATGTGATTAGAGTCGGTCGTTCCGACTGAAAATTGTTGGTTGTCGGCGTTTGCGTCACAATCCACGAATGTCTCTCGAAATGAGTAATTTATCCGCGAAGAGGTCGTCAAATAGGTTGTCCTTTCCGCCCGCGGGCGTATTGTTCCGGCCCTGGGCGGTAAGGGGTGTTTGCAGGCGTTGAATCGGTGAAACAAATAATTTTCTTGTAGCATTTCCCATTCAGATTCATGAGTTTATTGAAAAATTAGACGCAGCCGCCGAAAATTTGTCAACATCAGTTTAGTCCATTGTGATCGCACCTTTGCGAACACGCCCTTTAACAAATCATCCCCGAACTATTCTCTGTATCAAATCGGGTAATTCCAGAGGCAGGAGGGTAACGCCTATGACACGATATAGAGGCGAGGAAAAAAAAACGGGAATTATGCGCAAACACCTGGGAAGATGACATATAACGTATACCGTGACCTCCTCCAGGACAATGGGGCGAGATTCACGCCCAGTGGGGATGGGTTTTGTCTTTAAAATGTTGTTAGAGTGACCGAAAAGCGGGGTATTGTTGGACGAGACTTGGGTAAACTTTCCAAAGTTGGATGATATGAACATATGTCTTCCCATTCATGCCAAACAATTAAGTTTATTTGCCAGGTTGAGAGCGGATAAATGGCCCACCAAGGACGATAATGCACCAAAATATGTGTTGGGGTATTGTGTGCATTGAACTCGAAGAAGTTTACAAGATTTACTACGAGAATAGTGCGAATTCCAATGCAAACACAATGATAAGCGATTATTCATTATGTCGAAGATCAACCGAAAAAGCGTGGGATTTCAAGTATTGACAAATTTTACCATTCATTTGCCCATTTTATTGTACTCTGAACACCAAATAAAATATCTTCAGCTTCTTACTTTCGATTTTTTTTTCTATGCTCTTCTACCTCCAGACAAATATACTACTCGATACAGTTTTTTTATTTTTAATTGCATTTCTAGCTAAACCCTGAGCTAACAAAGAGCAATAACAACAAAATAATTTGATTTTTGTTCCAAAATTTTGTAGAAAAAACACAGATTCTATCACAAAAAACCTTTTTTTCCTATAAAATTGTAATAATTATGTTTCGTCCTTAATTAAATTGTTCTATTTACAGTTTAGCATTGGTATTTCATAATGTCGGTTAACCTGGAAGTAACATTAATGTTTTAATTAAGCTGTCCCGAAAAATAACAACATAAATAATACCTAGTGATTGAGTTAAATTTGTAACTAGCTCAAAAAGTAAATAGAAATTAGAAAAAAATTATTCTTGAATGTTTTTTTTTAATTATTTCATGATGCATCTACTAATTATTTTTTTCCTACCTAAACATTTGATATATAAATTTTGTTAGCACTGAGTTTTCTTGAAAAAAGTTTTGACTATAATTTTAGACATCTTTTCACCTTTTAAGCATTTTTATGCATATTTTAGCGTCATTTTTGTGGTAAAAAGTTCGAAGTCTGTTTCTAACTAATAAAAAAAAATAATTCACAGTTTTGAAAAAAAAATCTAAAAGATGAAAGAATAAAAAGAAATTTGCAAATCTGACCTTTCCTAACGTAAACAGTTTAATTTTCCATATTCTATTAATGATTTGAATTTTTTTTCTGATTAAAACACTCATCTTTATTATGTATTTGGTAAAAGTATAAGAAACTGAGTACAATCTCTATAAAATTTAATTACAAATGACACAATTTTTCGATTTTCAAACAATGCGTCAGTTTTGAAAAAAAATCTAAAAGATGAAAGATTTTTCTCTTTTTCTATTAATGAAGTTAATAAACCTGGAAATTGCACACTGTGGATCTTCACCTTTTTCAATTTCACAAACGTGGTTTTTAAAGTCTCTCAGTCAAACTTTAAAAATTTTAAAAATTATCAAAGCATCAAATAGTTGCGTAAATAATTCTCTATCGTTTAGATCATGAATTTATTTTTTATTCGGATAGAAATATTGGTTTTTACCTCGGCCATAAAACATTTGTAAATCAGAAAGCACATTTTTTAATTGTAAGTAAAAGTTTTACAAAAATTAGCACTCAATTCCTAAATATTTGACGAAAGTTTAGAGTCAGTGTTGAATTTTTAGATCAATCATGTTGTGCATAAACCTTCGAAAAGGTAAAAATAACGCCATTTCCGACTTAACTTTTTTAATAAATGCGCATTTTCAATCACAAAGACATGTTTAAACCCTCGAAAAATGCTCCATTTTTTTGGTCTATTTTTTACAAAAACGTCAATAATCGCATGAAGAATGCAATTTTTGATCCAATGCTGTGAAATCATGAAAACGTTTCAGTGATTTTTCTTTCGTTTTTAATTTAATGAGTGATTCCTTGGCTAGGCAGCATCGAGCGTGAAGAGTATCCGATCCGACAATATTAATTTGTGGCCGATTTTCCGTTGTGTGTCTCCTCCATGGTACTTATGTGAACCAAACACATGTGTATCCTACTTGCGTTCCACGCTAATTATTGATATTAGTCGTTTACTCCTATCATTTTCCGTGCATTGTACAGGAAAAAATAAGCAGAAAATTACATACAATTTTTGTGAAACATATGCGATGGATTTAGAATGCCTATTGTTACCTATATCGGTACGGTAGCGGTTTTTTTCTTTAAAATTTTTACATACTGACATGCAATGCCATTATTTTTTACCAAGAAACGACGAGACTATTGGATTTGAATCGAATTATTTATTCGGAGTCATTACTAATTAAATATTTAAGTTGAAGAATGCAGAAAGCATCGATCGATCATCAACTTTTCAATCCCTAATTTCGGCCTTTCTAAACGGCCGTTTTATGCAAATCTTCGAAACGAATTCCATCAGCGTCTGCCTAATTTAATTCGACTGTGGTCTAAACAATAATTATGACAATACGAAATGTCATTATGGAAGAAATGATGTCCTTTATACCCGCTTATTACGTATTATTATAATGAATTCGAGAGAATCAGTCCAATTACGTGTTCGATTCACTATACTGATTTCCTATAGTCGGTTGAGTTAAAAAAAGCATGTGTACATCATGTGTTTCATTATCCGACCGAAAATATATCATTAGACGCGACTAAAGGTTTAATTATGATCCATCGAAATATCCGAGTCTCCCTTTTGACGGTTTCACAGTTTTTACCGCTATACCAACGAAGGTGCAAGAAAATTGCGATCGGTTAAACCGCACGAATTTCTTCATCAATTAAATGAGACATTAACTTGCGGAAGTGGTCACACAGATGGCCGAGCAATTTTTTTTTTCAGAGTGAAACAATCGATAAAATTAGTCACTGGTGTCTTGTGCAAGATAGTTTATTGCGGCCTCCCTTTTGTGTACAATGTGACAGACATAATAAATTACAAACATATTGGGAGCCATTGTCGCCAATGTAACTTAACCTCAAAGCGTTTTCGGCTTTGACTTTACATTCGAGAGCATGAATGGCGAGTTCCGTCTCCCTGCTAGTTAGTAATAGCCTCTAATGGACCCATTGCCATGAAATATGGATCGCAACCCCGAGGGGTAACTGACTCTCTCGCACACAATGCCATCACGACGCTCTTACAAGCTACGAAAATGAGATTAGACGAATCATTTGCATCAATGAGGCAAAATTTTCACATTTCAAATAAAAAAAAAAACGTTTTCTCTTCGAATGATTGATGTGTCCTGTATTGAATAAAACACATAAAGAATACAATGGTTATGGACAGTATATACGTGACAAACATTCAGCTAGAGCTGTCAAAAGCAACCCCTATGAACAATGGCAAGTTACCCTAACAACTGGTGCAAATTATACGCCACTCGGCTTTATAACCGTTTAGTAGGGATTAGCTACTGAAAACTAGGGGTCCTTAGAGCTTGTACACTTTAGCTAAGAACCAAGAGCTTTCCATAACACATATGTCGGGGAGAAACAAACAGATCGTCCCGGATTTGCCAAATAAACACGCTTGAATTTACAAGACTTAAATTAATAAAGACAGTCTACTTCAAAATTATTTTTATATTAGGTAATCTTAGTGTCCGTGTTTAATACAACATTAGCTACATTAAAAAAGTACAAATAATAGAATATTTCTTTCATTGTTCCGCTGAGGTACAGTCATCGTGGCTCCTGGCGGCCTCTTATTATACCCTAAACTCTTTGCCAAATTTCCACCGTATTTCCGAATTTAATTCACATTAAGCTATAATAACAGGTGTCAGAGTGAACACTGCTAAAGTTAAATAACAAAAATTTGTTTTGGATTTTGTATACAGTTAAAATTTTGTCACCTGAATATAAGATTTTGCGAAAAAATTATGTAAGCATTCGTTATCTTTCGTTAGTTTATTAAAATGTGTACGTTTTTGTTACAGAATTCAGTATTCATATTTTAAAAACTGAGCTCTTGTTTTATTATGTCTGTTTACGTTTACGAAAATTATAAAATATTTACTAAGAAGAACTAACAGTTAGCTGTGTAGAAGAATCTGAAGTTTGGGAATAATAAATCAATATCAATATCAATGGATCATTTGTGTTCCCTTGTATTAAAAATGCTGAAAGCATTCAAAATTCCAAAAATTCCAATAGATAAAAAAATCAGAAATTTCAAATAAGTATTTAGGAAATCTAAAAATACAAAAAACATTATTGACAAAAAAATGTACATCAAAAAACTAGAAAAAAAGTGAATTAAAGAAACAATAATTAGAGAACCGTAGTTGGATTTATTAATTTGTTTTCTTTTTAACTAAATACTTCTTCATTTTTCTTGGTTTATTTTTTTTTGTAACAATAAGTTTTTTAAATAAAATGTTTGCGTAAAAGAATTACAACTAATATTTTAAAATTTAAAGAAAAATGACTAACAAAAGCTAAGTTTTTTCTGCTTAATGAAAAAAATTAAAGTTTCATACCCTTAATTTAATCATGGTTTTGGTGGTATCAGTTGACCTGCTGGTGTTTAAAAATGAAGAGTTTGTGTTTAGAAGTTTCTCAAATTAAATGCAGTAAAGTTTCATTTTTACGAAAATTAAAAAAAAAAGATCGCTAGAAACGTTTCGCCTTAGAGAACTACAAAATCAAGATGTTTAGAAAGCGGTGAAAAACGATAATATTCTAAGATTTATCTAAAATATGTATTTTGTGTTCAACTCCATTAATTTAAGAATTCTACAATTGTGCTAAATAGGGACAGAAATTAAAAAAAATCTGAAATACTTTTTTTAAATTTTTTGACTTAGGGCCTCTTAGAGCCGGTTTGTAGAATTAATTGTATTTGCTTTCTGTAACTGCCCCAGCTTTAGTAAATAAGTAGTGAAAAACAAAAAAAAATAATTTTATTAAACTGAACTTTATTTGTGACGCAATGACGAATTGGAGGAAAAGGTTGTGCAAACACAATCCACAGAAAGAGCAAACTTTTGTAATTACGTTCAATGAAAACATAATAATTATAGCTCATAATTATTGGTTGGTTCTGTGTATTAAAATTATCATATCTAATTACAGTTGAGTTTTTTATTCCTGTAAACATCGAACCTTTCATTTGGTATTTCTTCAATTATAATTTTTGTATTGAAACCAACCCAATAATGTCTTTATAACGGAAAAGCGATTTACAAGCTCGTACTATAATTAAGTTGTGCAAAAAACGAGGTTAATCATTCTGAGAAGATTCACAAGAGAACGCAAAATTTTGTCATTCGTCAAATTTGTTGGATGTGTTTCCCATCGGGGGACAAAGCACTGATGACTTGAATAAATTTTCCGTTCATTGCTCACTAAATAGCCTGACTGTGCGAATAGTCATTGAATCCGGTCGAAAATGCGGTGTGATATCCCCTCGCTGATATTTCCAGAGCAGTGGTTTCGAATGGTGGCCCGAGCCGCCCTTTGGCTAATTGACATTTCTCACCCCGGTGGCGGCGATATATTTGACAAGTTGAGTTTTTTATCCGCAAAGAAGATTTTGGTGCTCGGCGGAGGTAATGACAGTGATTGTCTTTTCCAACATTAAATGTTTGAAACCACATCCTGGCCGGTTACCGGCTGCAAGTCGGAATAGTGTACTGGCTCATTACACTAATTCCACTAACAATCGGTTATAATGTGTATGTAGTGTGCTTTTATTGGGGCCACATCCCGCCTTAATAAGCACCGTCAATGTTGCTTCCTCGTTGCAGAAAAGGAATGCATAATATTACGGAATTCGCGCGTTGTTAGCGAGAGGAAACTATTTGAACAGTGGGTAGTTGATAATGCAAGACATGGATAATGCGATACCAGCGAGACACTCTTTTTCACGCTTCATTGCTTCGCAAAGAGATGGAAAGTTAAGACTTTATTCCGAAAATAAATAAGCGCGCTCTAAACGCTCGCAATCAGATAACAAAATTCATTAGATTCTACTCCCACTTCCCATAATTGCGGAAATTAGCTGCTTGTTTAAATTAATACCAAATCACCGTAAAACTCAAAAAAAGTGTATAAATACATAAAAGTTTTCTCCGACTTTCCGGAAACGTCCTGTACACTAATTTATCAATTTTTGCCGCGGGAGATTAATGGCGTAAAACCCTAATTCCCTGTTATTGTGGCGCTGCTCTAAAATTCAGTTTGAAAATAAACCCCATTTTCTTTCAGCACTATTTTCCCTTATTATGTATAATTGAATTGAAGATCGATCGCGTCGAATAAAATAAACATTCCTCTCGATAATTATCATGCATAATCGATTCGGTGTGGAGCAAGCGTCGATTTCCTATCGTCCATCGATAAATTTGCATGAAAAACGTATTTTTTGTGTGCAATAGAGAATGAATTTGCTTGTTATACATGTCCATCTACGTGCACGTTGTAGGTTCGCGTGCCGGATAACACGGCAGCTCCCCACCTGGGGTCAACCACGAAGGAACCAATCCACAACCGAAGGCGGAGCGAAATGTATCATTACACGGCCTGCATTACATATTCATATATTACAACAACCATTTTATTTGCTGCATCATTACTCGTTTTTGATGCGAGCTTGGATAACGTTAACACGACGGCGATGACGGCATGGAGGCTGGAACGAACCTCGATCTTGTGTCTCACCGGCAGCTTAATAACTTTCGGGAATAGCTCATAAAATTAGCAAAAACGTAATTAGAAAAGATGAACCGGTGGCGCCAGAGAGATATTAAGGACCAACAAATTGCAACAGCGATCTGGTGATGCTTCGCAGGTAGAAATATACGATTCGGAGGCGAATCACAAAGAGGGTGGATGATAGATTTATTACAGAAGGTGTCTTTATTTTTTTATTGAGCGGAAACAAAGTATCACTCCGAATCAATTACCCACACAGTTTCATCAATGTTGAACAAAATGCCTTGGCATTTTGGGATGTCAAATAAATTTCAAATTTAGATATTAGATTGTGAAATGGCACTTAAAATTAGTTAAAGAAGGTTTGCCAGCTTTTGCAAAAAAAAAAATTAGAAAATGTTAAGACAGTTTGGCTTATTTTTTAAGATAAATAATAATTAAAAGAGCTTTCAGAGATTTTCGGAAAAAATCGAGAAAAATCTCGCCAAAATTGAAAAAATTAAACACCAGAAAATTTAATTTAGACAGAATCTAGACAGAAAAGTCCATAAAACATAAAAAAATTAAGCTTTTGAAAGTGATGAAAAATTAGTTCAAAATTATAGAACAACTTGTATAATAACGCTAAATAATCAAAATTTTTGTCGGAATCATATGAATTCAGATGAATTGAGTCAAAACTATTTATTCCAGTTTTTACCGAAAAGTAGGTATAGGAGAAACTTTTTGTTATTCTAGATTCTGAAAATTTTGCACAGTTTTTGTTATTTCTCGAAAACTGTAAGAAAAAAAAAATTAAAACGCTGTGGATTATGAAAATCAGTTGATGATTTTCTAATGCTTTATTACTGTTGACGACCTTTTCGAAATTTGAAGAAACGAAGTCATCCGATTCTCTTACAATTTTAAATTCAGGAAATCAAGTTTGCGTATTATTTTTTGCGTATGTTTGTCCGTTTGATCGCAATTAAGTCCAAATAGCGTCGGTCCTCTGCGGCTCATTAGCCCTTTTAGCCAAAATAGGCCTTTTTGCCATAAGTGAGCGATATCGTGAGTCGTTCCTCGTTAAGTCGCCTATCAAAATGTCATTTGCGCTTAACTGGAAGCCCATCCAAGCCCACTGATTACGCCTTCCAGCGATAATGGAAAAATCACACAGCGATATTTATCTCGGCTAATGAAAGAAACCGACAGCTGCTTGTAAATTTCGTAAGCTTCTAATCTCTGGTTGCAATCAGTGTGTTTGCTGTCGTCGAAGCTTATGGAAAAATGTAGAACATAAGCACTAGAGACACGCCTCGTCCAAGACCACACACACAGATTATAGAGCCATATGTCAAAATTATTTGCAAAAAAATCTCGTTGCTCGATCGCCATCATCAAAACACCCTCACGACAATCTCCGCCTCTTGTCACATACGTCAACGTTTTATCTTTTGTAAAGGATCGAAATTGCAGGGCTAAGAGCTGTAATTCTCGGCCCGGTAGGAGCCAGCATCCGGAAAGGGGTGCGCTTTATAGCCACCGGAAGTGTTAGTAAATTGAATTAATACGTAGCAATTACAAGGGCTATTCTTTGCGTCTTAAGGAGCATTTAGGACGCACCAGGAGGCCGTGGAGGCCGACGCGTGTGATGCCATTACCGCTCCGGGATCTCGCGTGGCCGACGGTTACAGCGGCTCCTATAGAGACACCGAACATCTGGCCGCTTGTACACGATTTTTTTCAAAACCGATATTTTAATGGAATGTATAATTATTATTGTTGGAACGGCTTTTGGTTACTTTCAACCCTTACTTAGACATATGGTACGGCCGGTTGGAAAGCTACATTGTGACCGAGATAATGTACACTTTTGAACCGAACGAAACTTATCTCGAACAAAGACAAAAAAATTTGGCAATTCCCAATTGCCAATCGATTCCCCGGATCATTTTACTAATGTCATGTAAAATGATCCGGGGATTCTAATTCTAATATTTTGATTAAAATCAAACTTTCTCCAATAGTTTTTCTATTCAAAATTTGTCAACACATACAACCAAAAAATAAAAAATTTTGAAAAAAAATACGAAACTTCCAACGGGATTTCATCACGTCTTTTATGTATACGTCCCAAAAAATTCGTGATTGCTTTCATTTAAGAAAAAAAATCACCTGACATACCACTACATTTGAAAAAACAAGTTAGAGGTGGCTGTGCATTTCCGACAGCAGATAAACAAAAACCATATGCATCAAATAGTAGGCCAGGAAAAATAAAAACTGACCTGTTTCACGAATTCTTACCAAAATCGCCTAAATCAAAGTTATAATTTTTTTTTCATTTAAAAATTTCACGCTGTATAAAACAATTATTTAAAAAAACATTGTCAATAGAAATTTGTCGATGACCGTTCATTTGAAATTGAAAAAAATTGAAAAAACAAGTTAGAGGTGGCTGTGCATTTCCGACAGCAGATAAACAAAAACCATATGCATCAAATAATAAGCCAGGAAAAATAAAAATTGACCTGTTTCACGAATTCTTACCAAAATCGCCTAAATCAAAGTTATGAATTTTTTTCCATTTAAAAATTTCGCGCTGTAAAATTATTTAAAATTATTTAAAAAAACTTTGTCAGTAGAAATTTGTCGATGACCGTTCAAAATCTAGTGTTATTTGAGTTATTTCTAACCACCACAAACTATTTCTGTTATACCTACCTATCCATCTGTAAAAATCTGGAAAACTTTACTATTCGAATTGAAAAATATTTAATACAGAATTCAGAAAATAATAATACAGAAAATATTTCTAATTTTATTGTAGATTTGGCCTTTTCTCTGGTGTACTATTTATAACGGGAGAAAAACTACAAAAAGTTCGTATTTTTCTACCTGAAAATGTATGTAAGTCGATTAAATCTGTGCCGAGTTGTGGATGAATCTGCCATTTTTCAATGCTAAAGTGGGTAGCGCTTGTCATGCCCACTTAGCACAAATAAATATCTCAAATTACAGTATAAAAATTGACAATAGAAAAATAAAACGGCAATTGCATGTCGATTTGTAACCATACATATAAGAGACATGCACATCAATGTGGCATTATTTTCGACATGTAATTTCAGTTCCGATTCCCATAAATGTTTCAAAACTAATTACGAGCAATTACACTAATTAAGGAATGTACATAATATTTATCCAAACCACACAGGTCTCGGTTGGTTGACTTTTTTTACATAAATATAGTGTTTATTATTCATTTAGAAAATTAACTTAAATGAACCGTAAACTTTGTCGGCTTGATGTCACAAAACATTATATTCTTCCGAGTATGTGAAAATTTCATGTAGTATACTCGGGCCCATTGAATAAAATATGAGCTGGATCGCGTGTTTCGAGATGACACATAGCGACATCTTGACCCTCGATATTCCTCAAAAAGGAATAAATCCAAATAAAGGGAGGGTCAGCCGATATCATAAATAAAATAGCCGTAAGTTATTTCTCTCCGAATTCTGTTGGCGAATAATTCAAAACTTTCCTGAAAGATTTATACACAAACTATACCATCCTAAAAAACTTATTTTTCCCGGTACAAACTCGTAATTTCCATATCATGACAAAAGCCCGTTTGAATTAAGTTGTAATAGTACGTTTAGAAGACACGATTCGTTAATTAAGCGACTAATTGTCTAAATAAATTACTATTAACGCTCACACTGAAAATATTTATACCGACGACCGAGGCGGGAGGGAATTATTATGATGGGCGCTTATTAAGGGAATAAGGTAATTAAGCGAAGGGGAAATCGTTCCGTTTCGTATTTTTGCATTGCAAATGCGTAACTGCGAGGAATTTAAGAGAATACTTGAAAGTGTAATTATCTGCCATTACGGCAACATCACGCGAACTTTTTGGATCAAATCCGAGCGATTAATGAGCGAATTTCAGCTGCAATGGCGCCGACACTTTCCTGTAATTACCGATTTGCCATTTTTGCCGCCCCGAAACGAAAAAATACCACCAAAATGCAAGAAACTCTAGGTAAAAAATCGCAGCTAAATGCTAATAATCCATTATTAAGCTCAAAAATAAAGTAAATGAGGCACGTATTAGTTGCGTACGTGTATGGGCGTCCACTCAAATGCGAAATAATCCGCCATCAATTCGGTACGCGCTTCGCTAATTAAAATTTCCTTTTATGTGCTGACAATTAGATTTTTCTGCTCCACAGATACGTTAATAGCATATAAATAATCGTGTTACAACCTGCACATTATCCGTAATTATATGGGAAGAATGCTTTGATCAGTGAATTAACTTAATTAAAACCTTTTTGTAATTAACGATTGTGTTTCATATTGGACATCAGTCGTGGATTTTTTTTTCGGTGCGAGTGAGAGAACGAGCAGGGGATATTAGTTTCAAAGGAGCCGTCAAATGTCGGTCAAAGTTGCCGCATTGGCGCCTCGAAATCTCATTTTTTAAAGTGTAACTAACTAAGCAGACGAAGGTTCAGACCTCCAAGGGAGTTTTGTTGACACATGTCCACCTAAACGGCCGTTCTGACACGAGGATTATTGTAATCGGCCGTAAAAGGCGGGCTTGCGATAAAATCGCATTCTTTCAACACCTGTTGACTAAATTTTCAAATTAATTAAATCAACTGTGATTAACATATCACTGATTAAAGCATCCAAGAAAGAACTCTTACAGAGAAGTGATGTTATTACTTAATTCGTTATAGGCAATGTGACCCTTTTAAACCACAAATACTGAAAAAAGTTGAGATGTACTGGCACTTTAACTAACTTATAGAAAATCTGTTTCTCCAAATTATACTTAAAAGGATTCACAAAGAAATTTCACAGAAAAACTGGGTCTTTAGTTCAAAAGGCAAGAATAAAGCCATTTCCAAAATACTTCTCTAATTTTTCCAGCTATTATTAAGAAAAATAAATCCAAATAAAAAGTGCTTTTCTGCCTAAAAAATGCACTAGCCGTTCGAAATCTTAATTTCGAAAAAGTGTTTACTAGACGTTGAAAAGAGGGAAAAATAATACTATTTTTGACATAATTTTTTGATTTTTCATAGAAAAATTCTCGAAATAATTGCGTTGAGATCTCAAAAACGTGCAAAACATTGAAAAAAAAACAATAAACGTGATTTTTCAGCTCGAAAACATGCCCAAATGCTCGAAAAAAGCAAGAATTAATAAAACTCTAATTCCTTTATCGAGAAGGTTAAAAAAATGTTTGAGTAAATTACACTTATATAAAACAAAAAAATAACAACATTTTTGACAAATTTTTCCGATATTTCGAGTTATTGTTAAGAATCTTAACGAAATAATTGCGTTGCTGTCTCAAAAAAATGCAAAACGCTCGAAAAAAAGCTGAGGAAGTTGTGACATTTCAACATGATTTAGTAAAAGTCTCTCGAAAATAAATTCCTAGCAAACGTTTAAAAAATTATATTTGACTTAAGTGCAGCCATAATTTAATGTAGAATATTATCTATTACCTATAGCTCTCTCATCGAGAATATTTTTGAGTAAATTACACTCATAATCTTACATAAATACCAGCGAAATCTTACAGAAAAATTATGGCTTTAACTTAAAACAGTGCTTCATTTTCCACAAAATTTTCTGATATTTCGAGTTATTATTGAGAATCTTATCGAAATATTTGCGGTGCGCTCTGAAAAACATGCAAAAACCCTCAAAAAAAGCTGAGAAAATTGATTTCTCACCTTGATTTAGAAGAATCTACTAAAAAATTTCTATAAATTTTAACTTAAAAATGTGCTCAAATGCCTAAAGAAGACAATTATTTATGAAAATCTGGTTCTGTCACCTTAAATACCATGAACTAAGCTTACAATTTTAATAACTTCTAATTTGGAAAACTTGCTGAAATTAATGAGGCAATTAAATTATTAGGTGAGCTCGTCTTAAAAAATTCCGAAATATCAAAAAGTTCTGATCGTTCTCACACCAAACGCATGTACCTATAAATAATGTTACTTTTAATTAAATTAAAGTCAAAATTGCAATAAAAATTTTATTATTTTTACATTAGCAAAATTAAAAAAACTGAGTTTTTAGTTCATAAAAAGCAAAAAGTAATCGTTTTCCATCTAATTTTCTAATTTTTCGGTTCGGTTTAGCAAAACCTTGTGGAAAAAGGGCTTCAGGGCTCGAAAAGAGCAACAGTTCATAAAATTTTAGTACCTTCTGTTGTTTTATGACTTTACCAATCAACAAGCCTCTTCTGCTTCGAGTCCTTTCGTTTCTCAAATTGTGATTACAAAAAAAAAATCGGTTTAAAGCGAGATTTGAAGATTAATATGTTTTCAAAAAAGATCTCTCGAAAGTATTTAGTCCCATCTTTGTGAGCACACATTTTCGTACAATTGAATAAGATTTTTTTCCATACTGTTGTCGCTCTCGTGGGGGTCTGTTTGGGGCAAACAAGGGCGCGTGTCCACCCCTGTCGCAATGAAACGAGTAGGCCGTCCATCTCCGCTAATACATTTACCGATATAAAATAACAAGAAGCCGTCACATTGTGACGCGACCATGTGTTAGAGGAGGTGACGTCCTCTCCGGCGGCGGGTCTCGTTCCGCCCCCCACAGCTGCATCGCGCCCCGTGCCACACAGTGCACCGGAAGCACCCTCGGAAGTTGCTTCGTTCAAACAAAAAAAAATCGCAATTTTTCCGAAAAGTTTTATAAAATCAGAGCCGTCTTATTGTTCACGTGGTGGTCGAGATGTTGGCCATCTTGGCGCTGGCGGCCTGATTATAGTGATAAAAGAGCGAGCCGGGTCTTGATTTGGCCCCCAAAGGCAGAAACTTTTATTTCTTTGACAATGTATATCATGAGGCAGCGACTCATTACTTTTATGGCGAATTAGGCTTGGCAGCGGCCCAAGGGCCCCCGTCCAATGAACATGTTTTGCAAAGAATGGGCTTTTTTGAAATGCTGGCTCGTAAAATGACAGAATAACGTTTGCAGTTTCCTGTCGGCGAGGCTAAGAGTAACGCAATACTTTATTATATCGACGACGACACAGAGGACCAAAAGCTACGACATTCCGGATGTGGCGAATGCTATTGTAGGTGAAGCTTTTGTGCACTTCACTTGCAACAATTGCGGTTTCCTGAATAACCTGTGAGCTTTCCGATCGCTTTGATGTCTTCATACGGTAATTGTGCGATTCGATGCTCATTCTATGCTCCGGGACCCAAATGGAAATCAACTGCTCCGGAATACGTAATTCTATACTATTTCTAAGACGCATTTACTCGCAAACAAACAAATTTTCGCAATTTTCTACTTGGCGCAAACACACAAGGTGGGCAATAGCAAAATCAACAATTCAGTGGAACGCGGTCATAACGAACACCCAAAGAACAATTTTCAAGTTAAAGGAGTTCCAAAGTTTGGAATAGATACAGGAAATAAAGTATAAATAGACTTATTAAAAAATATTACATATTATGATAATAAGGCAAATAAGTCCGATAAGTCCGAGTTTAGAGTTTGGTCGAAAATGACCAGAAATTTACCTTTCCTAGGCGTTTATTCAGCAATAACTCAATTATAAATAACAGAATTATGTCAAAAATGACGAGTTCTGAAAGTTTAAGCACGTTTTTAGAGCAAAAATCAAGGTTTTCTTCATGTTTTTCTTAAACTAAAGTGAAAAAATCACCAAATTTGGTCGGAAATCAGCAAAATTTTACCTTTTCTAAGCGTTTATTCAGCAAAAACTCAATAATTGCGCAAAATTTCTTAAAAAGTAAACCAATAAATCACAGAATTATGTAAAAAATGACATTATTTTTACAAGTTCTGAAAATTTAAACACATTTTTAGACCAAAAATCAAAATTTCCTTTCGTTTTTTATCAAAGTGGAACGAAAAAATCACCAGATTTGGTCGAAAATGACCAAGATTTTATCTTTCCTAAGCGTTTATTCAGCAAAAACTTCATTATTGTGCAAAATTTCTCAATAAATCAAAGACTTATGTCAAAAATGACATTATTTTTGCAAGTTCTGAGAATTTTAACATGTTTTTAGACCAAAAATCAAGGTTTTCTTCCTGTTTTTATTAAAGTGGAACGAAAAAATCACCAGATTTGGTCGAAAATGGCCAAGATTTTACCTTTCCTATGCGTTAATTCAGCAACAACTCAATCAAGTGTGTTATGAATGGGTTCGTTATAAACGGACGCCACTGTATTTTTGCCTAAATATTGGACGTTAAAAGTGATGTTTGTTTGTTCGTTAAAACCGAACCAGTTTGTTACTACAATAGGTATAGGACTTTAAAACGGGACTTATAATTTTGTTTGTTATATCCGAGCGTCTGTTAAAAGCCGGGTTCATTATAACTAATTTTTTTTGAGTTTCACTCACCAAAGCACACACAGCGAAGGACCAGAGACTCAGTAAACACGAAATTTTGGCACAAAACACACTTTTTCACCTCAAATTTGCATTTTTGTCCCACTTTTCACACAAACAAATAATTGCAAATGTCAAGTTGTCAAATTTGCATTTGGGGATTTTTTATTTAAAACAAAAAACGATCGAACGTCGATCAGGAACAAATTTAATTAATTCATTAATAAAAAATATATTTTGTCTTAAGAGTTCTTCGTAGGTCTTACCCAACTTTGTCCAAATATTTTTTTTTACAATTCCGTAGAGATTTAATGAGAAAATAATTAATTAGTTGAGGGGTTGAAAGTGTCCTTGGGAATTTTGCATTTAAACAATTGAGTAACACCTGCTTGGGGGGGAGCTACAGATATTTTATAATCAGGTTTTTTTTTAATTAGTAATCAATAATTAGTGAATGATTCGTTTGGGAAAATGTGCTAACAAATCAAAATTTTATTTTTTTGCCCACCTTTTAGCCGGGCGTCGAACCTAAAAAAAGATCGCTTATCTGTCAAAATATAGGTTACCGGTGATTGTGTAGTGTTGTGAGTTTTTCTGATTCTTTAACAAAAACACTTTTAGACCTTATCGAGGTGAGTAGTGCGAGTGTATGAATGGATCGGTGTAAAAAAAATTCCGATTAATGGCTTTGTCTTGCGGTAAAAAACGACAGAATGGCTTTGAGGTTATGCAACTTTCACGTGTTTTTTGGGCCGATCGGGTTCATGTCTCGCTGTTGTTTTGCTTATTTGGGGATTAGATGACAAAAAAGTTTGTTTTGCGTAATGTTTAGTCGCGTTTTTGCGGGAATTATGTTTTTGTGGGTTAAATCGTGTGTGGGTCCTTGTCGCCACCTGGCGGTGGTTTGCGTGATGACGGGTCGCGGCGTTTTCGAATTTGGTTGAAATTTGAGACGGTTCTTGTTTTAGTAAAAAATTGATTAAATCAGCGAAATTTCGAAATTATAACGGCGGATTTAAGGGCCTGGGGCGCTGTGTGGCAAATTACATTAATATGAAAGTAGGAATTGATGGTAAATTCGAAATTGTAGCCTATGGAACGGTGAGCTTATTATTATGTAGTGCTTTTTTAAAAATGCTGAACGCTCTGCAAAGTCCCTAAGTTACAATTTCGGTATCAGATTGAAAATTGCTATTTTGTGCAAATTAAGTTGCAGTCGGTGATGTGTGTTATTATTTGAACGCATAACCGACGATTTGCATATCGGAAAATGGACGAAAAAGGCGCAGAATGCCAACTCGTGACCTTATCTAAAAGGTGGTTTAATTCGGTCTTGTTGCTCGTGTTGCAGATCATGCCACCTAAAAAGGTACAAGAGCCGGAGAGAAAGCCGCTCATAGGGCGGGTGGGCACCAACTTGAGGGTCGGTATCGTCGGGATACCCAATGTCGGCAAGTCCACCTTCTTCAATGTGCTCACCAAGAGCTCGGCCGCCGCCGAAAACTTCCCCTTCTGCACCATCGACCCCAATGAAAATAAGTATCTTCACCAATTTTTCCCAATCCGAAAATTTTTTTGTTGGCAAAATTTTATTGCGATTTAAAAAGAATTGTTTAGTCTGAGAGCAAAGCGGCTCATTCTACGTATTATACCGGGTTTTTACGAGATTTAAAATTTTGAATTTTTTTGCTTAAAATTTTAATGGTCAACGCAAATACTTTCATAAAAAAAAAATTAAACTCACTCTAGCATAGTTTTATGGACTTTTATATATCTTAACAATCCACTAGAGTTGTTAAAAGTTCAAAAAAAGTTCATATGTTCGATTTTTTTATGTTTAATTTTTCCAATTTTTGTCGCGATTTTGGTTGATTTCGAGTACCCGGAACATTTATCGAGCAATAACTCCGGAACTATGAGAGATAACTCTATGAAGTGTACTATCGTTGGAAAGCTCTTTATATTATCCATCTTTTTTAAAAAAGATCATTGTACTCCGACTAATAGTTTTCGAGAAAATTGCAAATAAAAGCAAAAATTGGTCGAATTAAAAAAAAAATATAACTTAAAAACTATTGAGAATTTGGCAATTTTCTCAATGCCAATCGATTCTCCAGATCATTTTGCATTAGTATGGATTAAAACAGTTACACTTTTTCAAGTAGTTTAGTCGTAATTGAGAAAATAAAAAAAATAAAAAAAAATTAACACCCCTTCCCACAAAATGGCTAATTTTAAAAGTGTCTCAAAATCAAATAAAATCGATCCTATCTTATAGATTTTGATGTGCTCTTTTCGATCTAAAAAAGCGTTTTCTCCTAGCTCTTTTAGTTTGGCTGTAATCGGCGTTTGAAAATTGAAAATTTTTTTGCGAGTCCTATGCCATTTTGTAGAGTTTTTTATTCCGGTTATCCTCCATTTTTCCGTTTCTCGATATCTTTAATAGTTTCGCCGTAATTGGCGATTGAAAATTGAAAAAAAGTGAAAATGGAAACCTTTTTTTGCGTTTTTCTCGGAAACTGTAAGACTTAGAGCAACGAACAAAAAACCATCTGATAGCGCTTAATTTTCTCTATTTTTTCGATTAAACCCGGAGCCGCTCCGGGCAACGGTTCCGGCTACAGAGGCGATCAAAGTTTTTCACTAAAAAAATTCATAAAAAAAAACTAAAAGTCGTAGAGCAATGCGGTTTGTTCTATTGAATTCTGCGGCTCATTTTACATATTATATCAGTTTTTTTACTTCGAAAAATCAAAAATTAATTTATTAAAATAACTTGGGTTAACTATTTATACCCGTCACTGCCAAAGTGACAAAGTGACAATATTTTGCTTGACATTTTTAAACATTTTGGGTGTTTGCGCTTTTAAACTAAACTAAAAATGTCGCACGATTCCGATTACGTGCACAAACGCAACCACCTCACCAACATCACACCTGACCAAACAGTAGTCATCAAAAAAAGTCTTTTTCGCTTCCTTCCTGGCGTCAAATACGAAGAAGACCAAAAAATTTCTCCCCCACCAGCTGGGGAATGGTACCCTTACGTCAATTCTTACTACCCTTTCACCGAAGATGTGGATGCTTACGCTCGTGTAAGTCATTTACTCGAGTCCAAACGTTCGATGGACTCTCTCGATAAAGAACTAACTTATCGAGAAATGAACGAGTACTCGGACCGCAAAATCTACCGACAATTTTTGCGCAAAAAACCCGTTTCGTTCCTGGTTTTGGGCAAGCCTGGCATGGGCGAGGAGGAAATCGGGCGGCGTTTGGCCGAGTATTGGAAATGCGTTTACATCGACCCTTTGACCCTCCTTGAGGAGGAGATCGCGCTTGAGACACGCGCCGGACAATGCATCGAGTTTAACTTGCGATGTGGGCGAGCTGTCGGTATTGATATTTTGTTGCGACTTTTGACTAAAAAAGTCCAAACTGCGGCGGTTTTGCATCGAGGGTTTGTCTGCTGTGGCTTTCCTCTAGTCCCGAATGACTTGTACGAAGAAGACCCGATTTCCTCCGAATCTGCCATTTTCAACGTTCGAGAAATTTTCGAAGAACTGATCGACCAAACAATCCGTTTTACCGATTTCTCGAACAAAGTTGAAGTTTCAATGATCGCCTCGTCCAAGGAAAGCTCGCAACAAACCGAGAAGGAATCAGTCGAAGGCCCACAATCGATGGACGAGAGCGGCCTTAAAATGTCTCTAGAGTGGAGCATTGAAAACCAGATTTGTGGCCCAACTGACATTTCCACCGACTTGGAAAAACAACTAAACTGTCTTTTCGGCGTTTTCCACGAACCGTACTTGCTCATTTACATTTACGGGAAAAACTCCGACGTTATTACGAAACGGGACAATTATTTTTACGACGTTTATTCCAAAAATACGCTCGATATGCAAAAAATTAACTTGTTTTACGAGATTGGAGCCTCGAATGAGTTTCTGACTGAGGATTTGTTCGACGGTGGTCGAAACCCCTTTGCGGAAAATCCCGATTTGAAACACTTGGTTAAAGTACCGGAAAATATGCCGGCTAATGTGAGTACCCAACTGGATCAGTACCACACCATAGCCAACCAAATCGATGGGCGAGTGCTAGTCCACGACATCCAGTATTATCTAAAATTGGACGGCCGTTCCTTCATTTCCCAAATGATGAATTCTATTAAATTACGTCTGGAGGTCTTGCCTTTACAGAAAGCTATAATTCCGGAACGCTTTGTTAGTACTTTTCAACTGGTGGGTGAAGGGGTCGAAATTGAGGAAACCCTGACGCTAGAAGAGGCTTTTTTGAAATTCTCTAAACAAAACACAATTGCGCCCATTTTTAAATGGTCTTGGTCCGACTGGGGCACTTTGTGCCCCGTCTCCATGTTCCAAGGGATTTACCAAAATGGGTCCCCGAAGTACGCTGTTCATTTCCTCAACAAACTTTACTTTCTCAACAATGAGGATGCGTTGGTTAAGTTTGAGGAAAACCCACGTCCTTATCTCCTTCCGCCGTTCCCCAAACCTGGCTCAAGAGTCCTAGTTTTCGGACCGCCAGTTTCGGGAAAATCGGCCGTTTCCAAATGTTTGGGCTATTTATTAAATTCGCGTGTTCTGACGGCCAGTAGCTTGCACAAGGAATTTTTCGACCAAATGGTCAATGAACAAAAAGAAAGGGTAAAACAGATGGCGATTGGCGAAGCTATGGAGCTTCTAAGAGCGCAGAAAAGCGATGAACGGGAGAAGAGACTGGAGGAAAGGAAGGAGAAGATTCAGAAATGGGAGGAGCAAGTGGTTGAGTTGTTATCGACTTTGGTCCAGCTTTGGCAGAAGGGAGGCGAGGAAAGTGTTGAGATTTCGTCGTTTCCGCTTCCGATGTCTCAAGCGTTGATGCACAGACGTAGCATGGACGAGGATAAGATGATCCGTGAAAGTCTAATCAGTTTGAATCTGCCGTATATTCAGGATTTGGATCATTGTAGCAAGTTTTTGAAAAATCGTTCCGTACTTTTTGAACATTTACCGAAGAGTCTTAAGGCGGAGGTTGCCGAAGAGATACCGTCGATTTTCGATTCGTTTGTGCTCGATTACGTGCAAAGCAAGGTTCAGACGCTGGATCTTGACGAGATCAAGCAGAAGGTTCATGATAATGTGTTCGAGATGTACGCTCGCGGAATCAAGGCGAGTGAAGAGCAACCAGACCATGATGGGTGGATCGTTGATGGGATGACCACCGATTTGAGTTTATTGAAGCAAGTGCTTGAGGAGTTTTCCGTGGATGATATAATCGTACTCGACTGTTCTGACTACGATTATTTGTTACAACGGTTCAAGCAGTTTAAGAAGAACCAAATGCATTTTCGCAACTTTAGGGAGTTTTTCCTAAAAATTGGGGAAAAGGACGCAGCTTGGCGTACTCCTTCGGTGGTATCGACCCTTTCGTATAAAAAGGAAATTGTTGAGGAGGTCCTCAGCGATATTATACGATCAGGCTTCGATGAGGAAGTTGTCGAAAGTGAAAGAGAAGTCTTAACCGAAGACTATAAGCATGATTTAGAACTATACCAGAAGGAAATTGCAGATGTTAAAGCATTTTTTGACGAAACCCAAGTACATGCTAATTACATCGATGTGAAAGACTTGCCCATTGAAGATTTGCTCAGAGAAGCAATTGATGCGGTTCAAGGACGATACAGAAGAAAGGCAACTGAATTCACCGATGAAGATCGAGCCGAAGAAATTCAACAAATGCTAGCAAACCTGGTTCAAGGTAATGAGGGTGAAGGCGGAGCAAGTCAAGTTGATGATTTCTTGGCCAGAAATAGACGTTATGGAGACACTTACTACTACTGTCCTGTCACATTCACCGAGAAGTTTGTACTTTGGCGTGGCAAAGAACAATTTGCTGCCAAATTCAAGGATACGATTTATCTCATGGCTAATGAAACGAACTTGAAGAAATTTATTAAATACCCGAGGAGGTACTTGATCCAGAATGGTCCATCTCCGAGGTTTCCACCTCCGAGAATCTGCATTGTTGGTTGTGCAGCAAAAGACAGGACTTTGGTTTCCAAAAAACTGGCAAAGAATTTAGGTGTGCAGTATCTCAGTTTTAAAACCATCAAAAAATCGGCACTTGATGCCTTAAGTTCGATCAGCCTTTTGATCAATGCGGAGGACCGCGAAGTGCCCGATGCTCTCACTTTGGAATTTTTTGACTCAATTTTCCAACTTGCGTTTTTCGGAAATGGCTTGAAATATATTGGTTTTGTGTTTGATGGTTTTCCACAAAGTGCCAATAACCTCAACTATATGGTTTTCCGAGGTGCTATACCCGACGCTATCATTTGTCTAACCCCGAATTTTGAGAGTTACTCTAAACAGGAATTGGAATCGAGTCTTGAAGAATGGAGGGCCAGGCAGGAGAAACAAAGAAAGGAGGAGGAGATTATCAACTCGATTATACTTCAAGACTGGGAAGAGAAGCGTAAAGTGCGCTACAACGAACTAATGGACGCGAAACGACAAAGTCGCTACTCAAAAAAACTACAAGACGAAGTTTTACCGAGAGTTGACGAGGAACCTGAGGTTGGTTTCACGTCTGATACTCAAGTGAGCTTTGATTCGGTCACTGAGCAACAAGAACATGACGAAACTATGAAAATTCTCGATGAGGAGTTTCCTGAGCCGCTCTTGGAGCAGTCCCAAGAGACTGAAGAGGAATTTATCGAAAACACCACCAGACATATTGAGGAAAAGTACGACAATTACTTGAAATTTATTGAAGAAGTTAAGTCGATTTGTAACGCTGAACTTATCCCGTACCACGAAATCAACACCAGTCAGGACCAAGGCATGGATAAAGTCCTAAGACAGGCTTATATCATCGGGAATGAATTGAAATTTCGCGGTCCTTCTTTTTTCGAACGTTGCTACGACGTGTCTCTAGACCAGGCCAATAAACTCCTAAATTGTGGTTACTACGTTTTGAGCACTTATGGCCGCCTGTGTCCTGTGGAGAGTTACAAGGGAGAAAATCCTCTCCATTGCTACATCGCAAGTCAACAAAAAAACGAGCTGTATCCTGTGATCCACCGCCAGTACATTTATTTCGTGTCTGGTGAAAAAAACCGCGACAAGTTTTTCAAAAACCCTCTCAAATACACAACTAGGAAAAAAAACACCGAGTTTGCTCTAATCCCAGCTCGTGTCTCAATAATCGGGCCTCCAAAATCTGGCAAGACTAGTCTATCGTATCGCTTCCAACGCGATCTAGGTTTCCGTGTTGTAACACTTGGCGAATCAGTTCGTTACGTTTTGTCGCATCCTTTATTCACGAATTTGCGCCACGATTTGGAGAAGGTTTTGCGCAAAGGCCACGCGTTACCGTACGACCTTTTGGCCGAATGTGTGAACGCGGCGAGTTTTTGCGGCGAGTGTGTCACTCAAGGCCTGGTTTTTGACGGTTTTCCAAATTCCATCACTGGAATGACTCTTCTCACGCGCTTTGGTTTGGTACCACACCTGATTTTCGACCTCCAAATTAACAAGGAACGGGTGCTTGAGCTGGCGTCAAATCCCTGTGGGAAGTACCCACAGTACAGCCAACGTTTCGTGCGACATTTGTACAACGAGTGGGAAAAATCGCAAGAGTTGTTTCGCATTTGGTGCGATCGGGAGTACCAGAATATTTACAAAGTTGCAGTTGATCGGAGCATTTGGGGGGTTTGGGAGCAGGCGAAAATCGTGACTTTGTCGGTGATGTTTGAGCGGAAGCACTACTACCAACACATCAAAGCCGATTGGCCTCTAAGACTTGCGAATATGTTGGTGACACCGTTTGAGTTTTTGGAACGGAGGAGTGGGTACAAAACGTTTTGTCCCGGTTGTTTGTTTTATTTCCGTAAATTGACAAATGGGGGTGATCCCCCTGATCGTACCGGACTTGTCCAGTACTTGTCCCATTTCTATTGGTTGTGCCAGGAGCATATTGAGGATTTTTTGAAAAATCCCGACGTGTTCCTACCACCAAGCAACGTGTGTTTGCCGCAAGAGTTACCAACAGTTGTCCAATTGTCAGGGCCTGTGAAGGCCGTCGAGGACGGTTATTGTGTCGTTTGTTACCAGAGGAACTTCCCCAAGAAAGTACTAACTAGGGGTTCGCTTGATTTAGCTGTGCAATACCGGGATAAGATTTTTCTTTTCGATGAAAAACCGTGTCTTCAGGAGTTTATGGCCACGCCTGAGGCTCTTTGTTGCATGACGATTAATTTCAAGGAGGATATTAAAGTTTCGTTGGATTATAAGGATTTGCCAGTTTTGGGAATGTTGGAGCAGTTTGTGGCTAGAACAGTAGTTAGGGCTTGTAACCATGCTAATTTTCATAGACCGGTCATTCCGGGTTTGAGTATTTCTCAAGCTGCGCTCATTTGTATTGGTTTGAATATGAAAATTCATAATTTGGCGACTAAACATAAGGAGAAGTATGTCAAAGCGCTTGAGGTTTTTCACGAGAGGAGGACGAATCTGATCAAGTTTTTGGATTTGATGAAAAAGTATAGAAATCCGGCTGTTTTTTACACGGAACCGGATACTCCCTCGTCGACTGATGCCGATAGTGATGAAGTTGTGGACGAAATCCAACCTTTGACGAAGGTTTACTCCTCGGGTGTATGAGCGTTTTTCGAAATAAAGTTAGTTTGAGTGTTGGCGTTTTTCTCAATTTTTTCGTTGATTTTTCTTAATTCAATTTTACTTTTTATTCTTTCGTTGACATTTTTTCACTGTTACTTTTCTGCGCTTTTTTTATTTTTTTGAAATAGAATGTTTTTTCCAAGTTACGCTAAGGTGGTCCAAAAAATAACTACCTTATGAAAAAATCATATTTTTACTTTTTGCGATCATATTAGTGGGTATCATAGTGTGGATCAGTTTTCCACAAAAATTAAATTAGAGTAGGTTAACAAATCATATCCAAAATTGTACTGTTTTTAAACTAAAAATTTAAATTTTTTATATTTTCAATATGCTAAAAGGCGTCAGGTTGTTAGCTAAAGCACGACATTGCGATTTTTTTCTTGAGTTTTAAATAGAAATAACATTTTTTTCATTATTTTTCATTTAACTTAGGGTCGGTTTAAAGAAGCGTCATTAATTTAACCCGCAATTAAAAGCGTGGTTAACTGATCACGTGACCAGATTGAATTAACTTGATTGGTTCGTTCGCGTTGTTAACTTTGAGCTTTTTTATTTGTTATTTTGCTGTGTAATTTTTGTGATTTGGGTGTTGTTTATGTGTGTTCTTCCAGCACGTCGGGTGCCAGTGCCTGACGACCGTTTCGATTACCTCTGCGACTACTTCAAGCCTGCGAGGTGAGCTAATTCGCCAATAAAATATCCCTAACGGTGTTTTAAAAATGTTTGAAATATTTTTCGTTGTGTCGTAATGTGTTCCCACCGTCGTTTCGGCGCCGCTAAATTGGCGGCACCCTTATTAGAGGCGACTACCGCAATTACCTGGACAATACGTCGACGACCATTTGAATATCTCGTCGAATTAGAATAACTCACGGTCCCATTAGCCATTTCGTCGAATTGATTCGGGTGTGAAAGCATTCGTGTTGCGATTTAATCGCGTGTCAAAGGCCATATTTGAGACACACGAGATGGATAAATACGTTTTGACTCGCCTCCTCGTTTCCATTATTTGCTAAAACGACTGTTTGTCTAAATTACCACTCGGGGTACTTTGGTTTTTCACCTGGAAATGTATTCAATCGCCGCTTGATTATAGGTTGGAAGAGACATTCCTGATTCCGACAATGGTCGACAGTCTAGACTGGTAAATTTCGGTTTTTGTGTGAATTAAAATCGAATTTACCGGATTTTTCGAATTTTTGAATAGAACGACTAAGCGGATTTTAATTGAATTAGGCCTAATTGTGGATTAATATGCGGGCGGGACAAGCTAAATAAATAAAACTGAGGTAATGACCACGGAATATTGCGCTCTGAATGAACTCATTCCACGACAAGTCTTCATTACGATGTAATGACATTTCCACCGTTTTTTATGCTAAAAATTACAAAATTTGCGGCAAAATCGGATCCAAGCTTTTGCTAGTTTCGCCGCTTTTTAATTTTTTCACTGTTTTCGAAAGTGTTACTTTTTTGAGTATTTTAGCCACCGAATTATTCCACATTTCGTTTGTAAACTAGAGACTCTACTCACTTGATTTAGCGTTGATTTTTTTAAATTTAATATCAAAGTGTTGTTTCGTTTTCGTTGTTTGTTTTCCTTGATTTTCGTTGGAAATTTCTTTACCATTTTAGTAAATCTTAATTGAAACATAATTCTTGGAGTTATTATTTTTGAAGTTGGATCGAAGTTGATTTAATTTTTGCATTTTTCAGCGTTTTAATATAAAATTACGCCTAAAATGTTTATATTTTTTTGACTTGTTTCTAAATTGCGCGCAAAAATAATTTTGCGTTACTTTTTTTCGATCATTTTAGTACGTTTTTCGCACAGGAACGCAATTATTTAAGGAATTTTACGAAGAATAGCTTGAAAAATTAGCACATGAAATAAACAATTTGGCCATATTTTCGTTGTTTTTGAACTAAAAATTTAGTTTTTTCGTGAAATTTTCTAAACCTGATCCAAAAAGCTCTAATAAACAAAATCGTTCCACAATAGTTATTCATTACGCTGTAAAAATGACTAAATTTGTAGCGAAATCGAGAGAAATTTTGATTAGTTTCTGTTCAAAATTTAAAATAGATTGCATCTTTTTTTTTTTTTTTTTGAGTAATTTATGGTTGTTTTCTGAGTCGTTTTAAACGAAATCAGATTTTTTCTGTTATTATATTTCTCGAAGAAAATTCCGTGCCGTGACCAATATGCATTTTTGATGTTTTTTTTAAATCGCTTTAAACTGTTCCAAAAAGTCACTAACATAGGCAAAAATGTAGTATTATTTTTACTTTTTTCGGTCATTTTAGTAGGTTTTTTATACGGAAATCCAGTTATTTAAAGGATTTTCCAAAGGGCAACCTGAAAAATGAGCAAATCGGATGCTAGTTTTTACAAAAATGTAATTTTTTCGTCAGACTGAAAAAGCACGAAATAAATGAAATTATTTCCCGACTAGTTTTATTCTGTAATGATATTTCCACATTTTTTTTTAATAATTACTCTGTTCAAAATTTCTGTAAATAGAAATGCATTGCATTTTTTTGAGTAATTTGTGGTTGTTTTTTGAGTAGTTTTGTTTGAAATCGGATTTATTTGTGTTATTATTTTTCTCGAAGAAACTGCCGTGCCGTGACAAATGTGCGTTATTAGAGGCGATATTTCCCTTAAAACTGTACCAGTTTTATGTAATAATCACGTAAATGAAATGCGGTTTTAAAGGCGGAGCGTCGTCGGGGTTACAATGATGGCGCCGTCGACGTCGCCGTCGCATGCCTCTAAATAATGCGATAAATACGGCAAAACCCCCGGTTTCAATTAAGTCCCGATTAAAATTTTTTGTCCCCCACAATAATCACAACTCGGCCTCGGGCTCTCCGGCCCATTTGTCCCAAATCGCGACAAATTATAGGCTCCACGTCGCCAAATCGTCCCGATTTCTATCATTAGAGATCGTTTTCATTTGAGCATCACAGTCGAAATTGATCTTTTTTTTTTTCTCTTTCCCAACATCGGATTGCCATTAGACGAAACATGGAAGCCAATAATCGTTATTTATCCTTCGAGAGAGCGCAATAAAATTATTGTGATTCGCTCGATTTGAATATCTGGCGTCTTTTTACGGCAGATTGCGTCCATAAAATAAAATTGGGGAGAGAAATGTCGTGTAGAAAAGCGACGCTTTCCGATCTGCAAGTTTGATGAGGTCAGCACAGCACAAAGGATCTTCATTAGCTTCAGATCAAAGGGTGCTGATGTAGACCCAGATAAACATAAAGTGCTTTTTTATAGTAAAGTGCCAGCGTTTTTGAACATTGTGGATATCGCCGGATTGGTCAAAGGGGCCTCCGAAGGACAGGGATTGGGCAATGCGTTCTTGAGTCACATCAGTGCGTGCGATGCCATTTTTCACTTGTGTCGTAAGATTATCACCGAAAAAAAATATTTGGAAGAGTGAAAGGGGATTTTAGGGGCGTTTGAGGATGACGATGTCACTCATGTCGAAGGTGAGGTTAATCCCGTCAGGGATTTGGATATTATAGCCGAAGAGTTGAGACTGAAGGACGAGGACACGCTTTTGAAGAATATGGAAAAGTTGGAAAGGACCGTTCTGAGAGGCGGGGACAAGAAATTGAAGCCGGAATATGTAAGTTTTTTGCATTTTTAAATACTCCCACTTTAACTTTTGCCATGGAAAACACCTAAATTAATCCTTTTTCAAATATAAAACCCGCATTTTTTGTATTTCTACAAGCCGCTAATTGGTAATTTCTAATACAAAAAATACACTGTTGGCGTTAAGGCATAATAAATGTATAAAAAATGAAGACAAATTTGAAATATTCAGGCCATTCTACGTCTTATGGGCATATTTCTGGTATAAATTTTCGGTTATTGTATTTTTAATAATTTTTTATTGATAGGTAGATAAATAAAAATTTTGAAAACGGTGTTTTATTCGGATTATTTGAACAATTTTGACTTGATTGTAACAAAATTTTGCTCAGAAATAGATATAATTGAATAGTAAAAAGAGCTACAGTTTGTTTTATATCAATTTCTATTTTTTTTATTTTTTCTTTGGAATTGGAATATTTAAAAACTACACGTTAAACAAAAATGAAGACAGATTTGAAATCTTTAGACATTTTTATGTTAAAGAGACATACTTTTGACATATCTTTTTTGGTTATTGTTATCTTGACGATTTATTTATTGCTAGCTAAGTAAGGAAAACTTTTGTTATTTTTTTCGGATTATTTGCGCAAGTTTAACTCAATTTTAACAAAACTTTGCTCAAGAATAAATAATCAAGTTCTATAAACGGCTACATGTTATTTTTGGTCAATTTCTATTTTTTATTTAATTTTGGCAAATTGGAAAAATTCGTTCAATATCTTTCAAACTACGAGTTCTTTAACCAAAATGAAGACAGATTTGGAATTCTCAGACAATTTTAAGTCAAATAGACATACTTTTGGCATACCTTTTTGGTTATTTTTATCTTGATGATTTTTTTATTGGTTAGGTAAATCAAAAATTTTACCATGTTTTTTTATTCAGATTATTTGCGCAATTTTAACTCGATTTCGACCAAACTTCGCTCAGGAATAGATAATGAAGTTCTCTAAACGGCTACATGTCGTTTGTGGTCAATTTCTGTTTTTTTATTTTTTTTATTTTTGGTGAATTGGAAAAATTAAAATTGACCATATTTCGTGCAATATCTTCTAAACCACCAATCCTTCAACAAAAGTGAAGACAGATTTGGAATCCTCAGACAATTTTAGGTCAAATAGACATACTTTAGACATACCTTTTTGGTTATTGTTATCCTGATGATTTTTTTATTACTAGGTGGGTAAATAAAAAAATTACAAAGTTTTTTTATTCAGATTATTCGCGCAATTTTAACTTGATTGCGACAAATCTTCGCTCAGGAATTGATAATCAAGTTCTATAAACGGCTACATGTCGTTTTTGGTCCATTTATAATTTTTTTTATTTATTTTTGATAAATTTGAAAAATTAAAATTGGCCATATTTCGTTCAATTTCTTCCAAACTACGAATCTTTCAATAAAAATGGAGACAGATTTGGAATCCCAACACAATTTTACGTCAAATAGGCATACCTATGTTCTAAATTTTTGGTTATTGTATTTTTGATGATTTGTTTTATTGATATGTAGATAAATAAATAAAAATTTTGACCAAGTTGTTTTATTCGGATTATTTGCACAATATTGACTTTATTGCTACACAATTTTGCTCAGAAATAGATAATTAAATTGTGAAAAGCACTACAAGTCGTTTCAGATCAATTTGTATTTTTACTATTTTTTATTTTTGGTAGATAAGAAAAATGAAAAACTACTCTATTTTGTCTAATATCTTCAAAATTATAGATGATACAACAAAAATGAAGATAGATTTAGAATCTTTAAGTAATTTTACGTCAAGTTGACTGGTATAAATTTTCAGTACTTAAATAAAAATTTTGATGTGTTTTAGTTGGATTATTTGCACAATTTTGACCCGATTGCCATAAACTTTACGGAAATCCGTATAAATCCCGTTCCTTAAAATCTATCATGAGCGGTTTACTCTTCGCTTTTTTGTTTGTTCGTGTGGCATCAAAGAATGTCAGCGCCGCCAACACCTCTTATCCGATTACAATACAATGTCAAATCGGGGATAACATCAGCGCTTTTGCCCCGCTGCGCAATCATAATGAAATCTTCGAGACCACACAAGTCCTTGCCATTCATTTCCATACAACACATCGTATCCGTTTCCATTAATAATGTAAAGTCATCGCATCCACCTTCCACTTTCCTTCGAAAAAATCGCGCCGATTCATCCTCAAATCGTGCACTTAATTCGATTACGACAACTCGAGGGCGTCTCATGCTGGGCGAAGAACAACGGGCGGTCGCCACCCCACAGGTGTTGCCTTATTAGTTTCATCGCGGGTCACAGTTCACGAACTAATGTGACTTTTATATGTGTGCTTTCGTTACAGGATACTCTAGTTAAGATACAAGGGGTGCTCTGTGGAGAGAAGAAACATATACGGTTCGGCGATTGGGATGCTAAAGATGTAAGTGTGGCGTGTTTTTTTAACAAGGGTGGAAAAGTTTGATTATTAGTGTCGAGGTTTGATAAATCGATCGCGAGAGAATGTGCACGTCATGGTTGGCCTGTTCCATGTCTTGCCAACACCGTAAGTGATTCCTGCTGCGCTCGAAACTTCAAGCGACAATAGGGAATCACCAGGTGGTGATAATATTATGCCCGATTAGCATTGCACTACGTCATTCCGACGCATAAAAAAGGGTTCATTCTAATTTTAATAATGCAGTAAACAAATCGTTTAATTGCTTCTTTAATAAAAAAATACATACTTTTATCAATTTCCCAAATTTTACAAGAACAAATGCATTATACAATTTTTAAAAAACTATGTGAAAGTTGTTGGAAAAGTTTCAAATTAAAAAATTCTAACTTAGACTTTAAACAATATTTTAACTTTAAAATTTTTGACGTCGTCTCATGAGCGTTTAAACTGTATTTCGTCTAATATTTCCAATCGTGGAACAAGAATAAAGACAGATTTGAAATCCTCAGATAAATTTAGGTCAAAAAGACATACTTTTTTGGTTATTCTTATCTTGATGTTTTTTTTATTGGCAGCTAGGTAATTAAAATTTTTTACCAATTTATTGTATTCGCGACAAAAGGTCGCTCAGGAATTAATAATCAAGTTTTCAAAAATGGCTACATGTCATTTTTGGCCAATTCCTATTTTTTGGTAAATTGAAAAAATTAAAATTGACCATATTTCGTGCAATATCTCCCAAACTACGAATCCGTCAATAAAAATGAAGACAGATTTCGAATCCTTAGACAATTTTACGTTAAACAGGCATTCTTCTGGTATAAATTTTGGGTAATTGTTCTCTTGATGATTTTTTATTAGTAACTAGGTAAGTAGAAATTTTGACCAAGTTATTTTATTCGCATTATTTGCACAATTTTAACTCGACTGCGACGAAACTTTGGTCAGGAATAGATAATCAAGTTTTAAAAACGGCTACATGTCGTTTTTGGTCAATTTGAATTTTTTTTTATTTTTATTTATTTTTGGAAAATTGGAAAAATAAAAACTTTACCATATTTCGTTCAATATCTTCCAAACTACGAATCCGTCAATAAAAATGAAGACAGATTTCGAATCCTTAGACAATTTGACGTCAAACAGGCAGTTTTCTGGTATAAATTTTAGGTTATTGTTATCTTGATGATTTTTTTATTGGTAGCCTAGGTAAGTAAAAATTTTGACCAAGTTATTTTATTCGGATTATTTGCACAATTTTAACTCGACTGCGACGAAACTTTGGTCAGGCATAGATTATCAAGATTTAAAAACGGCTACATGTCGTTTTCGGTCTACTTAAATTTTTTTATTTATTTTTGGAAAATTGAAAAAGTTAACAATTGACCATATTTCGTTCAATATCTTCCAAACTACGAATCCTTCAATAAAAATAAAAACAGATTTAGAATTCTTAGACAATTTTACGTCAAATAGGCACACACTTGTTATAAATTTTCAGTTATTGTATTTTTGAATGCATTATTTTTTTATTCGTATGTAGGTTCTAGGTAAATAAAAATTGTGACCAATTAGTTTTAATCCGATTATTTGAACAATTTTTATTCAAAGGCTACAAAATTTTGCCCAGAAATAGATAATTAAATAGTAAAAAGGGCTACAAGGGCTACTAGATCAATTTTAATTTATTTTTATTTTTGGATAGGAAAATTTAAAAACTACTTTATTTCGTCTAATGTTTGCAAAACCATGAATCCTACAACAAAAATAGAGACAGATTTGGAATCCTTAGATAGTTTTACGTCAAATAATATAAATTTTCGTTGTTGTGATGAAAAAAATGGACAGTGTGTTATTTTTTGTGTCGATTTTGCTTCGCAGATCGAGGTGTTGAACAAGTATTTGTTCCTGACTTCGAAGCCGACGATATACCTGGTGAACCTGTCCGAGAAGGACTACATCAAGAAAAAGAACAAATGGTGAGTGTTACTACACGAGTCCCGAAAGTGATTTTTTTGTATTGAATCGGTTTCCAATTGCCGTCATTCACGACCGACGTTTAGATCTCTTGTTGGTAAACGCCGCATCATCGATGGTAATGGCACCCAAAAAGTATCAGACAATAGTCTAGCAATGTTCAGCGGCAACATTGGCTTAATTACCAACAATACAGGAGTGCTGAGTATTCGTACTACTCTTGGTCCCTATAATGGCCGTTGATTGCTTTGATCTTCACCGCGAACACTATCAATCGCGCTTAATTCACTATTCAACACCGGTAACTCGTGTCACATACTAGGATGTGCAGCCAGAGTGCGAGGACTTAATTAACAAATTTACGCGTTTAACAACACATTTCTTCTCCTATCGCAATGTGGTTTTTGTTACGTTACGGACAAGTCTTGCATTATTAACTAGTTTGATTAATTTAGAAGCGTGAGAATACGACATTCGCGTTATTAATAATGCCTTGCATTATTGAAAAACACCAAGAAACCGCGGCTATATTTATATTTTCCTCGAAAGAGCACAAGGCGCTCCTCACAACAGGCGAATCGCAAAGTCTCAATTTCGGTTAGAAAATTGTTAAAAGCTGTTAAAAAGAGACTTCAAGTTACACCGTAAATAATATTGTTTTACTTTTTTGCCGTTTTCATACAGAACTCATGTACAAATTAGCCGAAAAATAATTGGATCAGGTCCGATATAGTGTTAGTTGTGCTGTTTTCGATCTTTTAAACATGTATTTGAGCTAAAAATTTAATAAATGTCATTGAACCGTGCTAAAGAACACTGAAATTTTCTCAAATAATGCAGCTTTTTTGAATGCTTCAAAACATTCTTACAATTTCGTTAAAATCGCGGTTTTGGAGATGGTTTCAAAAAGTGTTTTAACAACTTTGTTAGCTAAACACTTGTTTTTTTTTCTTAATATAGCTCGAAAACCGAGCCACTATAAAACTCTAAATCAGGTTAAAAATTCTATTATTTTGAGCTTCTTAGGTTATTTTTTGCAAAAGACTAGGAATTTTTACAAGAACGTGTTATTTCTTGTTTTTTTTGTAACAAAATGTTGAAATGTTTCGAAAATTATCGCTAAAAGTTTTCCGTGAAATCGCCAAACTGAATTGTGTTATTTTTAATTTTCTAATTTCTGATTTTGTGTTTGAATTCTAGAACTTTTCAGCCAAAATCGCAATAATTTCCCTAAAAAATTACGACTGATCTCTAAAAGATAGATCAAAGTTGTTGTTGTTCTTGTTTTATTCCGGCATTTAAAAATCAATTTTTGTAAAATTGCGCCTAACCAAGTAAAAAACAATTAAATCAGTTAAAAGAATTACATTATTCTGGCTTTATTCTGGTGTTTTTAGCCAACATTTTGCCAAAAGTAAGCCGAAAAATCACATAATTTGGTCCAAATGGGTTTGGTTTTTGCTTTTTAGCTCGAAAATGACATTTTTGAGCATCTTGGGATGTTTTTCATTCGGAAACGATTAAAATTTTTTTTTTTAAATTGCGGATAATTGTTAAATTGGTTCGAAGGCCGAAGGGTTATTTTTGCTTTTTTTGACAATTGAGCTTTTAATTTTGAAGTAATAATTCTTTTTTGTCTCGAAATTGGGATAAAAATAATAAATGTTCAAAAAATCACTGACTGAGGCCAAAAATGATACATACATATTATTTTATTTATTTTAATTTTATTGGTACGTTTTTCAGAAAGGAAAATAACTATTTTGTTATATTGTGTTAGTTTGCTGTTTTGGTGATTAAAAATTAAGTTTTTCCGCGAGTTTTAGCCAAAATATAGCGAAAATGCACAAAAATATGGCACTTTTTTTTCTTTTTGTGTGTTTTAGCACGAAATTTTGTGAAGAACTTACTAAATAAACGTCAAGTTCTGTATTATTTTTGCTGTGTATAAGCATTTTTGTGAATGATGGGGCGAAATCATCTTTTTTTTATTTTTTTCGAGTGTTCAAGCGTGCTTTTGGCGAAAAACAGGGAAATTTGTTAAAAATGAGCACCAATATTTATAAACTATGTTGATAACAGTTTCAGCATGTTAGTTGTTGTTGCTTAACCGATTAGAAACATAACTAAATCTAGTAAAAAATGATCTTATTTGTGTATTTTTTTCAGCGTTTTAGCATGTTTTCATTGATTAAATACGCAATTATTTTGCGGAATTTAAAATTTCTTCGAAAAAACGTAAAGTTGGTTCGAAGTTATTGTTATTTTTGAACTAAATTTGAATTTTGAACTAAAGCGTGTCTAGAGTTTCAGCAGGTTTTTCAGCCAGGTGACTTTTATTAAGCTTCTGTTTTTTGTTTTTCTATCGATTTTTAATGGTATTTTCGTCCAAATAAATGGAAAACTGCTTTTCTCTCCATCGCAGGTTGATAAAGATCAAGGAATGGGTTGACAAAAACGATCCCGGCTCGCTAATTATCCCATTTTCTGGTGCTTTCGAGCACAAACTCGTCGAAGAATATCCCGAAGCTGCAGAGAGAAAGAAATACTTGGAGGAATTGAATACAACCAGGTGAGATATGAGCGATTAACGCCACGCGATCTATTCAAAAAATCATTTCAAATGTGTGGAGTTGATTGAAAGGTGACGCGAAAATTGAGTGTAATTTAATCGAAATTTTAATCGCCGTGAGGGAACGGTCCATCAAAATAGTTGAACACTCGAATGACATATTCATCCGAGGAGGTTTCGAGGTCGTAATGACAGGTTACGAGAGATATGTCTGGCTTATAAGAAGATCAGGGGCGGACTGGGGCCCAATTATCCTTGAAATAGAACAATATTTTTGGCCCAGAATTCTGAATGTTTTCATAGTTTTCGAGTTATGGGCCGTAAATACCCCCAGTCCGTCTCTGACCGCAATTACATCATTGGACTCGTCCCAACTTTCAACAATGAAATTGTCTCTCGATATTTGTTTTTCTTTTTTTCGCAGCGCTTTGGATAAAATCATCGTTCAAGGCTACAAAGCCCTCCAATTGGAGTACTTCTTCACGGCAGGTCCTGACGAAGTCAAAGCTTGGACGATTCAGGTTCGTTATTTTATTCTGAACAAAACTCCCTAAAACATCTATTGAAAAGTTCCTTCATCGCATAAACGACTGACAAAGCAAACTAAATAAATTACCCTCGCCCTAAAATCACGCAATTTGCATAAGAATGCACTAAAACGCAATTTTACAGCCATTTCACGTAGTCGTATGCAAATGGCGACGGAAATTTTACCGCTTATTTCTCGAGAAAATTTCTTTTAAAAAATGCAACACTGGGACGTGACGCGACATCTCGCTTCAGACAGCCGCACATACACACCGACAACGCAAAAAATTATTAAAAAATTTCGCCAAGAATCGTTTCAGGAATTTTAAAATGGTTTTTTTTCGAGCGTTTTGACTTTTTTGAGTTTAAATCTACAGTTTTTGCGAGATTTGGGCAAAAACCACGCTGAAAATTCACCAAATTGGTTTTTTCCTTCATATTTGTCTGTTTTTGAAGTGGAAAGTTTCGTCAAAAATCGTACAATTTGAGCGAAAATGCGGTTATTTTTTTGTTTTTCAAGAGTTAAAGTTTTTTTTGAACTAGTTTTAGTTTTAATTTGTTTAAAAAATGATAATTGTGTTAAGACTTATCAAATTCGGTCCAAAGTCATAGCATTTTTGTTCTTTTCGAGCATTTAGGCACTAAAATTTGAAATAAAATTTAATATTTCTTCGGAGATTTTGGCAAAATGGGGCTCAAAAATGACATAATTTTTTTTATGGGTTTTCGCTTGTTTTTCAACTCGAAACACAATTATTTTGAAAAATTTTGGCAAATTACGCCTAAAAATCTTTAAACTGTGTGGAAATTCCAGGTTATTTTAATTTTTTGCGTGCGTTTAAGCTTGTTTTTCAGTCATAGAGGTAATTATTTCAAGAGTTTTATTAAAATAATTGTGTGATTCTGTTATTCTTACTCATTTCGAGACTTTGCATTTTTTTTTTAGTAAAAATCTTATTAGATTTTTACGAGATTTAGCAACAACCAGTTTGAGAGATTACTAAAAATGAAAACAATTTTCTTTTTTTACGCGTTTTGTCACGTGTTCCGGCCAGAAACCAATTTACTTCGGAAAATTTTTTCCAAAAAAATTATTAAATGCCTAAATTTGTAGAAAATCGCGCAATTGGCTGAATATTTTTTTAAGCAGTTTTTGTGTTTTTCCGATCGTTTTGGCAAATGTTAGTTCGAAAGTGGTGTTTTTTTATCGAGTGTTAAAAATTCGTGAGAAAATTTACAAATCAAGACTGAAGCATGGCGCGACCTCTGGTTTCAGAAAGGTACAAAAGCGCCACAGGCTGCAGGTCGCATTCATACCGACTTTGAGAAAGGCTTCATCATGGCTGAAGTGATGAAATTCAGCGATTTCAAGGAAGAGGGCTCTGAAGCCGCCTGCAAAGCAGCAGGAAAGTACCGACAACAAGGACGGAATTATGTGGTAGAGGACGGAGACATAATCTTCTTTAAATTCAATGCCGGGGCTGGGCTCAAGGATGCGAAGAAAAAATGATTAACAATGACTGTGACCGTCTGTGTCATGGTTTATTTATATGTCAACATGATTTTTTTCTACTCCAGCTTGAATTGCTAACGTGAAAAAAATACAATAAAAATAAGAGTCTTTGGTTTTTTATTCAAACCTTAGTTACCCCTATCCTTCCTAAGGTATTTATAAAAAAGGTAAATTCAACCATTTACCATTTTTTAAATTTTTTCAAAACTATAAAAAATGATTTAGTTGATTCTAAATTTTCGCCAGATTTGGTCAAAAAATGAAATTAATCGAGTCTTTGGTTATTTTATTTAAACAATTGCCGCTGGTTGAACAACCGCCGTTTGACCCAATAGTAGAAGTCATACTCCGTGGCTAAAATCCGGTGGAGTTGTTTCCGGGTTTTGGTGACCGGTTGGCTGGTTTTCCTCCGGTTGAACCGACCTAAAACCCCCACTAGTCCAACAAAATTGGCAAAGTTGGTACTCACTGATCATTTTCTTCCTATAAACCCCTTGCACCCCTTTAAAGAAATAGGGAATTTCATTCTCTAGCACCTCCAGAGTTGCGTTCAACTCCTCCAAAACGCCCACGACAGGGTAGTATTTCTCGACGTTGTTTTTGGCAGTTTGAAGGGCCCACTGGTTGTCCAGCATGCACTTCGGGTCGTGGCCGCAGAAGTAGGGAATGGTCAATTGGTACGGGTTTACTTTGCGCCCTTCGCAGTTGCCTTTACCCTTCGCAAGACAGGCGATAAGATCGCTATCTGTGTTTTTATTGTTGTAAAATGACCTGGAACGACACCAAACACGTGTTGTTATTTATAAATACTACACAAAGACATAATAATAACCTCGATATTGCCTTATCGGCCGGCTCTCGAACGATGTTGATGTAAGTGGGTGATTGTTTATCGTACGTTGTGAAATTGACGAAAAGTAATTGGCGATCGAAGCTCAAAGGGACGGCTTCTTCGCGCATCACCCTGTATAGTTTGTCCACGAATTCCTCCTAATAAAACAAACAAAAGGAGTTATTCGTGTCAAATTATATCAAAAAATTATAAAAGTTTTTTACTTCTATTTCCGAAAACGAAGCTCTGTAGGTTTAGTTTAGAAGCTTTTTTCTTTAGATAAAATTACAATTTATGCTTATTTCAGAAAATTATTTATTTCCTGACAGTGTTTTTACACTTGAAATCAATTTTCCGGAGTAAATCTCACTCTCGATAAATCATTTCCGGATTGTTTTTTTTACTCTGGTAAATGTGAAAACTGCTAGAAATTTTGTTTTTCGTATTTATTTTTTCAACCAACTGAAATGAACGAAAATTTCTGGAAAATTTAGAGTTTATTATTTGATAAAATGATCATTTCTTAAATTTTCTCGCTGGGTTTCTTCTTCCATGACGATTTTTTTATTTCTATGGCGGAAAATTCCGTTTCGTTAGAAATTTTCTTCCTAAAAGTTTGTTAAGTTCAAGTATTTTTTTTCTCACAAAATGATTGTTTTTGCATATTTTTCAAACTCATTCGGTTTTATCAGTTTTATTCTTTCACAACTGCTATTTAATGGTAATAAGAAATTCCAGTTCTTCGTTTATTAAAAAAATTTGCTCATTTTTTTTTACTATACTTTCTTTTACTAACAAAGACACATTTTTTCAGCTGTGACGATTATTTTCCAATTCGTTTTTTATAAGATTTTGAAAATATTGGAAGTGGAAATGATGTTTTCTACCTTTCTTTTTTTTGACGAATTAAATATTGTCGTAAAAACCTAAACATTCCGGGTGTATGGTTAGGAACTTTTACTTTTTTTTACCTAACTACGGAATTTATTCATTGACTAAGAGTTACATCGACAATATTTTAAGTTTTATTAGAAAAGAGTCAACCGATTTTTTTTTAATTTATGGTTGTGACTATTTTCTTCCAGAGTTATTTACGATAAACGATTTTGTGTGTTTCCGCATTTTTTAGTAGAAACTAATGCTTGAAAACGGCTCCAAATTGTACAAATAAATAATCACACACACTTCAGCGTTCACTGTTAAATACTTCACATTTTTCTTCGTGTATGAGATTTTTTATATTTGTTTTCACAAATTAATTAATTAATTAATTAATTAATTAATGTTAAATCTAGTGACACTAGAAACAAAAAAATCGATTAATTAACACTATTTGAGTATTTTGAATTAATTATTATTTATTATAAGAAGTTGAAAAATGTGAAAAAAAATCACATACATAGAGAAAACTATAAAGTATTTAAAAGCAAATTCTGGTTTTTATGCAACTATTATTTTTTGAGGTAGTATAGTAAAAATACTTTTAGTAGCTTCACCTTAAATTGTTTTTTTTTCATTGTAAAAACCTAAAAATCCTTGTTATAGTAAATGCAGTTTTCGGCAAATTTTTGCTTATTTCCTGAATTTATTCAGCGATCGAGTCAATAAAAAAATTTTAGTCTAGAGACCGGACTTTTCAGGAATTTTCATCTACAAAACAATTTCGGCTATCTCTCGCTATCAAACTAACGTGTCCTTGAAAAAATCGAAAATTCTTGTCTAGTTTAGAAGTTTTCGACACGTAAAATATTTATTTATTTTAAATGTAGATAAAAACAGACAGAAAAATTTGAAGGCTGTTTAATATTTTCGGAGTTTTTTGTTTTTTTAAGGAAAATTGTAGAAGTTCCAAGTCAGTTTTTAAAGTTCACACAGATTGAGAAAGAATATTTTGACATTTTCAAGGTCCACTCTTTGGGGAATTCCAAAAAAATTGGTCGATTTGTCCAAAATTATTTATTTCCACATTTTGTTTAAATGACATCACTTTCATTTATCAACGTAACCATCAGACTTGGTACTGAAGATTCCAAGCCTCGATAACATTGAATTGGAATTAGAAATGCGTATTAAAACACAAATGTCAGAGGTTAGTGTTTTAAAAACGTGATGATGATCTGCAAGTTCCAAAAGAAATAAATAAATGTTGTTAACATTTCTGGTTTATTTTATGTGATGATTAAATTGTAAAAAATCGTAACAGATTAATTCTGACACACTTAGAATTTATGGTACGTTTTTACCCATTCATTTGCATATTGACACAGAAATTGGTGAATACCTAATTCACTTAAAAACAAATTAAATGATGCAACTCGAGTGCACTCAAGTATAAAACACGGTTTCCACTGCACCTAAACCAAATTACATAATCCCTGCAATTTGAGGAAGAACCACCGAATTTCTAATTTTCAAATTCCAACACTCGTTGCTTAATCGACTTGTGATTATTGTAACGATTTGGGAATTCGGAGCACTTTCGCCCAAACTCACGCACCTGTTGCCTCCCGTTGAGCCTCCGGACACCGCCCCCTTTGAGCCTCACGTGCCTGTAATTGTTCAGCCCTTGCATCTTCTGCAAGAGAAACACCAAAATTTCGCCGCCACAGTTCGGCACTGGGTTCAGAAGGAGCACAAATTTGTTGATCTCGTCCATTCGGCCCAACTGGGCCATGGACTTGGTCACGTGTTTGGGTGTCTCTGTGCTCACGACCAGCACTCGCACGGGCTCGTCTCTCATGAGCAGGAGCGAACTGAACATAAAGGTGACCAAAATGGGGAGGCACAGCCACTGGCGGCGGACTTTGCGGAACATTGTGTACCGGTAATGTCAGTAGGTCGGTTTGCACTGCGGAGTATTTTTCAAAGAAGGTGAAAGGGAAATTTGATGAGTGCGATGAGCTGACTCCCGCCAAAACGTGAGCACGAGGAAAGTAGACCCAATTGACGAGTCATTTAATTTTGCAATTGATTACATTTTTTTGGATTTGGTGTGAATGTTGAATGCGGAGAAACCTAAACATCGACGGTAATAATGAACTTATTTTCGCAATTAATTTCTTCAGATCGTAAGAAACGTCGTAATGAGTAGAAAGTACGCTTTTTATCACAGTATTTTTGTCGTTTATAATTCATAAAATGACACTCTTGTGTTGTGATTGTGTTTTTAATTTTTTTTGTTTAAAATTTTAATGGTCAAGGCAAATACCGTCATAAAAATGAAAAAAAAAATTTAAACTCACTCTAGGAAAATTTCATGGGCTTTTATAAGTCTTAACAACCAACTAGAGTTGTTAAAAGTCCAAAAAAAGTCCATATATTCGATTTTTTGATGTTTGATTTTTTCAATTTTCGTCGCAATTTTTGTCGATTTTGGGTACCCGGAACATTTGTTGAGCAATAGCTCCGGAACTATCAGAGATAACCCCATGAAGTTTATTATCGTTGGAAAGCTCTTTGAATTATCTATTTTTTTCAAAAAAAAATATTGTTCTCCGACTAATAGTTTTTGAGCAAATTGCAGATAAATGCAAAAATTGGTAAAATTTTAAAAAATTCATAACTAAAAAACTATTGGGAATTTGGCAATTTTTTCGATGCCAATCGATTCCCCGGATCATTTTGTATAGGTAACAGTCAAAACAGTTTCACTTTTTCGAATAGTTTAGTCGTTATTGGGAAAATAAAAAAAATTAAAAAAAAGTTAACACCCCCCCCTTCAAAATGGTCAATTTTAAAAGTGTCTCAGAATCGAATAAAACTTATCCTATCTGATAGATTTTGATGTGCTCTTTACGATGGAAAAAAGAGTTTTCTCCTAGCTCTTTTAGTTTGGCCGTAATCGGCGTTTGAAAATTGAAAAATTTTTTGCGAGATATCGCCTTGAGTCCTATGCCATTTTGTAGAGTTTTTTATTCCGGTTGTCCTCGATTTTTCCGTTTCTCGATAACTCTAATAGTTTCGCCGTAATTGGCGGTTAAAAATTGAAAAAAAGTGAAAATGGAAACCTTTTTTGCGTTTTTCTCGGAAACTGTAAGACTTAGAGCAACGAACAAAAAACCATCTGATAGCGCTTAATTTTCTCTATTTTTTCGATTAAACCCGGAGCCGCTCCGGGCAACGGTTCCGGCTACAGAGGCGATCAAAGTTTTTCACTAAAAAAATTCATAAAAAAAAAACTAAAAGTCGTAGAGCATTGCGGTTTGTTCGATTGAATTCTACGGCTCATTTTACATATTATATCAATTTTTCACAAGAATTAAAAATTTAAAATTTTTTGCCTAAATTTAGGGTAGCCATTTGTCATAGTGGAAAATTTTATCCAACAAAAAAATTCATAACTCAAAAACTAAAAGTCGTAGAGCAATGCGGTTTGTTCCATTGAATTCAGCGGCTCATTTTCTGTATTATACGAACTTTTCATGAGATTTAAAATTTTGATTTTTTTTGCTAAAATTTTCTGAGTAATATAACACTTACCTCCAAGAAAGTGAAAAAAATATTTTTTTTTAAATTCGTTCTATCATTTTCGTATTTATATATGTCTTTACAACTCTCTAGAGTTGTTAAAAGTCCAAAAAAAGTCCATATATTCGATTTTTTGATGTTTGATTTTTTCAATTTTCGTCGCAATTTTTGTCGATTTTGGGTACCCGGAACATTTGTTGAGCAATAGCTCCGGAACTATCAGAGATAACCCCATGAAGTTTATTATCGTTGGAAAGCTCTTTGAATTATCTATTTTTTTCAAAAAAAATTATTGTTCTCCGACTAATAGTTTTTGAGCAAATTGCAGATAAATGCAAAAATTGGTAAAATTTTAAAAAATTCATAACTAAAAAACTATTGGGAATTTGGCAATTTTTTCGATGCCAATCGATTCCCCGGATCATTTTGCATAGGTAACAGTCAAAACAGTTTCACTTTTTCGAATAGTTTAGTCGTTATTGGGAAAGTAAAAAAAATTAAAAAAAAGTTAACACCCCCCCCTTCAAAATGGTCAATTTTAAAAGTGTCTCAGAATCGAATAAAACTTATCCTATCTTATAGATTTTGATGTGCTCTTTACGATGGAAAAAAGAGTTTTCTCCTAGCTCTTTTAGTTTGGCCGTAATCGGCGTTTGAAAATTGAAAAATTTTTTGCGAGATATCGCCTTGAGTCCTATGCCATTTTGTAGAGTTTTTTATTCCGGTTGTCCTCGATTTTTCCGTTTCTCGATAACTCTAATAGTTTCGCCGTAATTGGCGGTTAAAAATTGAAAAAAAGTGAAAATGGAAACCTTTTTTTGCGTTTTTCTCGGAAACTGTAAGACTTAGAGCAACGAACAAAAAACCATCTGATAGCGCTTAATTTTCTCTATTTTTTCGATTAAACCCGGAGCCGCTCCGGGCAACGGTTCCGGCTACAGAGGCGATCAAAGTTTTTCACTAAAAAAATTCATAAAAAAAAAACTAAAAGTCGTAGAGCATTGCGGTTTGTTCGATTGAATTCTACGGCTCATTTTACATATTATATCAATTTTTCACAAGAATTAAAAATTTAAAATTTTTTGCCTAAATTTAGGGTAGCCATTTGTCATAGTGGAAAATTTTATCCAACAAAAAAATTCATAACTCAAAAACTAAAAGTCGTAGAGCAATGCGGTTTGTTCCATTGAATTCAGCGGCTCATTTTCTGTATTATACGAACTTTTCATGAGATTTAAAATTTTGATTTTTTTTGCTAAAATTTTCTGAGTAATATAACACTTACCTCCAAGAAAATGAAAAAATTATTTTTTTTTAAATTCGTTCTATCATACTTTTTCGTATTTATATATGTCTTTACAACTCTCTAGAGTTGTTAAAAGTCCAAAAAAGTCCATATATTCGATTTTTTGATGTTTGATTTTTTCAATTTTCGTCGCAATTTTTGTCGATTTTGGGTACCCGGAACATTTGTTGAGCAATAGCTCCGGAACTATCAGAGATAACCCCATGAAGTTTATTATCGTTGGAAAGCTCTTTGAATTATCTATTTTTTTCAAAAAAAAATATTGTTCTCCGACTAATAGTTTTTGAGCAAATTGCAGATAAATGCAAAAATTGGTAAAATTTTAAAAAATTCATAACTAAAAAACTATTGGGAATTTGGCAATTTTTTCGATGCCAATCGATTCCCCGGATCATTTTGTATAGGTAACAGTCAAAACAGTTTCACTTTTTCGAATAGTTTAGTCGTTATTGGGAAAATAAAAAAAATTAAAAAAAAGTTAACACCCCCCCCTTCAAAATGGTCAATTTTAAAAGTGTCTCAGAATCGAATAAAACTTATCCTATCTTATAGATTTTGATGTGCTCTTTACGATGGAAAAAAGAGTTTTCTCCTAGCTCTTTTAGTTTGGCCGTAATCGGCGTTTGAAAATTGAAAAATTTTTTGCGAGATATCGCCTTGAGTCCTATGCCATTTTGTAGAGTTTTTTATTCCGGTTGTCCTCGATTTTTCCGTTTCTCGATAACTCTAATAGTTTCGCCGTAATTGGCGGTTAAAAATTGAAAAAAAGTGAAAATGGAAACCTTTTTTTGCGTTTTTCTCGGAAACTGTAAGACTTAGAGCAACGAACAAAAAACCATCTGATAGCGCTTAATTTTCTCTATTTTTTCGATTAAACCCGGAGCCGCTCCGGGCAACGGTTCCGGCTACAGAGGCGATCAAAGTTTTTCACTAAAAAAATTCATAAAAAAAAAACTAAAAGTCGTAGAGCATTGCGGTTTGTTCGATTGAATTCTACGGCTCATTTTACATATTATATCAATTTTTCACAAGAATTAAAAATTTAAAATTTTTTGCCTAAATTTAGGGTAGCCATTTGTCATAGTGGAAAATTTTATCCAACAAAAAAATTCATAACTCAAAAACTAAAAGTCGTAGAGCAATGCGGTTTGTTCCATTGAATTCAGCGGCTCATTTTCTGTATTATACGAACTTTTCATGAGATTTAAAATTTTGATCTTTTTTGCTAAAATTTTCTGAGTAATATAACACTTACCTCCAAGAAAATGAAAAAATTATTTTTTTTTAAATTCGTTCTATCATACTTTTTCGTATTTATATATGTCTTTACAACTCTCTAGAGTTGTTAAAAGTCCAAAAAAAGTCCATATATTCGATTTTTTGATGTTTGATTTTTTCAATTTTCGTCGCAATTTTTGTCGATTTTGGGTACCCGGAACATTTGTTGAGCAATAGCTCCGGAACTATCAGAGATAACCCCATGAAGTTTGTTATCGTTGGAAAGCTCTTTGAATTATCTATTTTTTTCAAAAAAAATTATTGTTCTCCGACTAATAGTTTTTGAGCAAATTGCAGATAAATGCAAAAATTGGTAAAATTTTAAAAAATTCATAACTAAAAAACTATTGGGAATTTGGCAATTTTTTCGATGCCAATCGATTCCCCGGATCATTTTGCATAGGTAACAGTCAAAACAGTTTCACTTTTTCGAATAGTATAGTCGTTATTGGGAAAATAAAAAAAATTAAAAAAAAGTTAACACCCCCCCCTTCAAAATGGTCAATTTTAAAAGTGTCTCAGAATCGAATAAAACTTATCCTATCTGATAGATTTTGATGTGCTCTTTACGATGGAAAAAAGAGTTTTCTCCTAGCTCTTTTAGTTTGGCCGTAATCGGCGTTTGAAAATTGAAAAATTTTTTGCGAGATATCGCCTTGAGTCCTATGCCATTTTGTAGAGTTTTTTATTCCGGTTGTCCTCGATTTTTCCGTTTCTCGATAACTCTAATAGTTTCGCCGTAATTGGCGGTTAAAAATTGAAAAAAAGTGAAAATGGAAACCTTTTTTGCGTTTTTCTCGGAAACTGTAAGACTTAGAGCAACGAACAAAAAACCATCTGATAGCGCTTAATTTTCTCTATTTTTTCGATTAAACCCGGAGCCGCTCCGGGCAACGGTTCCGGCTACAGAGGCGATCAAAGTTTTTCACTAAAAAAATTCATAAAAAAAAAACTAAAAGTCGTAGAGCATTGCGGTTTGTTCGATTGAATTCTACGGCTCATTTTACATATTATATCAATTTTTCACAAGAATTAAAAATTTAAAATTTTTTGCCTAAATTTAGGGTAGCCATTTGTCATAGTGGAAAATTTTATCCAACAAAAAAATTCATAACTCAAAAACTAAAAGTCGTAAAGCAATGCGGTTTGTTCCATTGAATTCAGCGGCTCATTTTCTGTATTATACGAACTTTTCATGAGATTTAAAATTTTGATTTTTTTTGCTAAAATTTTCTGAGTAATATAACACTTACCTTCAAGAAAGTGAAAAAATTATTTTTTTTTAAATTCGTTCTATCATACTTTTTCGTATTTATGTATGTCTTTACAACTCTCTAGAGTTGTTAAAAGTCCAAAAAAAGTCCATATATTCGATTTTTTGATGTTTGATTTTTTCAATTTTCGTCGCAATTTTTGTCGATTTTGGGTACCCGGAACATTTGTTGAGCAATAGCTCCGGAACTATCAGAGATAACCCCATGAAGTTTATTATCCTTGGAAAGCTCTTTGAATTATCTATTTTTTTCAAAAAAAATTATTGTTCTCCGACTAATAGTTTTTGAGCAAATTGCAGATAAATGCAAAAATTGGTAAAATTTTAAAAAATTCATAACTAAAAAACTATTGGGAATTTGGCAATTTTTTCGATGCCAATCGATTCCCCGGATCATTTTGCATAGGTAACAGTCAAAACAGTTTCACTTTTTCGAATAGTTTAGTCGTTATTGGGAAAATAAAAAAAATTAAAAAAAAGTTAACACCCCCCCCTTCAAAATGGTCAATTTTAAAAGTGTCTCAGAATCGAATAAAACTTATCCTATCTTATAGATTTTGATGTGCTCTTTACGATGGAAAAAAGAGTTTTCTCCTAGCTCTTTTAGTTTGGCCGTAATCGGCGTTTGAAAATTGAAAAATTTTTTGCGAGATATCGCCTTGAGTCCTATGCCATTTTGTAGAGTTTTTTATTCCGGTTGTCTTCGATTTTTCCGTTTCTCGATAACACTAATAGTTTCGCCGTAATTGGCGGTTAAAAATTGAAAAAAAGTGAAAATGGAAACCTTTTTTTGCGTTTTTCTCGGAAACTGTAAGACTTAGAGCAACGAACAAAAAACCATCTGATAGCGCTTAATTTTCTCTATTTTTTCGATTAAACCCGGAGCCGCTCCGGGCAACTGTTCCGGCTACAGAGGCGATCAAAGTTTTTCACTAAAAAAATTCATAAAAAAAAAACTAAAAGTCGTAGAGCATTGCGGTTTGTTCGATTGAATTCTACGGCTCATTTTACATATTATATCAATTTTTCACAAGAATTAAAAATTTAAAATTTTTTGCCTAAATTTAGGGTAGCCATTTGTCATAGTGGAAAATTTTATCCAACAAAAAAATTCATAACTCAAAAACTAAAAGTCGTAGAGCAATGCGGTTTGTTCCATTGAATTCAGCGGCTCATTTTCTGTATTATACGAACTTTTCATGAGATTTAAAATTTTGATTTTTTTTGCTAAAATTTTCTGAGTAATATAACACTTACCTTCAAGAAAGTGAAAAAATTATTTTTTTTTAAATTCGTTCTATCATACTTTTTCGTATTTATATATGTCTTTACAACTCTCTAGAGTTGTTAAAAGTCCAAAAAAAGTCCATATATTCGATTTTTTGATGTTTGATTTTTTCAATTTTCGTCGCAATTTTTGTCGATTTTGGGTACCCGGAACATTTGTTGAGCAATAGCTCCGGAACTATCAGAGATAACCCCATGAAGTTTATTATCGTTGGAAAGCTCTTTGAATTATCTATTTTTTTCAAAAAAAATTATTGTTCTCCGACTAATAGTTTTTGAGCAAATTGCAGATAAATGCAAAAATTGGTAAAATTTTAAAAAATTCATAACTAAAAAACTATTGGGAATTTGGCAATTTTTTCGATGCCAATCGATTCCCCGGATCATTTTGCATAGGTAACAGTCAAAACAGTTTCACTTTTTCGAATAGTTTAGTCGTTATTGGGAAAATAAAAAAAATTAAAAAAAAGTTAACACCCCCCCCTTCAAAATGGTCAATTTTAAAAGTGTCTCAGAATCGAATAAAACTTATCCTATCTTATAGATTTTGATGTGCTCTTTACGATGGAAAAAAGAGTTTTCTCCTAGCTCTTTTAGTTTGGCCGTAATCGGCGTTTGAAAATTGAAAAATTTTTTGCGAGATATCGCCTTGAGTCCTATGCCATTTTGTAGAGTTTTTTATTCCGGTTGTCTTCGATTTTTCCGTTTCTCGATAACACTAATAGTTTCGCCGTAATTGGCGGTTAAAAATTGAAAAAAAGTGAAAATGGAAACCTTTTTTTGCGTTTTTCTCGGAAACTGTAAGACTTAGAGCAACGAACAAAAAACCATCTGATAGCGCTTAATTTTCTCTATTTTTTCGATTAAACCCGGAGCCGCTCCGGGCAACTGTTCCGGCTACAGAGGCGATCAAAGTTTTTCACTAAAAAAATTCATAAAAAAAAAACTAAAAGTCGTAGAGCATTGCGGTTTGTTCGATTGAATTCTACGGCTCATTTTACATATTATATCAATTTTTCACAAGAATTAAAAATTTAAAATTTTTTGCCTAAATTTAGGGTAGCCATTTGTCATAGTGGAAAATTTTATCCAACAAAAAAATTCATAACTCAAAAACTAAAAGTCGTAGAGCAATGCGGTTTGTTCCATTGAATTCAGCGGCTCATTTTCTGTATTATACGAACTTTTCATGAGATTTAAAATTTTGATTTTTTTTGCTAAAATTTTCTGAGTAATATAACACTTACCTTCAAGAAAGTGAAAAAATTATTTTTTTTTAAATTCGTTCTATCATACTTTTTCGTATTTATATATGTCTTTACAACTCTCTAGAGTTGTTAAAAGTCCAAAAAAAGTCCATATATTCGATTTTTTGATGTTTGATTTTTTCAATTTTCGTCGCAATTTTTGTCGATTTTGGGTACCCGGAACATTTGTTGAGCAATAGCTCCGGAACTATCAGAGATAACCCCATGAAGTTTATTATCGTTGGAAAGCTCTTTGAATTATCTATTTTTTTCAAAAAAAAATATTGTTCTCCGACTAATAGTTTTTGAGCAAATTGCAGATAAATGCAAAAATTGGTAAAATTTTAAAAAATTCATAACTAAAAAACTATTGGGAATTTGGCAATTTTTTCGATGCCAATCGATTCCCCGAATCATTTTGCATAGGTAACAGTCAAAACAGTTTCACTTTTTCGAATAGTTTAGTCGTTATTGGGAAAATAAAAAAAATTAAAAAAAAGTTAACACCCCCCCCTTCAAAATGGTCAATTTTAAAAGTGTCTCAGAATCGAATAAAACTTATCCTATCTTATAGATTTTGATGTGCTCTTTACGATGGAAAAAAGAGTTTTCTCCTAGCTCTTTTAGTTTGGCCGTAATCGGCGTTTGAAAATTGAAAAATTTTTTGCGAGATATCGCCTTGAGTCCTATGCCATTTTGTAGAGTTTTTTATTCCGGTTGTCCTCGATTTTTCCGTTTCTCGATAACTCTAATAGTTTCGCCGTAATTGGCGGTTAAAAATTGAAAAAAAGTGAAAATGGAAACCTTTTTTTGCGTTTTTCTCGGAAACTGTAAGACTTAGAGCAACGAACAAAAAACCATCTGATAGCGCTTAATTTTCTCTATTTTTTCGATTAAACCCGGAGCCGCTCCGGGCAACGGTTCCGGCTACAGAGGCGATCAAAGTTTTTCACTAAAAAAATTCATAAAAAAAAAACTAAAAGTCGTAGAGCATTGCGGTTTGTTCTATTGAATTCTACGGCTCATTTTACATATTATATCAATTTTTCACAAGAATTAAAAATTTAAAATTTTTTGCCTAAATTTAGGGTAGTCATTTGTCATAGTGGAAAATTTTATCCAACAAAAAAATTCATAACTCAAAAACTAAAAGTCGTAGAGCAATGCGGTTTGTTCCATTGAATTCAGCGGCTCATTTTCTGTATTATACGAACTTTTCATGAGATTTAAAATTTTGATTTTTTTTGCTAAAATTTTCTGAGTAATATAACACTTACCTTCAAGAAAGTGAAAAAATTATTTTTTTTTAAATTCGTTCTATCATACTTTTTCGTATTTATATATGTCTTTACAACTCTCTAGAGTTGTTAAAAGTCCAAAAAAAGTCCATATATTCGATTTTTTGATGTTTGATTTTTTCAATTTTCGTCGCAATTTTTGTCGATTTTGGGTACCCGGAACATTTGTTGAGCAATAGCTCCGGAACTATCAGAGATAACCCCATGAAGTTTATTATCGTTGGAAAGCTCTTTGAATTATCTATTTTTTTCAAAAAAAAATATTGTTCTCCGACTAATAGTTTTTGAGCAAATTGCAGATAAATGCAAAAATTGGTAAAATTTAAAAAAATTCATAACTAAAAAACTATTGGGAATTTGGCAATTTTTTCGATGCCAATCGATTCCCCGGATCATTTCGCAGAGGTCAGGATGAAAATAGTTCCAGTTTTTCGAATAGTTTAGCCGTAATTGAGGAAATAAAAAAAAGTTAATTTCTCGTAAATTTTTATTTAATAAATCATACGCTACAATTCTAAAGCAACATGTAAAAAGTACAAATGACTTCACTGGGAACATAATAAAACCTCAAAATATCACATCTACACCCCCAAATCCATATCGAAAATATCACTATGAATATAATCACTCTTTTCCTCCCTCTTCTCATCCTCCTTCTCCGACGCTTCACTCTCACTATGTCTCCTCTCTTGCGCCCTCTTCTTGTTCCTCGCCTTCCGCTGATTCTTCTTCTTCTGCCCCAAAATACTCGAATTGGAGCGATACAATTGCCTCATTATCACATCATTAAACCGCACTGTCTTCTTCAAACTGGTCGACATTTCCCCATCATCGATCGACGACGCCACCATATCGTCCAGACTCGACTCCGACACACTTCTATTGGGCAAACGCTTCAAAATGCCCCGGCCCTTCCTGGGACTAAAACTACAACTCAATTCATCGCCGCTCGATTCGTACGAATTCGCAATATTAATCGCCGGCGTCACCGACTCCTCCGGTTCCGGCTCCGGCTCCTCCGGGATCGGGCTTTGCAAAACGCTGTTAAGCACCGAGGGCTCCTCGATATACTTCTTGCGCAAGTCGTGCTCACTTAGGCCGTAATAATAGTACTCAAGGTTATCACAATTGACCGGGATTTGGACCACAACGTTATTATCCCACGTCTCAACGGAGAGTTTCTCCGGGTCGAGCCCGGAGTCAATCCGGACGTAAAACGCGTAATTCGACTCGAAAAAACTCGAGCTGAGACTGGCAAACTTCAAGTGGAGCGAGTCGCACGTGACTTGCTTTTCGATCGAGTCTTGCGACACGTTTCGGACGTTTAGGGTAAACGCCAGGGTTTTGTCGAAGAGGTGACAGGTGAAGTCGGGCAGTTCGTAGTCGCACGAATTAGTCCGAAAGTCACTAAAACTGGGCGTCTTCGCCTCGATCACGTCGTCCTCGGAGTGGGGGCTGGGGTCGCTCTCGACGCCGCTGTCGTCGCGCGGCAACTCGCACCGTTTCACCGGCAACGTGATTATGAGCTTCTTCAGGTCTTTGTCGAACTTGGCCGAACCGCTGTCTTGGTTCACCCTGTAGGGGAGGGTCAGGTTGAGTTTGTACTTGGAAGGCTTCTCACTGGTTAGTTGTACTGTTTTTTCCGTCACGTCGAGCGTGATGTCGGAGGAGGCTTTGAGCAAGGGCAAGTTGATCTCAACGATGAGTTCCCGAGGGATCGTCAGGTTGAGTCTTGCGAATTTGTCCTCGACGCAGTCCTGCACGTCGACGTGACTCCGGTGTTTTATCACATATTTGGGGGTCGTGTAATTCGAGTTGCCTTCGGCACACTTCTTAACGTTTCGTTTCACATTTGTTTTTTTCGGTTTTTGATCGGCGTTTTCATAGATTTTATCGTAGAATTGTCGCTCAGTCTCTTCCATCTCCCTCGGGACAAAATCCTTGATTGGCTTCCGGATTATGGCGCTCTGAGGGGCCCCCTTGTACCCCAACTTGGGGAACTTAAGATTCTTCTTGTCCAACGTAACCTCGAAATTCGCCTCGACGGCGTCACACGCCGTCTTGTTGACAATTTCCTGAAACTGGTGGTTTTTCTGGGCCATGTGTATCACATCGGGGTGGAACACCACATCATAGACCTCACACCGGGCCTTCTTGTTGTCCAAGTCCTCCCGTGGGGGCGTCAGCGAGTGGGGCAGGCGCCACTGGAGGCCGCGCGCCCCGTCCTTGTCCATGGGGGCCGAGGTGGGCCTGTCGATGAGTTCGCAGGAGCAGACGTTGATGAAGCACTTGCGGACCCCATCGCTGGTCTTTAGGACGTAGCCGGGGCTGGGGTTGATGAAGGTGACGGCGACGCCGCGCTCGCGCTCCAGTTGCGTGATTTCCGCTTCGTACAGCTTCCGGTTTTCGGGGTTTTGCACCTCGTGCACGTAGTCAGCGAGGAGTTGGCGGAACTCGGGTTTCTTGAGGGCGGCCCCCAGACGCTCCACTTCGTCGCGGGAGAGGTCCAGCTCTTTGAGTTTCTCAAAAGTCCCCATTTTTGAGGGTTTTGATGCAGGTTTTTGAGGAAATTTGTGCGCACCGAAACCAAAATAAACAAACTGCGTCTGGAATATTCCGAGTGTTCACGTGGACGAATCAGCCGGCCGGGTGTCAGATCGATAGTAGCGGGAGATTTGAACTGTGACAGTTGGGGGTGGGGAATGGGGTTTTGGGGCAGTGTGCTGGGGTGGTTGGGGGATCTTGACCTGGTTACGGGTTAATTCGGGAGGGGGCTTTGGCAGGAGGATGCGGATATGCGGGTTTTGCCAAAAGCTGGATGATGTAATGTGGAGTAAAAATAGGATTGTTATGTGGCGAGGTTTGGTACTTATTTGAGTTTTTATCTCTTGTGTCATTAGTGCAATTATCCTTTATCTGTTATTATGTGTTGTAAAAAATTCAGATTAATAAATGAACAAGGATTTAGTTCAAGATAGCGCATTTTTATTTATTTATTTCTTCGATTCGTAGCACATTTTTCAGTTCTGTAAGAAAATCGTGAGAAACAATTGAGTTTTTGCTGAAAAACTCGCGAAATGTTTGAGTTCTAACACAAAAAAAATCGATCTACGATTTTTGAAACCAAATGTAATAGAAAACGTGAATTTGTCTTAGAAAACAGCAAAATTCCAGTTGGTTTGGCCGACATTTACAAAATAATCACACTAGAATTTTTTGTTCAATTGTGAACGCCTTATCATTGGTCGGTTTTACAGTTGGGAGTGCACTCTCCCTCCCTCATATCCAATGACAAACGCTTCAATCGTCTTGCAATTTTTTGTGCACCCGATAAACAAGTAGGAGGTGATTTTTATATTTTTATTGGTCAATTACTCATACGTGGGACAAATGAGACACGAGTGAAACCGGCTAAGGGCTGGTCTTTCACACAGAACGGGTTTTCGCCTTAGGTGCGAATAAAATGGACGATTCTGCACAATTTTTTTTTCTTTTTTAAATTGCGTGTTGGGAAAATTTTCCTAAAATTCGGTTACTAGTTATTATCGATTTAAATAAGGACAAACGTTTAAAGGAATGTAACAATTTTTAAAAAAAATGTCAGTCTCTACAATTCCAATTTGAAATATCCGCTTTCAAACTTTTGAAAAATCGAATAGAAACCTGTAATTTAGTGCCATCTAGGTGTATGGCGGATGGAAAGTATGGAAACATAACCATAGAATAACATAACCCTGTATGTCAAATGTTTGAAATCAGTTTTTTTGTTCCGTTTTTTCCTTTTGTCTAAAAAATGGATTTCGAGTTCGATGAAATCGATAGTAAAGCACTGGAAGACCTCATGGAAACTGTAACCAAGACCTCAGCGGTTCGTTGACATCGAACAACAACCCCCATTTAATTCCAACTGTGTTACAGCAGAAGTCTGGACCAAGTCCTGAACACCTCAAAGTCTTAACTAAATTTTTCGGCCACAAAACCTTCCGACCAAAGCAATGGGAAATCATCTTTGCAATCATGGACAAGAGAGACGTGTGTGCAATTATGAGCACTGGCTATGGCAAGTCCTTGTGCTTCCAATACCCTTCCACTTTTCTCAAAGGAGTCACTCTTGTCGTCTCACCCTTGATTGCACTGATGCAAGACCAAGTCCTCGCACTAACTGTATTTTTTTTTTGAATAATTTGTAAAAAAAGAAACGAATCACCTCTTTAGGTTTCCAATATTCCGGCGTGTCTTTTGGGGTCGGCGCAAAACGAGCAAAGGAAAGTCATTGAGGACATTTTGCAGAACAAGTACAGTATTGTTTACATCACCCCTGAGTTCTGTTCAGGCGACTTGGGGCTTGAGCTTTTGAAAAAAATGGCGCAACAGCTCAAAATTGTCCTGATTGCGATCGATGAGGCCCATTGTATTAGCTCCTGGGGGCATGATTTTAGGTCGCAGTATCGCAATTTGGGAAATTTGCGACAGATTTTTCCGCGGGTTCCTGTGATCGCAGTCACGGCGACTGCAACAACCAGAGTGCGAGGCGATATTGTCAAAAGTCTCCAACTGCGGTGAGACATTAATAATAATAATAATAATAATAATAATAATAATAATAATAATAATAATAATAATATTATTCTTATTATTATTATTATTTCTAGTTTTACGTTTTTGTGTTTTTTTATACTTTTTTAATGTTAGATGGTGAAAAAAAAATTAACGCCTTGTAGGGACCCTCTTATTGTTTGTTCCGGCTTCGACCGCCCGAATCTCTACTTCGAAGTGTACCAAAGAGCAGGCGGTGGCGCCTTCAAAGACCTGACCAAGGCCATGGTTTACGAAAAATCCGAATGGAAATTCTCTGGTCCAACAATTATTTATTGTATCACCCGTAGACAGACTGAAGATTTATGCGAAATTTTAAAAAGTGAGTTTGGAGATTAGTTCACGAAAATATCTTTTTGTAAGATTGTGGTGTTAGGTGTCGAGTGTATCACGCCGGTTTGTCGCAAAAGGAACGTCAAGAGGCTCATGAGGAGTTTGTTCGCGACAAAGTCGACGTGATTGTGGCAACAATTGCCTTCGGCATGGGCATAGACAAGCCTGATATTCGAAATGTGATACATTACGGCTCATCTAATAGTGTCGAAAGTTACTACCAGGAAGTAGGCCGTGCTGGACGCGACGGACTTCCGGCGCGCTGTGTCACGATTTACAGTTCCGGCGATTTTCAAATCCTCCGGTAAGTGGAGGACTTTAGACGAGGTACAAAAACGTACCCAAAAATATAAAATAAGGGCGCTTAATTGCCTTGTGCTAACCGTTTTTTATCCATAGTCCGAAAAAATTAACCATTTTTGTAGAAACATCAGCGGAGGCTCGGTCAAAAAAGAAACGGCTTTGAGGCAAATTGAGGATTATTTGACCACGCGCAAGTGTCGGCGCCGCTTCATTTTGGAGTTTTTTGAGGATGAAGTGGGCGAGGATAAGCCGAAGCAGAGGTGTTGTGACGTGTGTACACAAAAGTAAAAAAAAACACTTGTTCAGGTTTGGGGTAAAAATGATATTTTTTATTTTAGACTTTATGATAATCGCACCGATCAGGAGAAATACGAAGGTCTGGATGAAAAAGGCCGTTATGATTTTACAGAAGATGCGAAAAAGTTTCTCAAAACTGTCGCACTTTTTGGTGGAAAGTGCGGTTTGACCACTTATATCCTTTTTCTGAGAGGGTCTCAGTCGACAAGGTTGACTGAAGATAAAAGGAAACATCCGCTGAATGGATGTGGGAAGGACCAATCGGAGGAATGGTGGAAGTGCATAGGTAAAGTCGGTCCCGAAATGCTGCGAAAGCTAAATCGCAAAAAATTACCTATTTAATTTATTACAAAATAAAAAAACAAACACTAAAATGTACCAAACTTGACCGAAATAGTGTTAAATTTGCATTTTTCGTTTATTTAAATATTTTTTAGAAATTTTTTATTTTTATATTATTTTATTATTTATTAAATAAAAAAAAATATTTGAACAAAATCAAAAGTTTTTTGATGAAGTTTTGCAAATCATTTACCAGAGGGCGCAGGTCTTATTATTTTGAGAGACAATAAAAGTGATAAAATATTGAGTCGTTGCCAAAATTCGGGTCCAGTGACTCGGTTTTTTTGCGTTATTTACGTTTATTAATAGCCGTGTTTTTGCACAATTGCATGGTCATGTCTATTTTAATAATCCTTGTTTTATGCATAAGTCTGCGACTTTGAACGCTGGTGTTTATAAATAAACGCCAAAAATATTTGATCTTGAAACAATTTCAGCGAAAATCCTCACTGCGGAGAATTGTCTGAGCGAAAAAAACCAAAAATTATCATCAGGTTTCACCTATCAAGCCTTATCATTAACAAACAAAGGACAATCGATGATTAACGGAAGTGAGAAATTACTCATCCCGCCACCGTCAACTGTCCTCACGTTATTGAAACAAAAGCCGGCCAAAGAGTTAGTCATTTGTTCTAATTATTGGGCTTGCGTAACTACTGAAAAATTCTAGATCGGTTTGGTTAACCACTCGACCGGTTAACACCCCCTCAACGAGTAAACAGCCGGAAAATACCGAAACTCCGGAGGAAATTGAGCAACGGATGTCACTCTACCGGAAACTACTCGACCAAAGGACCGATATTGCGGCAAAATTGGACTGTATGCCATACATGGTGGCCTCAAACACAGTCTTAATGGAAATGTCAAAATGTAAACCGAAAACAATCGCCGATCTTCGAACCTTAAATCGTGCGATTTGTTTGTAATTGTTTGCACATTTTTTGCTGATTGGCTGTTTCAGTTGAGGGCTTCCCCGAGGCCAAAATACTCAAATTTGGGGCCGCCTTTCTGGGGGTCATTGCGAGACAACTCAAGTTGAATAAACCAAAAATTCGGGAGATTCTACTCCAAAACCCTTTACCCGACGTTAGCATGACTGTCACTGCCGAAGTCTCGTGCTCCATGCTAGAGTCGGGGCTCACTGTGGGCGAAATCGCCGCCAAAAGGGGGGTCACCGTGGGGACAATTGCCTCGCACCTCATTTCCGGCATAAAATTCGGGTTTCCGGTGAAAATGTCGGAACTGGGGGTCAGTGAGGAGCATCGCGACGCCATAATAAAAGCCTACAGGGGGCTTGTGGGGCCCCCCTTAAGTCCAGTTTTAGGGTTTAACAGTGTTAGGTTGTCCGAGATGAAGGAGAGGTGCCCCCCGGATTTTACCTTCGACCAGATTAAGACAGTTTTGGCGTATTTGGAGGTCAGGTGTCACTTGGCGGCTCTCAATTTTGACTACGAGGAGTTTGAAGACTTTAACTTTAGTGATGTTGATTTGAAGACTGAAATGAAGAGTGAGGAGGAGGGGCCCCCTTTGAAACGCGAGAAGAAAGACTGTGATCCGTGTGTGGACGCAATTTTGGATTCGCCCCCCAGGGAAGTCAAAGCTGAGCCAAAAAAATCGAAAAAGGCGCTCCCGCCTTGGCTCGTGCCCAAAAAATTGTCCTAAATTGTTATTGTTAAGTCCTAACCGTTTTTTCTTGTTTTTTTTTATGAAATAAAACTATTTTTTTTTGGTATTACATAACCTTACTTGCCCACAAGACGGCGGTATAAGTCGAAAAAAGCTTCTACCGTGACTTGTGCCCCAAAAACTGTTTTAAGTTGTTATTGTTTAAGTTTTTGTACGGTAAATAAATGTTTATTTTTTGGAATTACAAGGATAATTAATTACATAACCTTACTTTCCCTATGACGTCACAAATGACTCTCCACAAAAACCGATAAAATTCCCGTTAATAATTGATAGCGCATCGTTAACAGGTGACTCAGCGTGATAACATTATCACGAATTCAGTTTTTTTCCAATAACTCGCCAAACACCTAGTTATAACCTCAAAAAATGGAATCGTCAACAAAAGCCTGGTCTCAGGCTGGGAAAAACACCCAATTGTCGTTTTATAGTGGTTTGGGTCTCGCGATCCTGTCGTCTGTTTTTATAGGGTCGAGTTTTATCATAAAAAAGCTATCATTGTTGAGGTTAAGTCGGAAGGGGGCTTTGCGGGCCGGAGCTGGGGGGTTCGGCTATTTGAAGGACTGGATGTGGTGGCTGGGGTTCCTAACAAGTGAGTGTTGCATTTTGGGTGACTTTGCCTAATTGGGGCTCTAGTGGGGATAGGAGAGTTGGCGAATTTCGCGGCTTATACGGTGGCACCTGCGTCGCTTGTGACACCTCTGGGGGCCCTCAGTGTGCTGGTTTCGGCAGTCTTAGCCTCCAAGTTCCTCAAAGAGACTCTAAATACCCTCGGGAAGGTAATATAGCGGATGACAGTGGTAGTTTGCACCCTAGATTTTAGTGATTTTTTTTGTCAAGTTGGGTTATCATTTTTTTGCTTAGTTGGGCTGTCTTTTGTGCATCCTTGGCTCAATCGTCCTGATTATCCACTCGCCGAAGGAACAGGAAGTGGCCTCCGTCGCTGAGCTGGTGTCCAAGCTCCACAACACCTATTTCCTTAATTATATAATAACTGTAGTTTCAATAACAATAATTATAATTTTTTACGTGGGCCCTCGATACGGCTCGCGCCATGTAATGGTTTACATAACGCTTTGTTCCTCAGTCGGGAGCTTAACTGTCATGGCCTGCAAAGGCCTGGGCTTGTCAATAAGCGAAATTGTGTCAAAGCCGAGCGATTTAAGTTACTGGTCTTCCAGTTTATTTTTCTTGACTGTAGCCGTCTGTATTTTCATCCAAATGAATTATTTAAACAAGGCTTTGGATTTATTCAACACCAGTGTTGTCACACCGGTATATTATGTAATGTTTACAAGTTTAGTGATTGTAGCTTCAGCGATTTTATTCAACGAGTGGGGCAATATGACTTTTGAGGATATTCTAGGGAGTATTTGCGGATTTTTAACTGTGATTGTTGCGATTTTTATGCTCCAAGGCTATAGGAAAGACAACTATCAGAAGCAGAGTTTGTTAAGGAGTGATTATACGAGCGTTTTTTACACGTAGGTCTGTATCATATCTACCTCAAATGTGCTGTGACTTGTTTTATTTGCCATAATTTATTTATCGTGTTTAGGGGTTTGTGACTTGTTAGGGACATTTATATAGTTATTGCCAACCTTAGGCAAGTCGCAAACAAATGCAATTATGTAAATAGGTCCACTGTAACCGACAAAAGATTTTGTAAATAAATATGATTCAGTAGAACAAATGTGTTCTTTTCTGCCCCCGTCTCCCATTGAATATTACATATATTATATACTCGGTACGACACTCGCTTCGGCTCGTGTCTTAGAGACATCATTAAAAAATAATAGTAAATAATGGCATGTTCCATAGGAATTCAGCAAACGGCAATAATTTGCTGTGAATTGTTTTATTTGCCATAAATTCAACAAAATTTATTATTATATTTACACAAATGTTTGTTCCTTAACAAGTTTGTGACTTGACAAAATGTAAATATATTCAAGAATTACGTATTGTTTGAGCCATCAAGTCGCAAACTCTTTACAACAAATAATCGATTAACATAGTTACATTGTAACTGATTTTTTTATACGCACTGTGCAATAAAGAGATTTGGGAAACTTCATTATCACTCAACTAAAGTCAATTTAATCCACAAGGCAAACACTGACGTCACATAATTTACGTCCATGAAGTCACAACACGTTTTTATTCTTCTAAGATAACAATTTCGCAAATTCTGGAAAAATAAATCACTGAAAAAATTAGTTTCGCCTAAGAATGGGTTAGTTGTACCTTCGTAATTAATTTTCCCGTCTTTGTCGGTATCAGCCATATTAATAAACTCAGTCAATTGGCTCTCAGTAACCGGCTCTCCAATCTTATCCATCGCCAGCCTCAACTCATCCCTTGTGATATATCCGTTATTATCTAAGTCGAAGACTCGGAACGCTTCCATGAGCTCCTTCGCCCCATCGTCCTCGCTTTTCGCCTCAGGCCGCAACTCCTGAATGTGCTTAATCCACGTGAGGAACTCATTCTCATCGATCACCTCAACCCCTGTGCCAAAACATACCTCATTAGTTGGCGAATTAACGGAAACGTCCTGTATATCAGAAATATTGGGCGGCGTTTTTTCAAAAAAAATAAATAAATTACGTGGAAAACGATCAAAGTTGATTTAAAATTATATAATTATTTCTTGCTAATTCAAAAACAATTGAATACCTTTGGAAAATATATTGAAACAAAAGTGGAAAATTGTTTATTTATAAAAAAATTAGAAGGTTTTTGTCAACGCAGACTTAATATATACAGAATGAGTCTCTTAAAAGTGCACAGAAATCAACATTTTTTTCAAATCATTTCACTTTTCTTTATAATTAAAATTAATTGGTAGTATTCATAATTAATTAATTAAAAATATCAGTTTCAATATAATTAATAATATGAAAATATTAATTATTAATCGAGAGATTATGATTTCTATAGTATTAATTAACGACGATGTTTAAATAATGTTTCAGCAGAATTTTATTTATAAAATTGTAGCTATCCGTGCTAGCACCAAATTTTTATTAAATTTCTAATTCTTACTTAACGATTTTTTAGGATAAGTGATTTTCTTACGGATATTTTGCACAAAAAAACATTTAAGAAGTCAATTAATTAATTAACTTAATAACTTAATTAATTAATTAAATTAATTTTGGTTTTCAGGTCCTTTGTATAATGTATCTGATGATGGCATGCATGTTCATGCCATACGAATACGTACATCCAAAAGTTCAAAATTAAACGTATTTTAATTTTAATTTAAATCTGCATGCAGATTCACAAAAATGAAGTCAGATTTTTTTAATTCGTTGTGAATATTATGCGATTTTAATTGGTGATTTTTTTTTAATAGGTATTTGTTATTTAATATTGCAAGAGCTGGCGCTTAAGCTAACTAAAGTCAAAAAAACACTTAACTACAAAATTTAACTTTGAAAAAAGGCTTAAGAATTTTTTGTTGAAGGAAATTTTAATTTATTTTGATGTTTTTCATCACCTCCCGAGAGTTATCTTTTGTATCACCCTGTATAAAGTATATTTAATTTATTATAAACGCTGAATTCTGCGTGGTTTATTAATTTTTACTTTCAGTAGACTTTTATATACAAAAATTTTTCAGTAATTTTCCGTAAAAGCAATACCTATTTTGTTGCATCATCTTTTAATTTGACGCGAATTGTGATTTTTCTTAATCACTTTCTTCGGTTTAGATTTTGAAAAAACAGTTTAAGTTTTACAAAAAGATGCCTTAATATTGTCAAAATGGAAAAAATGGAAAAGTTGTAATTTTTCAATTAAAGTAAATATTTCATGAAAAAAATTACCTGAGCAACAAACTTAGGATATTCTCGTGTTTTCAGCTACCAAGTTAATTAAAATTTTTGGCATTTTTTTTATTAATGAATTAATTAAAAGTAATTAATTACATCACAACGTACAGTTTTGATTACTTCTGATACGGGAAAAATATAGAATTTTTTAACTGTTCTTTTTTTCTACAGTGGTGTTAATAATGAAATTATTTAATAATAAAAAAAATTAAGCCGAATTCTTTGAAAGTATTAGCTTGGATTTTAATCTTTCCTAAACCACTTTGTATATTGAACTCGACAAACAATGGTAATAGTTTAGGCAAGTTTTACAAAAAGAAATGGTAATTAGAGTCAAACCTTAAGAGGTATATAATTTTAAAGTATTTTTTATATTACGAAAGCGATAAGTTGTGATTTTTTTTAATTGATTATTTATTTGTTACAATCATATTTGTGGCTTGTAGTTTTTGGTTACGATGTTTCCAAATTACTAAAATTTTTGCCGAATTTTTGAAAAAAATCATGCTTTAATATTAACTTTTACTTGTAGAATCTGTCGTTCTGTAGCTTGGTAAACAGAGCTTTGCTCTGTCTTTTAGTATTATTATCACATTTCTACAAACTGAAAAAGCCAAAAGTCGAGTTGAAATTTTCACACACAACGAAACAAGACAGTAGGAATCCGCCACTACCTGCATGACTGGCGCTCCGGATCAGCTCCTCAATCTTCTCATCCTCCAGCTCAATCCCGACATTTTCGAGCATGATTTTGAACTCGTCGGGGTTGATGCGTCCATCCTGGTTCGAGTCGATGAGTTCAAAGGCGGTCCTTAAATCTACAAAATAGCTCAAAATAGCGGTCTAAGAATAACCTGGCCGGCGTCCAGTACCTTGCAATTCCTTCTCTGTGAACTCCTTTTTGATCGAACTCTAGAAAAACGGCATTATTGCAAATTTTCGAAAACTTTCGACTTACTCTTCGTCGCTGGCCCGCTTTCGCCATTGTGCCGCTTTATCTAATCGCTCGCATTTACCCGTGTTTACTGAAACACTGCCAACGCCAAGCACTTGCTCGAACTCGTCAGATTTATAAACTGGGAGACACAAACACGAGATAACGGCGTTTTCTGCTTACCTGGCCTTACGCAATTTTCGGGGGGAACAACAAACACACTCCTCCAAAACATTGAGATTTGGGCCTCACTTATCGATACGATCAATGCTGGTATAAAGTTATTCGAGGCTTATCTTTTATCAGTCGGTTCAAGTGTGGCGAAGCGAACGGAGCCTTTTTCCAAAAATCAGAAATTTTGCAAAATTGCCAAAATGGCGGACGACATCGACGTGGGGATGAAGTGCATCAAGTATATGCTGTTTGTGTCCAATTTCATGTTTGTGGTGAGTACGAAAAAATGCTTGAAGACCAAACCAAACGCGCCCACGATTCATCCTCATGACACCAAATAAATCCTTTATCTCTTATCTATTGTTATAGATGATTGGGTTTTTATTGATATCGATCGGGTCGACAATCAAAGCGATTTATGGAGACTTCGAGCAGTTTATGGAAGTCCACTATTTCAGCCCTTCGATCCTTGCGATTGTTATAGGGGTTGTAATTTTCTTCGTGGCGATTTTCGGTTGTGTTGGGGCCATCAAGGAAAGCACCTGTCTTATCAACCTGGTATTGAGCACAAAAATGAGCTTTTTGGGGCCTAATTAACGTTTCTAGTTCGGTTTCTTCCTCTCGATTCTTCTCATTATGGAGATTTCGGCGGCTATAGCCGCCTATGCAATGAGGAGCCAAATCGAAACTTCAATCAGGCTAAAAATGACTGAGTCGTTTTCAAACTATGAGAATGATGATTACGATCGCAATATTTGGGACTTTACCCAGCAAAGGGTGAGCGGGCGTGATTTTGAAATTAAGTTGGCAACATTAGACACTGTTGCAAACTTAATTTGGAAATCTATGAATCAGAAACCAGAGAATTTCAGTCTAGTGGTTTTAAAGTTAAATTGGTAACACTGAAAAATGCTGGTATTCAGCCGTCAAGTGCGTCAATTCATATTGTTTGGAAATCTTTCAAATCATTTTTTGTGTATTTGAAAAGGGAAGTCTTTTTTTGTATCTTTTTTTTGGTTTATCTTAAAAGGGAAATATTTGAGATTAATTAAGAAAAACAATTTTTTAGTACTTTTCTAAAAGCATTTCATTGTTTCAGATTTTGATTTGGTCTGAATTGTTAGTTTTCCTGAATCACCTTGTAGATTTAACATTTGAGAAATATGTCAATTTAAGTTTTACAGAAAGAGATTTTAATTTTATTTACGAAAACTTAAAATAAATACCTACCTAATTTTGAAATAAAAAAATAATGACTACATATTTAAAATACGTGGAAAAAATGATCTAAACAACGAATATTTTTGTTTTTGAGTTTAATCATTATGTAGTAGGAATTTTAACATTGAATTATTCTGGAAAAATGTGTAGACCTTAAAAAAGTTTCAGTCTTTGATTTGGTCTGACTTGTAATTTTTTTAAATCACTCTGTAGATTCAGCTTTTGAGAAATGTGACAATTGCGGATTATTGAAAAAAGATCTCAATTTTTTTAACGCAAACTTAAAATATGTTTTTTTTCTCAAAAAATTATTATATCTTAAGTTCGTAAAAAATATTTTCACAACGAACATAGTACTTGTTTTATTTTTGAGTTTAAATTTTTTTTTTCATTTTTTTTATTTTATCAGAATTTTATTTTTAGTACTAAATGATTCGGTAAAGATGTGGAGGTTACTTTGAAAAAAAAACATTTCAGTAATTTTTTAGAAGCAGTGTTTAATTTTTTTAATTTTCATTTTTCATTTCTTCTGAATCACCTTATGGATTTAATTTTTTTTGTTGATGCAAATTTAAAACATATATAAAAGTTTTAAATAAAAAATTAACATTTCTAACGCTAAAGGTCGTGCAAAAAATTATATTTAAACAATAAAGATATTATACCTATTTATCTTTGAGTTTAAATCATTACATTTTTCTCTCAATTTTATCAGAGTTTAAAAGGGATTTCACTATCCAAAGGTTCAGGGAAGATGTGGAGAATATTTTGAAAAAACGCTATAAGTAAATTTGTGTAACAAAATATTGGTGAACAAAAAACACGTTATACAAAAAAATTTCTATTTATTGTCTTGAAGAAGCTTCAAAAAATGTGGCGAAACGTCGGTAATAGATTATATAACCAAAATAAACGTGTCTGTCTTCTTAATAATTAACTTAAGCCTGAAGCCGAAAGGACTTTTTAAGTTTTTTTATTACTCAAAAAAAATAACTCTGAAGCCAAGCTTTGCGGAAAAAAATTTAAATATCTAGAGTTTTTTGAAAATCTTTTATTTCAAAAATGGGTAACTGCGATTTTTAAAGAATTTTAAATAGTATTGGTTATTTAAAAAAAGTTCGGCAGTTTGTTCAAAAGAGAAAAGAAGTTAATTTTTTTAAATAGAATGCCATAATTTTTATATTACTTAATAAATTCTGTTCCGAATAATTCTCTATATCTATGTGTGATAGTTTTCGAGTTATTTTTTTGACAATGCGGAAATTTCTTTAATTTTTTTCTTAAATTATTTTTCTTCATTTTTTGTTGAATTATTAAGTTCTGTTCAAAATTTTGTTATACTTTTTGCTAATTCAAAACAAATTCTTTGATAAGGCTAAAGAACTTTAATTTTTGTTATAAGCATGCGGAAAGAGCTGTAACTAATGTATTTTTCATGTATTTTTTAAAACTTGACCACTTTTGAAATCTAAATATGAACTCTGGATAGTTATTTTGAAAATGTCTAATTTAGGGATTAGCCCAACAATCCAAAAACGCCGTAAAAAAGTTTTTTTTATTTAAAATCAGTGTTCCCAACTTAATTTTGAATCACAAAACCGAAATAAATCCAAAAATCCTGTAGTTGTTTTGTTGCGGTATCGACGGAGCGAGCGACTGGAGCCCCATTTTTTCTTCAACTTCTGCAGCCCCCACATCTTCTGCAGCCCTCACCACTGCCACCGAAATGTGGCAAGGACCGCCTTCGTGCTGCCGCCCCCGCTACCGCTACGATGAGCCCCACAGTTGCCCTCGTAACAAAGTTTTCAAGGACGGATGTTTGGACGCTTTGACTTATATCGTCTCCGAAAGTGCCCTTTTGCTGGGCTGTGGCGCACTGGCTGTGGCCTTTATCCAGGTTTGTGCGAGTGAAATTGTCAAGAGAGGGTTAAAGTGTGGTTTTTTGGTAGTTGTTGGGAATTATTTTCGCCTGGATGTTGGCTAAAGCCGTCCGACGTCTGAAGACGCAGAAATTGATCGAGAGGGATCAGGACCGTCAAAGGGCTTACGAGCAGTTGGCTAGAGGGAAGGAGGAGAATCCGACTCCGGTTTTGTACACTCCGACGTTTTCGGAGGCTTGAAAGGGCTACTTTTGTTGTATATTATTTTTAAAAATTGTAAGTTTGTAACTGAAGTTTGAATAAATTCTATCTGGATTTAAACGAGTTGTTTGAGAAAATGTCGAGGTGGAAAAATAATCGCAAAATGTGGTGACAAATAAAAATGATTGCGTTAAAATTGTTTACTTTTTCGAGATTAGATAAAACGAAATAAAGGAGAAAACCATTGTCTTTGTTTAATCATATAATTTTATAAATGAAACGAAAAAATATCATGGACCGTACGGACTTTGGGCAATATTTTTTATCAACTTTGATAACAATTTAAGAAAAATTGTAATAACAACTGCGTATAACTGTCTTTTATCAGTCATTGTGACAGGTTGAAGTTTTTGTTTAAAAATAAAACTCATTTAATTGTCAAACATTAACAAACTTTGTCGTTGTTTTAGCGCTTTCTGTATTTGTTTTTACTGATAATTTGTATTTGAATTTTGATAAATAACTTAAATTATAGAAGTTGTGTAAATATTCCTGGATTTATGGACCCACCTTTAATTTTTTTACTAAAATTGCAAAACAAAATATTACGGAGTTTTTTTTGTCTTTAGTGCGTTTATTCAATGAGAAAGCTTCGTGTAAAAAGAAATGGTTTAAATTATAATAATTGCACAGAGGATTTTACATTAAGTTTTAATAATAACTTTGATATTTTCTCAAGAAAATTTCTACTTGCTTTGTTTGAGAGAAGGCAACAAAAAAAGGAAATTAAATTCGAATATTTTCTTAAATGCACCTAAACATAATTTCAACTCAAGAAGATGAACTTTGGACTTGTTTAAAAAAAGTACTTTTTTAAAAAGTAGTTTTTAGTTGAATTTTTTATTTTGAACCTGGCATAGTTTTTTTGGGTGAAGTGATGGAGTTTGAAAATTGAATTGTTTATTAAAATTAGTAGTGTCGGTCAAAAGTATATAATACATAAACGTGTAGTTTGTCAACTTAGGAAAATAAACCAACAACCTTTGACTTAGATCTACGAGTTGCCATAACTGTATATACAATAATAGTCTACATGGATGAAGACGTCGTGACGTAGGAGCGCCGTCGCCGTCGATGGAATATACACGGTGATAGAGAGCATTTAACAGATACGTCGACATTATACACCATCAGAGCAACGACTAAACGGAATTTAAAACTCTTCTTCGAAACTTAACAATAGACCAACAGAACGTAGGAGATGAAAGCCAGCGCCCCCAACGAGGGGCCCATCCGTTGATTGCCGCCGTGTTGCATGGCTTCGGGGTGCTCTCCTGGAAAATTTTAGTTAAATGGGAAATTCGTTGTTTATTTTTGGGGTACCGTTGAGGACGTGCACCGTCACGTTGGCGGTCCGGGCGTTGGAGGGGTTGCACTGGTAATTGCCAGAATCGGAGGGACGCGCCTTCTGGATCAGGAGGACGCTACGGCTAGTCTCCCCACGCTCGGTGGCCACGCTGACGCCGCCCCTCGTCGAAGAGTAACTTATTATCTGGCAAAAGAAATCAACACTTTTAATTATGAATTATTGTATTTTAACAACACTAAAGTTGTTAAAAATCCAAAGAAAGTCTATATGTTTGAGTTTTTGATGTTTGATTTTTTCAATTTTTGTCGCGATTTTCGTCGATTTTCGGTACCCGGAACATTTATCGAGCAATAACTCCGGAACTATTAGAGATAACCCTATGAAGTGTCTTATCGTTGGAAAGCTCTTTAAATTATCTATCTTTTTCAAAAAAGATCATTGTTTTCCGACTAATAGTTTTCGAGAAAATTGCAAATAAACGCAAAAATTGGTCAAATTAAAAAAAATTCATAACTAAAAAACTATTGGGAATTTGGCAATTTTCTCGATGCCAGTCGATTCCCCGGATCATTTTGCATAGGTACGAATGAAAATAGTTTTACTTTTTCGAATAATTAAGCCGTATTTTATTTTATTTTAATTTGAAAAATGGTGGATGCGCCGAGTTATTTTTCAAAAAATTTATAACTCAAAAACTAAAAGTTGTAGAGCAATGCGGTTTGTTTCATTGAATTCAGCGGCTCATTTTCTGTATTATACCAACTTTTCACGAGATTTAAAATTTTGATTTTTTTTGCTAAAATTTCCTGAGCAATAACTTACCTTCAAGAAAGTGAAAAAATTATTTTTTTTTAAAACTCTTTCTATAATAGTTTTTTGGACTTATATATGCCTTTACAACCCTCTAGAGTTGTTAAAAGTCGAAAATAAGTCCATATGTTCCATTTTTTGATGTTTGATTTTTCCAATTTTTGTCGCGATTTTGGTCGATTTCGGGTGTCCGGAACATTTATCGAGCAATAACTCCGGAACTATTAGAGATAATCTTATGAAGTGTATTATCGTCGGAAAGCTCTTTAAATTATCTATCTTTTTTAAAAAAGATCATTATTCTCCGGCGAATAGTTTTTGAGAAAATTGCAAATAAACGCAAAAATTGGTCAAATTTTAAAAAAATTTATAAGTAAAAAACTATTGGGAATTTGGCAATTTTCTCGATGCCAGTCGATTCCCGGGATCATTTTGCTTAGATACGAATGAAAATAGTTCCATTTTTTCGAATAGTTAAGCCGTAATTTATTTAATTTTAATTTGAAAAATGGTGGATGCGCCGAGTTATTTTTACCAAAAAATTTATAACTCAAAAACTAAGAGTTGTAGAGCAATGCGGTTTTTTCTATTGAATTCTACGGCTCATTTTCTGTGTTACACCAACTTTTCACGAGATTTAAAATTTTGACTTTTTTTTGCTAAAATTTCCTGAGTAATACACTTACCTTTAAGAAAGTAAAAAAATAATTTTTTTTTAAAACTCGTTCTATCATGGTTTTTCGGACTTATATATGTCTTTTCGACTTTCTAGACTTGTTAAAAGTTCAAAAAAAGTCCATATGTTTGATTTTTTATGTTTGATTTTTTTAATTTTTGTCGCGATTTTGGTCGATTTCCGGGTGTCCGGAACATTTATCGAGCAAGAACTCCGGAACTATTAGAGATAACCCTATAAAGTGTATTATCGTTGGAAAGCTCTTTAAATTATCTATCTTTTTCAAAAAAGATCATTGTTCTCCGACTAATAGTTTTCGAGAAAATTGCAAATAAAGGCAAAAATTGCTCAAATTAAAAAAAATTCATAACTAAAAAACTATTAGGAATTTGGCAATTTTCTCGATGCCAGTCGATTCCCCGGATCATTTTGCATAGATACGAATGAAAATAGTTTCATTTTTTCGAATAGTTAAACCGTAATTTATTATATTTTAATTTGAAAAATGGTGGATGCGCCGAGTTATTTTTCAAAAAATTCATAACTCAAAAGCTAAGAGTTGTAGAGCAACGCGGTTTGTTCCATTGAATTCAGCGGCTCATTTTCTGTATTATACCAACTTTTCACGAGATTTAAAATTTTGACTTTTTTGCTAAAATTATACACTTACCTTTAAGAAAGTGATAAAATTAAATTTTTTTAAATCTCGTTCTATCATAGTTTTTCATACATATGTATGCCTTTACAACCCTCTAGAGTTGTTAAAAGTCCAAAAAAAGTCCATATGTTCGATTTTTTGATGTTTGATTTTTCCAATTGTTGTCGCGATTTTGGTCGATTCCGGGTGTCCGGAACATTTATCGAGCAATAACTCCGGAACTATTAGAGATAACAAGAATAGAGAGACTTTATTAAGTCAAGTTAGGTCTGGTCACTGGTTTCGACAATATGCCATTCAAAATCATGTTTTATCTTAAAAAACACAGTTTGCTTGTTAGACTGAATTATGAAAAATGATTCTGAAGTAAACTTTCAATGTGTGCTCCGCACCCTGTCGAGGTGTCAAAAGTCGCACCGTAGTCGGCTTGCATTTTCCATAATCTCGTTATAAAAGTTGTGTGTTGAATTAGTGGCCCCGGATGGCAGGCTTGCATTTCCTTTGTTGTGAAAAATATCATTCCGCAATTTAAAAGTTTGCCGCCGGTGTGAACCGCGAGATAAACCCGTCGTTGTGAATGCATATGGCGCTAATTCCGGAATGTGACACGTCGCCTTTATGAAGTGGAAATCCGTCGAATAATTAACGCGTCGCGTTGGCCAAAAGTCGTCGAAGTCCGTTTTCCGGGCGATAAAACTGCGAGCGACAGACAATACAACCGGCCGGCGATGAAATTAGTCAAAGGGGGCGTTTTTCCGGTTGTGGGATACTTACGGCATCGTTGTGGTTCCAGAAGATGTACGCCGGAGGCTCCGGGCTGTGCCGGACCACGCAGGTAAGGTTGATGGTGCTGCCTCGATCAATGAACAGCTCAGGACCGCCCACGATCTCCGTGTCTGGTTCTGGAAACAACAGAGATGTGGATGAGCCAGCTCAACACCACGATCATCAAACAATTTAATTCCATTTCTTGAAAACGTTGCTTATTTGAAATTTTTGGTTTGTAATACGTCGAGTACCTGTTGCCACAAAAATCGAGATATCGAGGTTTTGTGATATAGAATATTGTTGTTTTATACTCCTTTACTGTTTTATTTTACAATTATCAAAATTAACGAGCTAAAAAAATTGATTAAATTCACAAAATACATAAGTGAACATGTCTAAGTCAGTATTTTTTCATGAATATTTTGTAAAATATTGCAAAGCAACAAAAATTTCGCAATATTTTGTATCGCTACTTTCTAAAAAATAAAACTTTTTTTCTTAGTTCAATTAGTTCTTAATTCAAGAAGAAAATTGTCTTACGGTTTTATGTTTACGTACTTTACTTATATTTATTCGATAATGACGATGATTGAACGTATTTATACGTTTATTAAGTTGTGGTTTTATGTTTACAATTTAGGCCTTTATGCGCTTACCTTTTGCTGCTTTATTTTCTTATTTTCATATGTTTACGTTTACGTGTTCGTTTGTGTTTACGTCATATTTTATATATTTTTATTTTTTTATAGAAAAATTGTCAAGCAGATCAGGTCAGGTCAGGTCAAGTCATACTTTAATTTTAATTTTTTAATTAAATCAACAAATTATAACTGCTTTAAAAGGCAAATATTTCGCACAAATTAGTTTGAGAACCGACAAATTAACTCGAAAAACACAAAATAGCAAATTATATCCGAATAAAAAATCTTTCTTTTAAGCGTTTTAGTTTTTTTAATTTGATACTTTTTCACTAAATTTTATTAAAAAGCGCCAAATGAGGGTACAGAAGACAATGTTCTGGTACTTTCTAAGCATGTTAAGTCATTCTTCAGTTCAAAATTCTGAAAAATATAAATCTAAATATCTCAATTTTAAAATGACATTGTACTGCTTTTTGTTATTTTCAGGACGTTTTTGACTCAAAAAATCAATATTTTTGCCGAATTTTATCACAAATCTCCAGAAAATCTTCAAATTTGTGTATTTTTTATTTTTTGGTCAAAAATATCCAAACTATTGTAAAATTTTCGGCGTTTTTTAAGTACTTACTACTGCATTATTTTTTGACTTTTGTGAGGTTTCAGTTCATATTTCAGTCAGAAACTCACTCGTTTCGCGAAATTTTAATTAAAAAATACTAAATTGGGTGAAAAACACAGATTTGTAATAATTAAAAGATTTGAATTAAAAACCTAACAAAATATGGTTTAACCGAAAAACTAAAAAAAAAAAATAAACCTGGACAAGGGAAAATCTAAAATAAGAACAACTTAATAAAAAGGCAAGATCTGAAGAAACCTCATTGTTGAAAACCAAAAATTTGAAGATTGTTACCAAAATTATTCCAACTGAAAGTTTAAAATTAAATAAACCTAAAAAATCAAAACCTAGAAAAATATAAAATATCTAGAAATTGTAAAAACCAGAACTTAAGATTTTATTTTATACTTTTTTGCTTTCAGATTTGTATCTACATTTATCATTTGAATTTTTCAGGTTTTTCAGGCAACTTATTTATTTTTTAATTTTTTTTAGTTACTGTGCAAAATCTCACGCACTGAAAACTATAATCACGTTGAAAACCCCATGTATTCGAATTAAAAACTTGTAAAAACTTAGTTAAATTCTGAAAATTTCAATAAGCTTGAAAAAAACTGAACAAAATCTAAAAAAACTTTCTTATTGAAAGCTAAAAATTCATAAATATTTGCAGTTATCAGAACTTTAACTGAAACGTAACTAAAAGTCAAAAGTTAACAATTGAATATTCAAAGAATTGAAAATCTTGAAATCTCAAAAAACTGATTTATGGTGAAAAATATTATTATAACAGAATCGAGTTTTTGTTTTTTTGTGATTTTGAAATGAATAGATTTTTTTATTTTAGATTTAAATACAAATTGAAAAAATAAAAATAAAAGCCGAAATTTTGTCTATATTTTGGCAAAGCTTCAAGTTATTATTATTTATCAAATGAAACTAATGTTGTAGGATGGCATCAATTTTGCTAAAGATTCTAGACAAATAATTTGGTGGCTCTGTTGAAAGTTCCTGAGCTTAAAAATGTGAAATTTATTTCATTTTTCTAATATTTTTCCAATGAAGAAGTCTATAATCAAGCATTGTGTAGCTTGTCAGGGTTGCATTTGTTCTTATGTTACGCATTAAATAATAAATAAAGAACAAAAATTTTTTTATTAGAACCAAACTGGTGTATGTTTGGCGGCGCCCTCCTTTCCATTTAATGTAATTCCTTAACCTCGTTCTCCGTTTTTTCCCTCATCTCGCATCCGCATCATTTTTCTCCTTCGTCCCGAAATTTATATCGGGCATATTCCCGGACTGTTAAATGCCCCGGATGTATTGTACTCAAACTAAGTAAAAACAATGCGCTTTTGCAAGATTGATGATCCGAGGAGAATCCGCCGCCGCCGCTGCCGCCCACGACCTTGGAGTTACAATCACTCAAAAGCCATCTTCGAGTGCAAAAAGCTGCACGAATCAATAGAACCATTCTCGGGAGCTTTTCCGGCTTTATCAAGTTTTATGACAGTCAGCCCCCTTATGCAGGAAAATAAGTCATGTGTCGTTGCGGCCCCAAGGGCCCTCTTGGCAAAACACGACATGTGAAGAGGCCGCTCGCGTGATTACTGATTTTAATTGTAAAGCATATCGTGCACTTAATGGACGCAGCTGAATCTACATGAGCGTTTCGATGGAATAACGACGCATAAATGTAACACGGCACATGAAACAATTAGCTGGAATACGGCCATGTTCAATATTTACCCGGGCAGAGCGACCCAAACGGGCTTTTTGCTCTTTTTACAATTGTCTTGCCTTCATAAAGCACAATTACTGATGGAGCGGCGCAAATGCTTTAATAGCGACTTCTACACCATTTAATAAAACCGACGACGCGACGTGACGCAGCGATAAGTTTTTATACTGCAGGAATCTCACGACGATTGGCCTGCTCACTGCATTTGCTTCAGCAAACAATGTACACCGAAGATAAAACCGCCAAAATAATGCACCAGCATAACGCATTGCAAGCAATTTTGCACGAAAACACCACAAACAAGGAAAATGAAAAATAAATTACAACAGACAATTCATTAAATCAAAGCACATTAGTTAGCAAATTTTTAAAAAAAGTTTAGTAAAATATTTTTGTCAGAAAAAAAAAGTTCAATTTATTAGCTGCAATACATTTTAGTTAATGTTCTAGACATCAATATAGTCAAAACAAGGGATTATCATTAAGAACCAATTTATAAAAAGCTTCATTAAATTTTAATTCGTGGTTAAACGCGAATAGACCAATCAAACTGGTTCAGTTCAGTCACGTGATCACGCATTTAGTTGCTGATTAAATTAATGACTCTTCTATAAACCGGTCTTTAAATTTCAATAAAATAATACTTATTATTTCAAACTTGATTAATTCAGTTCGCAATTAAGTGCGTGATTAACTTATCACGTGACCAAATTTAAGCAGTTTGGTTTGTCCATTCGCGTTGTTAACTTTAACAACGAATTAAATTTTAACGGAGCTTTATATTAACCGCCCCTAAATTTTTTTTATGTTATTGTGTGTAAATTAAATGAGACGCTTTTTTAAACTTAAATCTTCCTATTCTGACGTTTTATAATTTTTCAATTTTTTTTTTTCTATAATTTTTTGTTTTAATAAAACCTTCTTTGTATGGAGTAATTTAAGTGAAAATGTGGATTATGAAACCATGTAAAATCTAAAAATATGACTATTTGTTTTATCTACGGCAATAATAACTTTCTTAGGAAATTTTCTCTGGAAAATCTAATTCACATTTGGTGATGAAATTGTAGCAATTTTACGGAGAATTAAGGTCTGTTCTTTTTTTCTTTAAATGAAGAAAAAAAAATTTTAGACTTTTTTAAACAAACTAGTTTAAATTTGTTTTAAAATCTTCGTTTGAAAATATCTTTTCAATTCCAAAAGAAAATATGGGAAAGCTATACATTGCCATCCTAATTTCAAAAAGTTTTTTCTAAAATCGTTTTGCTTATTTTAATTGTGAAGTACATATAGAAATTCAATATGTATTTTAATATTTTACGGCAATAAACTTATTATTATTATTATTATTATTATTATTATTATTATTATTATTATTATTTTTATTATTATTATTATTATTACTATTATTAACTTTTGTATAGTAAATGTTTTTATACCAGTTTTTAAATGAATTATTAATTTTAGACAATTTCTTGCCTAAAAACACAGATCACAGATGATCTCTTGCATAGAAATGAGAAAACGCTCATATAACACACAAAATAAGCTTCTTTTTTGCTTAGAAAACTAAGCTTACTTTTATTACTATTATTATTATTTTTATTTTTATTATTATTATTATTATTATTATTATTATTCTTATTATTATTATTATTATTATTATTATTATTATTATTATTATTATTATTATTATTATTATTATTATTATTATTCTGAAGATATGTTCCTCGGATGATTCAGATTATATCAAATATAAACAACAATTTGTTTAAATGAAGGAACTTCATCTTCTTTTTCTTTTTTTTATTGTTTGAGCCTAAGAAAGCTTAAAATTTTCCTGTGTAATATTATAAAAATTAAATAATAAATAAACATGTAAAGTACAAAACAATTATTTAAAATCTGTTTATTATCATCTTCAGCAGAAAAAAAAATTAAGTATGAGTGTTGTTCCCATCTTTGGTGATAATTTCTCTAGAACATTTTTGTGAAAAAATTAATTAACATTTTGTGATGAAAGAGTAGTACTTAATTATATTTAATAATTAATTATCTTTTTTTCTTCAACTGCTGAAGAGAAATTTAAGACTCATTTAAACCAACTTCTTTAAATAAGTTTTTCAAAGGACCTGGTTATAAAAGAAAAAAATCGCTACATTTAAATCGTTTGTTTAAGGTACTTTTTTTACTATTTTTAATTTTAAGGAAATACAGAAAGTATAAAATTATCTTTCATCTTTGAAGATATGTTCTTCAGAGTTTGTGGTAAATTTCACTATCTGTAAATAACAATTCTTGTAAACATTTTTTGTAGTCCCCTGAAGATGACCTTTTAAAATAGTGTCGAAACTCGGGAAGGAAATAAAATTAAAACTATCGTATGGTTTAAATTTATTATTTTCGACCAATAGGTATTTATGACTTTATGTTAAATTTTTCAAAATTATTTTTTTGAAAATAACTTTCAGGCTTTATACTTCTAATTTTTGGTACTTCAAAAAATTAGATGAAAGGTTGAAAAAATCTTGGCTCTATTTATTATTTGTCCAACAGGTACCAAACCTGCTTTGTGCTTAGAGTTTTCCTCTATTTTCAGTTTGAATATTGAGCGGAAAAAACGGTGGAAAATGCAATATGTTTGAAAGCAAATTTTCGTTAAACGTGCCGGCGCCGTAAACTGCCGATAAAAATCATCGTAAAACAAGTCTCTTTATTATTATTTCGGTATTTTATATAAAATGATTTACGACGAGAGTGCAATATGCCAACATCAGACACGCGGTCTTTATTACAGCGGCCCCTATTCGCCACCTTGATTCTAATCGCTGGGCAATTTCATTAAGACGGTCCCCTTTTTGCTTAACTTTGGCAATTTAGCGTCGACCGATAAACACAAGAATCTTAAAGTTTCCAACTGTGATATTTGTTTTTATTTTCACGGCGCGGAAAACCTTATTTGATGAGTCGCTTGGATCTGATTGGATATCGCTCGCTGGTGACAAATACGTGTTGACATTTCCTAATAACGTCGAGATATAGTTATATCATTTGGTGGAAAACTGTATTGATAAGGCGCCGGTTCGGCCATAAACAAAGGCGACGTAAATGAAAATATTTTAACAAATTTATGCCGCGTCCAGCTGTTCCAGCATTTTGTATCAATTCCGGGAAACATTAAAAGAAATGAACCGCTCCTGATTTATTAAACAAAGTGCGGCCGTTTCACCGGCTGCACCATTCCAAAGAGTCGTATGTGTCAACTTTATGACACTTTGCATTAAAAAATTAAAACCATAACAATTCTTCGTGATGTTTTATCTCCTCTAAAGCCCGTCCATTGTTTGATAGCAAATCCCGCCCGCACCGTCATTCAGCATATGACAAGGATTTATAAATGTGCTTGGGCCCAACAGTGCTCGAAACTAGTCTTTAAGTAACTTAATGGTCTCACTTAAGGGGAAAAGGTTAAACTTGGGCTCCCTTGCGGCCTCATTAGCCCGAAACGTCGACGAAAATATTTAACAACGGGCGAAAGTTGAAGGTCGCTCTCTTTTCAAACGAAATATTAATTATCACGAGCTGCATCTCCGGAAGGAATTCCGGGGAAAAATCTCATCTCGACAATGAGCGACAAATTGCGAGCGTTTAATTGAATTTCAGAAAAACTCGGACGGGATTAACATAACACATGGCAGACACTTTAATCTTCTTCGATTCAGAACTATTACAAGCTTATGAATGGCTAAACGAAAAATAAATCATAAAGAATATACAATTAAAACTTTAATAATAATAATAATAATAATAATAATAATAATAATAATAATAATAATAATCATAATCATAATAATAATAATAAACTGTAATAATAACTGTAGAATTTGGCGCAAAAATTGTTTTGCTCAAGAGTTTTTACTTTTTAAGTTATGAATTTTTTTAGTGATTATACAAGACAATCAAGAGAATAGTTATGTACGAGTAAAAAAGTTAAATAATTCAAGAGTGACGACAATCTTTATCTTCGTGTATAATACAACATTTTTTCTATGCACGACTTTAAGTTTAAGGGAAAAAAGTCATTGTTACTTCTTCAAATTAACATTTTAAAATTTATTTCTGTGCAGTCAAAGTAAAGTGTAACTTTATGTACTCAGAAATGTTGATAAAGAAATAGTTAACCGTCTGTTATATAAAAGTAGTTGTTTACTAGGTATACAAGACGATAAAGACATTGTATATCTACGAGTGAAAAGGCTAAGTTCAAGTGTGACGAAGTCACGAGTGGACTCATGTCACGAGTTGTGTATAACACATTTTTTCTATAACAGGACTTTAAGTTTAAAAAAAAAGTCATTCTTATTCCTTCAAATTAATATCTTGAAATCTATTTCTATGTAGACAAAGTAAAGTGTTACTTTATCTACTCAAAAATGTTGATAAAGAAATAGTTTATTATCAGTTATAGAAAAGTAGTTGATTACTAGGTATACAAGACGATAAAGACATTGTTTATCTACGAGTGAAAAGGCTAAGTTCAGGTGTGACGAAGTCACGAGTGGACTCATTTCACGAGTTGTGTATAACACATTTTTTCTATACCAAGACTTTAAGTTTAAGAGTAAAAAGTTATTATTATTCCTTCAAAATAATATCTAGAAATCTATTTCTGTGTAGACAAAGTAAAGTGTTACTTTATCTACTTAAAAATGTTGATAAAGAAATAGTTAACCGTCTGTTATATAAAAGTAGTTGTTTACTAGGTATACAAGACGATAAAGACATTGTATATCTACGAGTGAAAAGGCTAAGTTCAAGTGTGACGAAGTCACGAGTGGACTCATGTCACGAGTTGTGTATAACACATTTTTTCTATAACAGGACTTTAAGTTTAAAAAAAAAGTCATTCTTATTCCTTCAAATTAATATCTTGAAATCTATTTCTATGTAGACAAAGTAAAGTGTTACTTTATCTACTCAAAAATGTTGATAAAGAAATAGTTTATTATCAGTTATAGAAAAATAGTTGATTACTAGGTATACAAGACGATAAAGACATTGTTTATCTACGAGTGAAAAGGCTAAGTTCAAGTGTGACGAAGTCACGAGTGGACTCATGTCACGAGTTGTGTATAACACATTTTTTCTATAACAGGACTTTAAGTTTAAAAAAAAAGTTATTCTTATTCCTTCAAATTAATATCTTGAAATCTATTTCTATGTAGACAAAGTAAAGTGTTACTTTATCTACTCAAAAATGTTGATAAAGAAATAGTTTATTATCAGTTATAGAAAAGTAGTTGTTTACTAGGTATACAAGACGATAAAGACATTGTTTATCTACGAGTAAAAAGGCTAAGTTCAGGTGTGACGAAGTTACGAGTGAACTCATTTCAGGAGTTGTGTATAACACATTTTTTCTATAACAGGGATTAAAGTTTAAGAGAAAAAGTAATTATTAATTCTTCAAGTTAATATCTTAAAATCTATTTCTGTGAAGAAAAAACAAATTCAAGACATTTTAACCCTTTCGGTTAAAGTCTTACTTTATCTACTCAAAACAGTTGATTAAGGAATAGTTTAACATCGGCTATAAAAATTATTAATAAAACTCTACAGTTATGTATGATATCTACAAAATAAATTACATTATTTTTACCTCATACTTAACAAAAATATAATAAAAACTAAACAATTTTTTTTTACTTTAGTCTGTAAACTATTTAACTGAGAGCAGTTTTTATGAATTTTGTGTATATATTTCTGTACGTTCACCAACGATTTTTATTAAACCTTTTATCAGACAACAGTATACTCTATAATTTTGGGATTTTTTTAAGTTAAAAAAGTGTTTGTGGAAACAGAACTTTCGACCTGACTCTGCTTCCACTTTGCTATTTACTTTGCCCTCGCAGCCTCCCGTCTTATAAATCCGTCATGAAGCTCTTTGCTCGTCTATTAAATTAATAAATCCGGGATTATGCTTGAGGGTGGCACCACTTGCCCTCACGTTAAATTAGTGATCCAGCCCCAAAAAATGTAAATCGTGAGTATCACAACAATCGCGATTAGCCGGATAAGACTTGGGAAATTTCCTTTTGAAAGTTTACCGACTTTCGGCGTAAATGGAGATGATCGGGACAAGGTCTCAATATTTGTGGAGTTTTTATGCGAGCCCATCCCCGGAAAAGCCCGGGAATATGCATCAAAGTGTCGGGAATATCCGTCTTGAGCCGCGGTGATATCATTATACAAAAAGGATTTTCGAGGCGAAATTCGGGCAATTTGAAAAATTTTATTCGTGATGAAAGAGTTTCCGTCGTGGCGCAAACATAAACAGAGTGTGTGCGACGAGTAATTAATTTATTTAAAGTGTGTTTTGTCCCGACTTGTAATTACTTTTCCGTATGAAACTTCAAAGCCGAATTTCCAATTTATTTAGGCTCGTACGCGCTTTCAAGAATTTATTTGCGAGCTGGATTGCTCCAAGGTTTTATTTTAATAAATGAACTCTCGAAAAAATTGCGCCCAATGCGAACTTAAAAATAAATTCAGGTTTCTAATTTCGGACCGGCGGACGCTCCAATCAATATCACTTACCAGTGAAACTTTGAGAAAAGGGCCAATCCGTTGACCTTTGCGCTGATTTATTCACACAATCGGGAATAACTCAAGATAAATTAATCAGGAAAGCGGCAACGCATAATTAGCAATGTTTTCAAAAATTTAAATTTGCACCGGATATATTAAACGCCCAAGGACATCAGATATGACATAAATTTGAATATTTTAATTTTAAGCGAGCGATTGAGTGGGCGAGGGAGAGATTAAAATATAAATCGGCCGACAACAGGTGTCTCACCGTTTATTTTTCATAATTACTAAACCAAATTTACAATTAACTAATCAAACAAAAATATTAAAATCGAATTTTGCACTTTAGCACGTTTTTTTTTTAATCCAAAAACGCAATTTTAAAAACTTACTTAAAAGTTAAGTAGTTCGGCTTTTTTGAGGTCTTAAACAAGTTAAAAGTAAGGTTTTTGACAAAATTTGGTGAAACAAAGCGAGAAATCACTACATAATGTGTGAAATGTTTTTTCAAGCATTTTACACGTTGTTCAGCAGGAAAACTGAATTATTTCGCCAAATTCAAAGAAAAATACGTCAAAAGGTCGCTGAAATTTTTCGAAAATAGCGATTTTTTGCTTTTTTTGAGCAAGATTTTGTTAAAAATATAACGAACAGTTATATGTTTAGGCGTTTTTTCCAATTTTTTACAAAATTATCAAAAAGTGCATTATTACTTTTTAAGACCCCGTTACAGAAGCGCCATTAATTTAATCTGAAATTAAATGCGTGATTATCTGATCACGTGACCGAATTGAACAAATCTGATTGGGCCTTTAGCGTTGTTAACTTTTAACAACGAATTAAAATTTAATGAAACTTTCTATAGACCGGCCTTATTTTAAACACATTTTTACTCAGATAGGCAGTCTAGTGAAATTTTGCCAAAAATTAATCAAATAATTGTAATTGTTTCATGTAATAAGAAAGCATTTATTCTGAGAAATAAAAACTTAAAAAAAAAACAGAAAAACATGTACTACTTGTGTCATTTTCGGAAGCTCAAAGATACTAGAAGTAATTTTTTGTCAAAATTTTGATAAAATAATCCAAAAATCACGAAATTGTATTTTTTTTTCAGGTAAGTTGTTTAGTCGGAAATCAAAATCGTAATTATTTGGCGAAAAATCCTCTAATTGTGTCAAAACTAGCGTAATGGAACAAAAAGGCAATTTTTTTGTATTTGACCGAATTAGTAAGTTTTTTTTAACCAGAAATACGATTTTTTTTAAAGTCAGTCAAAAATTTAAAATGATGCTTAGTTTTTCTAAAGTTTGCAGTTTCCAGTCAGAAACATGGTTGTTTAGTAAATTCCGCCAAAAATTAACCGAATAATTACAAAATTATTTAAAAAATGGAGCTAAATCTGACTTAAATCATTAATTTTTGCGTTATATTGACACGTTTTCATCCAAAAACTGAATTATTCAGCAAAATCTTTCAAAACATTGATGAAAAAATAATCGAAATGGGTTAAAATAGTGTTATTTTTGAATTTTTGGTTAAAACGTTTTTTTCAAAAAATAAAAAATTAACCGAATAATTACCAAATTATTTAAAAAATGGAGTTAAACCTGACTTAAATCATTAATTTTTGCGATATATTGACACGTTTTCATCCAAAAACCGATTTTTCCAAACATTGATAAAAAAATAATCGAAATGAGTTAAAATGGAGTTATTTTTGGTTAAAACGCTTTTTTCAAAAAATAAAAAAACACAACAAATTCGTCGACAAAGACATTAATTTGCGAAGTTTTTATAGAAATAAAGCGAAAATGCGGGTAAGAAAAAGAGCTAAATATTTTGTTGGGCATTAGGTAACTTGTCCATTAAGAAGTTGTACTTTAATAACAGTAAAAATATATGCACGTGATAAAAACTTGCAATGGCCGTTGTTAAATTCCGTAATAAAGCGCACCTCGTTCTCTCTATTAACTTAATCAAATAGCCAGTAAAGCATTATACGCGCGTCCATCACAGTTTTATTTTTTCTCGCAAGATAAAATCGCTGATGAGAAAAACCGAAAATTAACTTCAAACCCAGATTAATCAAATTGCGAATCCGAGCAGCGATTTAATGTATGCCAGTAACACGAAACTCGGCGTAAACATCAAAGTCAGGCTTAATTGTTAAAAGTACATAATGGAAACACGATCGTACGAAAAAATCTTCAGACGCAAAGTAGCTTTCAACAATTTGCAAACAGCGATCTTGCTTTGATTATGTATTTATTTAATTAGAACGAAATTAGAGCGAGGCTCTGTTTCACCCAAACGGGCTTAATTAAGTCGCTATGCTTTGTACAAACGGCAACAGGTGTCGACATTTTGCAAATTTTCGACAAAATTCATCAAAAAACAAACGTTTCGGACTGATAGCTGTATCGATTTTATTGAACGAAAATGGGCAAAACGGCGCAAAATTTGGTCGGTTGTAGTGTTTATTTGAGAAAAGGCGTGGGCGGCATCGATTGGCGCGCGTGACGGAATAAATTATCTATTGTTATTAACACTATTATTATCGCATTTATCAAAAGAGGTAATTTGGTGGGAATCGAAAATTTAAACTGGTTTACTATTAATCAGCGCCGGGTCGTATTTATTTACACCTTTCCGCGGCCATAAATTTTTCTAAATGGCAGCCTATCTATTCCCCTAGCCATTTTTGTCGACGTTTTAATTGTGCCTTTATCGCCAGATATATCACACTTTGGGCTATAATGGTTTATACCGATCGACGTTTTTAAATAATGCCGCCATAAATTGGCGCAAGTTTCGGTTCTAATTCCGACTTGTCTTGTAAATAAGTTACAAAGTCGCGCTAATATAATAACTCTCGAATCCAATCTGTGGATGCTATGAGTTATAGGAGCTGAGCAAAATTCTGATCGAATCCGTTAATAAACTTTGCTCGACGTTTTGAATCAAAACAAGCAATGAAATATACAAAGTTGCGTAGGGAGTTCTAGTCTTAACTTGATTAATGCCCGTATTGACATTTAGTACCGTCACTGTTCCAATTCCAATTTCGGTGAAAAATGTCGAGGCGGTTCTTCTCTACGACATGACATCGCACGTGTTTTTTCCTCGAGGGTATTAAGAAATTAAATTCGCTTTGTCACACCTGCCACAACGACGATTTTTAACGCAAACATGGAACAGTATTATTATTATTATCTCCAACCAGCAAACGAATGACAGTCATTCTTATCAGACGAATTATTTCGGAATTTCAACAATTAAATTTGTATTTAATTTATTATTGGTACGATTTTCACTTTTTTTGGTAATTTGATTTAGCTAAACATGACATGAAGACATGAGATTGTGTTGTTATTATTTTATTTTTAATTACAACTTTTTGTTTTTTTTGTATTAATTACTTGACACTGAATTGCAAACACAAAACCACCAGTGTTTCAAAAAATATTGAACTAACTATTTCTTTGAAAAATCTACTTTATCTACTATATTAATCTATATATAAATCTACTATATTAATGACCCAATTTTTACCAGATATTAATTCTTTCATTCCTGTAAGTTTTTAATGGTGTAAAATTCTAAAAAAAAATTTTTTAATAGAGAATTTTGGTAAATTTTGAAATACCTCGATCTATATTTTCTCTAGATAAAAAAACTTCTCAACAGATATATGATTTTGGATGTTTTTTAAAATGAGTAATTAGTACTCTAATATTAATCTTAATTTAATTCGTTGTTAAAAGTTAACAACACCAAAGGACCAATCAGATTTGTTTATTTCGGTCACGTGATTAGTTAATCACGCATTTAATTGCAGATTAACTTAATGAAGCTCTTATAAACGGACTCTTACTGCTTTGATAAGGTTTTTTTAATTATTTGTGTTTCAAATAATTGATTTATGATGAAAGTACTTGATATTTTATCTAATAGCTAAAATCCTAAATATTTATATAAATCCATTCCATTAATAAGGCTTTGAATTTTTTTTATTTTTAATTGCAAAATTAAGATTGGTGAATTTTCTTAATTAATTGTTCAAATATTGCTTTTGTCGACTCCAAATGACATACCAATATCGAAATTTTTTTTTCTGTTAGTTTAAGTAATAAATCTAGTTGTATTGCTGTTACAGCATTTAATTTAATAACATTCATGTAAATTTTTTTTGGCTTTTCTATTTAAAGTAGATCTGATTTTAAAGAATCGAATTAATTTTTTTTTTAATAAAGGTTTAGGAATGTTCGAAAAAATTAGATAACAGGTTTTTTAAACACTTAAGGCCGATTTGGAAAAGCGCCATTAATTTAATCTGCAATTAAATGATCACGTGACCAAATTGAAGCGATTTGATTCGTCCATTCGCGTTGTTAACTTTTAACAGCGCAATTAACTTTAATTGAGCTTTCTATATACCGGTACTTTAAAATTGATTACAGCTGTTTCGGCTTTATATAGTCATCATCAGGTAACCTATTCTTGAGTGAACTTTACAACATCTTTTCGAACATTTAGGACCGGTTTATAGAAAGTCTCATTAAATTTTAATTCATTGTTAAAAGCAATTAAACGCGAATAGACCAATCAAATTGGCTCAATTTGGTCACGTAATCTGTTAATCACGCATTTAATTGCGAATTAAGTTAATGGCGCTTCTATAAACCGGTCTTTACGAAAAGTTCATAACATAATTTAAAAAAGGGATCAAGTTTACTTTCTGAGTAGTGAAGTAATACAGTATAGATCTACATTTAGATGGATTTGTAATAAATGATCTCATGAGTCTGAAATTTTGGAAAATGATACGAATGTTTAATAAGTAGTTAAAATGCCATAAAAGTGTCGAGTGAAAATACAACTTTTTAACAAAAAATATAAATTTTATCAATTATCGATAAAATTTGATTGATTTTTTTAATAAGATTAAACCATGGTGGTGACATGGTAAAATCTCTAAAGTAGAGTTAAAGTCTCTCTATTGGGAAAGCCACTATTTGAAATTTAAATTACGATAATTTTTTTATAATTTATCAACTGTGAGTTTTTGGAGGTCATTTTGTTTATATGTTATTCGGAAGTAAAATTACCGTTGGGGGCGCCACTGAGCTAGGTCGAAAACAGTAACCATAAATAGCGGGAAAATGTTTATTCGGATATTTTGAGCGTTGTACGAATTTTGGGGCTTCACAATTATTATCATGCGGAATGATTATTGCATTTTTGATGCAAGAAACTTATGTTAACAAATGAGAGATGACGAGGAAAACACGAATAACGAATGACTGTTTGGTTCACTTTCTTTATTGGAAAATTATTACAAAGACATTGAAAAGCCTACCTTTTGGCATAATTTACGTTTAAATGTATCAGCAGTTGTTAATCTTTATTGTAGTTTTGTAGATTTACCGCAGCATTTCATGATTTTTTCAGTGGAAAATTCTAACCTAAAATTCATAACACTTCACTAATTTATTGGTTTCTTGAGCCAAACTTTGTGTTCGCTGTGATCCATTACTTATAATCTTTAATTAGACAACTGTTTGCTAACACTTTGTAATCAAAATTTAAATATTTTTCACATTTTATCCACTTTTAAGTTCCAACAATAAACACTTTATACCACGAAAAACTACAGAATCAAAGTCAACGCTAGTATTTACCACCACGTACTTTTAAAGTAATTCTTTCTATTGTAAGTAATTAACACTATACACGCAAAATTGTTGAACAATTCATTAAATGTCAGTTAAATGTGGCATTACGAAAATTTCTTTACTGTTTTCGACATAGTTCAAAAGTCATCACCAGAGGGCGTCTAGTTAATTTTATTTCCGAATTAATCTTCTTAAATAATGTATTGTATTTTACCCAATAATTTTAGGTATTGAGTTATTTGAGCTAAAATTATAGTTATTTTTCATTTAGCCTAGTTTTCCATTCTGGCATTTTATTTACGATTGTATGAAATTTTTATGACATCCTTTAGCAAAGCTTGTAACCATTTTGGAATTATATGTTTGTTGCCAATGTTCTTATAATTATAAAGTGTACCAACCTATAACCGTGAGGTGTATGAAGTGGCTGAGATGCGGCGTGGAAGACACCTGGCACTCATAGACCCCCGAGTCCCTGTGTTGCGGATACTTGATCTGAAGTGTCCAGTCTTCGGAATGCGGCTGATGTATGGCCCTGAAGCGCTGGTCGCTGGTGTAGGTGTACCTTCCGACCGTCAGGAGATGGACGTCGCGGTGCCGCACCCACGACACCTGCAGAGACATCTGCAATGGAGCGATAGCTCTACTCGAAAGCATCGGGTGGTGGCAACGTGCACTCTCTCTCTTTCCACGACAATACAGCAGTGCCTAACGTACTCTGCCAAATGCACAACGACATGCATTTGCAATGACTGAGAATTGCGAATCAACGGAACGATTAACGGCCTTCAAATTTTTAGCTAAATCACTCGCAAAGTCTGCTTGCTAAAGGGTTACGACTAAAGTGGAGTAGATTTAATATTGGTCATACGGTCAAATTTGCATTTTATGGACATTTACGCTTTATTACCTCGTATAAGTTCGATCTTTATACTCTTTACTTTCGGCATAAGCAGGCATAAAATATCGCCGAAAGCCGCACTTTACACGCCATGTCTCTATTCCAGCACAGTCTGTTTCAGAAATTAAAATAATAACACGAAATATTAAGAACAGTGTTTAATTTTATTTTGTCCCGGCGCATCCACCATTTTTACGCTTGTACAAATTCTTATTTAAGTGCTTAATGGAACTCAGACTTAAAATAATGTTATTTTTGGCTTCTAAACACATAGTTTTCGATTTGTAAAAGACCTCGAGTTTCTAGAATTCAAAGATTTTCAGTGTTAAGGTTTATCAGGTCATAACCTAACGTAATTCTGTTTAATTGTAATTAAAAAAGATACAACAGGAATTGATAGGGAGAAACATAAATAATATATAAATGAAATATCATTATAAAAAAATGTAGGTTGGAGATAAAAGACAAAAAAATGAGAAGCATTGTACAGTTTTTACAAAAAACTTCTTATTAAATTAACAAAATGTATGGTAAAGAAATTGATATAACGAAAATAACATATAACAAATAAAAATAAAACAAGACAAAAATCGATATAAAGTAACTATTAGAGTTAGAATGCAAAGAAAAAAATTTTATAAAAGAGGAATAAAAGTAGGACTAGAAGGGAAAAAAATTGAAATTAGGGCGGAATACAAAAAAAATTCAAGTTTAACTGTCATATCAGTGACATTTTTGGCAATTTATAACAGTTTTGGTTTAGGTTAGAGTTTCTTTATTGGGAGAGTTGGGACACTGAACGTCAAACCGAGCCAATTTTGTATTCGGAGGTAAAGTTACCGTTGGGGGCGCCACTGAGCTAGGTCGAAAACAGTAACCATAAATGGCGGGAAATTGTTTATTCGGATATTTTGAGCGTTGTACGAAGTTTGAGCCTTCACAATTATTGTATTGCCTATGCGGAATGACTATTGTATCTTTGATGGAAGAAACAAATGTTGACAAATTAGAGATGACGAGGAAAACACGATTAACGAATGACTGTTTGGTTCACTTTCTTTATTGGAAAATTATTACAAAGACATTGAAAAGCCTACCTTTTGGCATAATTTACGTGTAAGTGTATTAGCAGTTGTTAATCTTAATTGTAGTTTTGTTGATTTATCGAAGTATTTCATGATTTTATCAGTGGAAAAATTCTAACCAAAAATTCACAAACTTCACTAATTTATTGGTTTTTTGAGCGCAACCTTATGTTCGCTGTGATCCATTACTTATAGTCTTTAATCAGACAACTGTTTCATAACACTTTGTAATGAAAATTAAAATCTTTTTCACTTTTTATCCACTTTCAAATTCCAACAATAAACACTTTATACCACGAAAAACGACAGAACCAAAGTGAACGCTAGTATTTACCACCACGTACTTTTATAGTGATTCTCTCTAATGTAAGCAATTAACACTATACACGCAAAATTGTTAATCAATTCATTAAATGTCAATTAAATGTGGAATTACGAAAATTTCGTTACTGTTTTCGACATAGTTCAAAAGTCATCACCAGAGGGCGTCTAGTTAATTTTATTTCCGAATTATGTGGATAAGGTATATATTTCTATCCTTTTTATTAAAATTTTTGTTAGTAACTTATGTCAGAGGTTTATGTCGAAAATAATTTCAAGGTTATAATTTTTGTCAAATGCATAAAATGCAATACATAATTTTACGTCAAATTTAACCAGGGACGTAGAAAACGTAGAAATTTTGGGATTACTATTTAAAAAACGAAAATAATTGAATACCTACTAATATTAATGTTCACATTTCTGAAATTTTTCGATATTTATTTAATATTAAATACATAACTAAAAACATACTTCAATGCTAAAAATGCTTTTCTTTCAGTTACAATTTTTAGTTAAACATCTCGTCCCAAAAATTGGTCATCAAGAACCCTTCATATTTCCTGTCGTCTTTTTAAATTTTCTAAAAAATGATATTGAAGGTGTTCTCGTATGAAAAACGTAACAAAATCGTGAATTCCCAATAACTTTATAATTTGAAACAGAATCTAAAATTCACGTAGATGCTAACAAGTAGCGACAGGTTCAGCTTTCCTAAAAATTAGAACCAATTTTGGGTTCAAGTACCTACGTTGTTTATAAATGCATAGACAAATTCCCAAAATCTCATAGATTTTGTACATAACATTATTTAGACAATCCACTTTTCCAAATGCTTGTTAATAATAAACGTAAAACTTGGCAGGGAAGGTTCTATTTCTCTCTCTTTCATCGATGATTACCATTTCTTAAAGTTAAGGAAAAAATGTTTATGATGAAGAGTTTAGACGTAAAATTGTTATACTTGCAAAGAAATCTCTTTTAAAATTTGGAGTTCATATAAAAAAAACAGTGAATTGACGACGACTTATTCAGTCAGTAGCCACAGTATTTGGCGGTGTTTAAGGCGCGACTTTCTTGATAAATTCAGTTTGGAATTTAAACTCTCGCTAAACAGTCCGTGTAATTTCGCCGATTTGGCGTGTAAATCCTGTAAAAACGGAATCACCTCTCCAGTTTTCGTTAAGTTTACATTAGAATGCTCAATTCCGAGTACACATGGCAACGGTATTTGCATAACAATACGGGGCTTACGTAAACTCCGGTGAATTTACTTTGATAATAATATCGTTCAGTTTACGAGGAGGCTTCATTTGCAATGTGCCATCGCCAAGATAAAAGCACATTACGTTATTTGCACACCTTGCGGCGATTTTTCCGAATCCGGTCCGAATTCCACGTGGTAATAATTAAGCAACACGCTCATAACCAGCCCGGCTTGATTAATGGATTTCTTATTGTAACGGAGGAGTTGTATTGTTTGAGTCGGGCGTAGCTCTGGCGCTGAGTATATTAAACGTAATTAATGCTCCGGTCTTGTGATTAATTGAGTGCGTTTCTTTGGTCCCCGGAAAAATGATAATAAATCGGTAAACAACACAACGCCGAAAGGCCGTTGCCCTCCCCCAGCTAAATAACCAACTGTAGAGCCGGAAAAACGACACAGGAAGGAAGCAGACGGGAACGTCGGGTCACTTATCTTTCACTTGCGAGACGGAAAATTAACCCTTTTTTATGCACATCAAAACCCGGTTTGTGGAGTTGCCACCGTTTCCGGGTTGTGGAAGAAAGAGGGGAATTAAAAAGCCAAGGCAGGAAACGAATTTATTAAAGGGATTTTTTGCTAGTGAATAGAACAATGAAATGGATTGTAAGTCAAAGGGTAGCAAGTGTGCCACACTTATTGAAATGACACAAGTCATAAATCAGATCGCGACTTGATATAGTGGAGAGACAAGTCGAAGGAAATGTCACGTGATACAAGATATTTACGCAGGAACCAGATGGGGCCCCGTTATTGGGACGCGATTTTTGCAGGCTAGGCCTTTGTTCGGAGACAGTTGCCAGCAGTGGAACCGAAAATTGCCGTTTGACCACAGACATATCTTCTGCTAAGCTTAAAGTCGCCACAGTGAAAAAATTTAAATCAGCTGAAAGTTATAATTATTGATTTTAAGACATTTAATAAAAAAACATAAACGTGAAAAAGGCAGAATAGATATAAGTTGAAAAAAAAGAAGAATAAAGAAAAAACTGAGAGAGATAGAACATATAAAACACAAATAAAAATGTGAAGTAAAAATAATAAATATATGATAAAGAATTAAAATTTGTTCAAAAAAAAAAATAGAAAAATAAGTTTATTAAACAGGGTGTCTCAGCTAAGACTTTCGAGCTTAATATCTCAGTTATTTGTCAACGGATTGTTATAAAATTTAGAATACACATATTTTAGGACGAGGTCTTTCAATTAGAGGCAAAAAATAACCTCAAGTTAAAAAATAAAATTTTAAAACACATTTCTTTTATTTAAAATTGAGCCAAATTACCGTTAGATTATTAAACCCCGAAAAATAAATGGCCACACAAAAAATTAACCAAATCGCTCGGCCGATCCAAGAAAAAAATTAAATTTTGTTGTTAAAAACTTAATCCAAATTTTGATAGTAATTTGGACAGTCACCTTTTGAAACAATTGATGAAGCATTTCTATGAGGCATGTTGTGTACCTCTGAAAAAAACTGTCAAAAGTGAGCGCGCTGTCAGAAAAGTAATATTGTTTCAATTTGGTGAAATTATTTAAAAAAACAACAACAGTGGCTGAAATTTCTGTGTTGTTGAAAAAGGAATCAATATTCGCCTATGGAAAGTGTTGTTGGACTTTTTGTGGAGTGTTATTTATGAAATTTAAAGTTCATATAATCGTCAATAATTTGAAGACACCTGAACTAAATCGAGTGAGGACAAGATACGTCACTGGAAACGAAGCAATAGTTGGGGCTGTAATTCAAGCTTTTGAAGAGAATCCAATCAGTAGTGTACGAAACATTTCCAAAGTCCTGAATGTTCAAGTGTCTAGAATTTTTCAGTTGTTGTTCATTTTTTTACTCTTTTTTGAAAGAATTAAACATTCAGTACCAAAAGTAAGTCAAAAATATTGTGTGTTAACTTTATATGGGTGAGAGATAATTGTGAAATGTTCCTTGCATGACAGTTACGTTTCTGGGAGTAGGATTGACCAAAATTCAATGGTAGTGCTCATTTGTCTCATAGAGATCTACGCTTTTGCATCTGTACCTACGTTTAACAGTTTGTTTTTAATTTTTTTCGCGAAACAGACGTCTTCCACGAACGAGTTTTTTTCGACATCATTTTTCACTGACGATCAATTTTTTAATATAAGTCTCAAAAGGCTTAACATGTTAAAAAGGCATGTAAAAATTACGTTTTTGAGACTTGAGTTGTTGCATTAATTGGATTTTAATCTTTATATTCTAAAATACCTGCATTTTGAATTTTATAAAAATCCGTTGACAAATATCTGAGATATCAGGCTCGAAAGTCCTAGCTGAGACACCCTGTAGATATTAAATTTGTTATATAAATTTCATATATTTTTTGTATTGTTTTAATAAAATTTTTCGAATTTCGTGATTTTTTGTCAATTTTTTAATTTACTTTACAAATATTTTTGAGTTTAAATCGAACATTTGAGTTTTACGTGTTTTTGTCAAAATATTTTCCAATAGTTTTTTAAAGTGATTGTGACTCAAAAATAAAATTTTGAATGATGGTAAAAGTCAGGCACGTTTTTGTGCCTTGTATGCGTACCACATTCGCTTTGCGCGCTATTTTTCCAGCAAATCTAGTCCAGTTTTGTTATCATTTAATCAATTCCGGGCTCGCTTTCCACTTTCCAACTTTTGTCTATTTCGCCCCAAACCTTGTTTTTCTAGGCTTACGCCCGGTATAAAACTTTATCCAAACACATTCGCTGTTTTATTTTTTCAACTATCTCTGTTATTGCGGTTAATTCTTCTTTAATGACACCCACGGTCCTGTAATTTAGCGCCTTATGTCTTTGCAGCATCCCGCTTTGAAGCAAGTTTGCGAATGTAAACTTTCAGTTAGTGTAAAGGAGTTACAACTAATTACAAACTGCTGTGTTTGATTCACTGTTTTAAAGCAGCACTGGCACCACTTTATTCACCAACTTTTGCGCGTTTCTAAATTAAATATTCACCGAATCGGTGTTAATTCCTTGTAATTGCTTCGACTATAAAGTGACAAGTGGAACAACTGACCCCGAGTGCAATCACCGCTGTTTCAGTGCAATTAAATTGGGGCGTTTTTGATTCGTCTTATGATAATTTCACGGCTCATTTCGACAGCGATAAACCCGACTCGTCTCTTTGAAACCGTCTGGAGACGTTTCTCGCAATTTCTGAGCGTGATGCGACGGCTATAAGAGCCGTTCGACGGCCATAAAGATTGATGATGAACCGATTCTTTATTTTCTGTCTATACACTAGCTTGAGGGATTGCAAATTTCTCTCCGATTTTCCTCCTTTGATATTCAAGTCCGAGTTTCGCATCCGTCAAAGTCAGCATTCGGATTTCTCAGTCACTGCTACTTTTTTTCTAGGTAATATTATCATAACTACTTACCGTTCGATTGGCGAGATTCTTTACTCTGCAGTTTAAATAGGCGGTTTTGCCGAGAAGAGCTGTGACGTTCTTGGAGGCGGCCGTGTCGAAATGGGGGCCCCGAGACGAAGACGAGTCCGATACTGTGTTGCCGGAGCCGCCCCCAGATTGCACGGCACACATCACTGAAAAAATGCAAAATCGAATCATTTTTGGTGCATTTTAAATTAAAATTTTAAGAGAATAAATAGAACAGACATAGAATATAAAGTGTATTTATAACAAAAAAAATGGTAATAAAAGAGAAAAGCATATTTATTATTGGTCAAAAATTTTCTATAAAAATACAAATAATGCGTGTGAAAATAATGCAACAAGAAAAAACTATAGGTAAGTAGAAGATAAACACGTTAAAAATTAAATATAAAACGATAAAAGAACAAGGAAGGAATAGAACAGAAATAGAATCGGAGTAAACTAGAACTAGAACAGTAACAAATAAATTGGATTAAGTGAGAAATATAGTGTAATAAAACGATTAGATTAGAAATAGAATATAAATGGAAAAGAAATAAGCCAAAAATAAAAACAGAAAAGAGATTAAATTTACTTAAAACTGAAATTAGAAAAGATTAAAAGAGAAGAGGAGAAAGAATTTTTGGCAGAAATTTCTTCTCAAAGTATAAAATTTAATAAAATAAAATATAACAAAAATAAAATATATGTAAAAAAGAGAATATAAGGAGATGAAGACTTTATAAAGAAGGGATGTATTGTGGTGAAAAAACAAACAAAAATTAAAATGATGTAAGAATTTTAGTAGAGCTAGATGGAAACAAAATACGAACGAGTAAAAATATATACAGGATGCTTAAAAACTGGCGCACAAACTCAGTGATACATTACGGAAAAAATCTTGAAAAAATTTCTTAAATCATATTTTGAAAAATCTGGAGCTACAAACTTATTTTCTTAACTTCTTCAGTTTTTATTTTTTTAATGTTTTTGTGTTAAAAAGAATTAGAGTAATTTTTACTAAATGTAAAAAAAAATATATTACGAGAATAAAAGACAAGCAAAATGGAATAGAAGATAAAATGAAAATAAAACTCTTAAAGACTTAAGAGGATAAAAATTCTGCGAATGAAATTTGTTTGGAATAGAAATAGAATTGTTAATTTTTTCGTCATTATAAAAATTAAAATAATGAAATATTAATAGAATGAAAAGAGAACAAGAATAGACAAAGTAAAAAACGTCATGTTCGTTGGTACATCATACGTTTGCTCAATTGCAAATTTCCTAAAAAAGTACTTAACTAAATTAAAGATACAATAAGAATAAAGAAAATAGACAAAAGTTTCGTTTTTATTATTGGAAGCGAAATAGACTAAGGATAAAACAGGAAAAAAAATTAAGAGCTTTCACTGCTCTAAAAATGTTTTCACTGGAGAGAAACCGTTTAGCCACTTGTTTTCGTGTCTCTAAAACGGCACCTCATTTATGAAAAAGTTTGTTCAGTGTGAATGTAGTCGTCTCTCCCCTCAATCGAGATATTCTGCAAAAATTCAGCTCTTCCTTGAAGCGCGCAATAAAAGGGAAATGCTAAGAATGGAATGCGATAGCTTCCCCATCTCAGGTCATTATAATAGTCACGTGGCGACCTGTCTGGTAAAGTTCGCGTGATGAAATTTACACGAGCACTCAGGGAATCGAACACTGCTCAAATTCCCCTCACGACTATGATTGTCGCACTAATGAAAACTAAGCGGTCCTTTACGGCCCAGCTAACTCATTCGGCCGATAAAAAAATATTTATTTCTGTTTTGGGGACACTAATCATCACATTAACGCCACTAATTACCGGCCATAATCGTAATTGAGTGCAGTCAGGTGCGCAGTTTAAAATTCGAAGCGCTTTGGACGCAGCCAAAGCCTGAATCGTCACAATTAAGTTATTCAGGTCAACTGTGAGTAACTCGGATTGATATACCCTCATTTATGTCAGCATTCACAAAGTTAGTTAACACAAATGCTCTGCATTAAATTACATTGATATTGGAGTCCATTGAAGCTTGTTGTATTTCCCGAACTCATGTTTATTGATTTTCCATCGCACGAAAACGCCGAGATACACTGTATATAAGTAAGTTAAACATGTGTTGTTGACTTCGCCGAGGCTGGAAGATGGATGAGGAATGCGAGCAATGACCTGGGCAAATTACTAAGACAACAAAAACTTTTCGAATAAATTTTAAACGGCTGGGCTGTCCCGGCGCATCCACCATTTTTTCAATAACTAGTTAAATTCTCAGCAATGACTTGGGCAAATTACTAAGACAACAAAACCTTTCGAATAAATTTTAAACGGCTGGGCTGTCCCGGCGCATCCACCATTTTTTCAATAACTAGTTAAATTCTCAGCAATGACTTGGGCAAATTACTAAGACAACAAAACTTTTCGTATAAATTTTAAACGGCTGGGCTGTCCCGGCGCATCCACCATTTTTTAATAACTAGTAAAATTCTCAGCAATGACCTGGGCAAATTACTAAGACAACAAAACCTTTCGAATAAATTTTAAACGGCTGGGCTGTCCCGGCGCATCCACCATTTTTTTAATAACTAGTTAAATTCTCAGCAATGACTTGGGCAAATTACTAAGACAACAAAACTTTTCGAATAAATTTTAAACGGCTGGGCTGTCCCGGCGCATCCACCATTTTTTCAATAACTAGTTAAATTCTCAGCAATGACCTGGGCAAATTACTAAGACAACAAAACTTTTCGAATAAATTTTAAACGGCTGGGCTGTCCCGGCGCATCCACCATTTTTTCAATAACTAGTTAAATTCTCAGCAATGACCTGGGCAAATTACTAAGACAACAAAACTTTTCGAATAAATTTTAAACGGCTGGGCTGTCCCGGCGCATCCACCATTTTTTAATAACTATTAAAATTCTCAGCAATGACCTGGGCAAATTACTAAGACAACAAAACCTTTCGAATAAATTTTAAACGGCTGGGCTGTCCCGGCGCATCCACCATTTTTTCAATAACTAGTTAAATTCTCAGCAATGACTTGGGCAAATTACTAAGACAACAAAACTTTTCGAATAAATTTTAAACGGTTGGGCTGTCCCGGCGCATCCACCATTTTTTCAATAACTAGTTAAATTTTCAGCAATGACCTGGGCAAATTACTAAAACAACAAAATTTCTCGAATCAATTTTAAACGGCTGGGTTGTCCCAGCGCATCCACTATTTTTTCAATAACTAGTTAAATTCTCAGCAATGACCTGGGCAAATTTCTAAGACAACAAAATTTTTCGAATAAATTTTAAATAGCTGGGCTGTCCCGGCGCATCCACCATTTGTTCAATAACTAGTTAAATTCTCAGCAATGACCTGGGCAAATTACTATGACAACAAAACTTTTCAAATAAATTTTAAACGGTTGGGCTGTCCCGGCGCATCCACCATTTTTTAATAACTAGTTAAGTTCTCAGCAATGACCTGGGCAAATTACTAAGACAACACAAATTTTTCAAATAAATTTTAAACGGCTGGAATGTCCCGGCGCATCCACCATTTTTCAATAACTAGTTAAATTCGGGACGAACGCAAAGTTTTAATAACCGCCTCCAAGTTTAATCCTGAATTACAATAGTGTAGTTTCTTCAACTTGTAGTCAACATAGTCTAATTTAATAACACAATTAATTTCTCATCACGGAACATCGCAGCTAACAAATAAAATTCGTTCAAGGAGCCAGTTAATTAATTAACTTTGCCTTGTTGAGCCCTAATGGCCCGAGTCGTCTTAGGCAACTACTTTGCCGCCTCGTGCACAAAAACACATTTTCGCGTAGTTTTTCAGCCCAAATCCGTGTAAAATTAGCGCACAAAGCGATCGTTATCGAAGACATTCCGCTAATGTAGAAACGCAGAAGTTGGGTTTATTCACGATAATAGGATTATTGTCGAAGCAAGTTGCTGCAGTATAATTTCTCCATAATTGCAGCTAGGAAAGTTTGAAAATCCATACGGCCGGCACGAAAAGCACATTTATTTCGATTAGATATTATTACGTTTGCACGCACGAAACAAACAACTCGCACACTGGGTAAAAATTTTCTCGAGTTAATTGAAATTGTTCGACATCTCTCCGTTTATCAATTGCAGAAAGTTGGAGTTGAAATTGTTTTCGCGCAAAGTTTGGCCTGTTTGTGACGGCGTTGTTATTGAAAGCGTGAAACTATCATACGGGTTCGCTGCAATTCGCACAATTTATTTCAAAAATACAACTCCCCCTCACAAATGGACTTGTCAACAATAATAAACCACTAATATGCTAATCGATAACTTGGTCCCCATAACGAACTAATACGATAATGGCCAACCAATCGAAGATTTTATTACCCCAAGGTGCACTAAACTTGATATGACCCAGTCAACAACTGTAAAATTTCGATAAAATTCCTGACCCGCTTCGCAACAGATAAATTCCTCTTTGTTGCTCGTATGAGTTGCGAATTGTTTGCTTGCGCTATATTGACCCAAATCAGGAAATATGGGGCATATGCAAGTTTATTAAAAGTTGCCACGGCCAGGGTTAATTTTTTTCAACATGTTTTTTTTCCAGAAACGTGATTATTGGAGGAAATTTGTTGAAAACAATTCAGAGCCTAAATAAATTTAACTTTGGCTCAAAGAGGCATTGCTATTTGTTTCGCAGAATTTTTCACAAATCAGTCAAACAATTACTAAACTCGAAAAATATATTATTACGCTTTCTTCAATGTTCATTTTCTGTCAGAAACAATGTTTCTGAGAATTTCAAAAAAAAATTACCGAAAAATTCCCAAAAATGGAGCTATGTGTGGGTCTTTTTAGTGTTTAAGACCATTATTGAAATAAAAACGCAGTTTTTACAAGTCGGTGTAAAAAATGTTTTTGCAAAATTTTGATAAAAATAAACTCAAGAATCACCGAATTTGGTTGAAAATGTTGTTAATTTTTTTTTTGAACAAATGTGCCCATTTCTTAGTAAGACAATGGATTATTTTCCAAAATATTTACAAAAAACAAAAACAAACAATTTGCTCTTATATTAAGATTTGAATCTGTTTTTTCGATACTTTTTTTTGCGATCTTAATCTATTATTTTAGGAAAGTATAAAGAAATTGCAGTGTAATTAATTCCTAGCGTAAAATAAAATATAATGTTCTTATTTTGTTTATTTTTCTATTTTTATTTTAAACACATTCTATTTGTATTTTACTCGTTATTCTATTTTATTTCTGTTTATCTTAGATAACACTGCGTTATCTTAGTTTATTGGTATTCTTTTATTGTTTCGTTTATATTTTCCTATTTTTCTTATACGTTTATATTTTTCTTTTTTTCTCATACGTTTATATTTTTCTTTTATTCTGTAGACATTTGGTGCTCGCATTCTTTAATAAAAACACGAGGATATTATTTTAATGTGGTAATCTTCTAACGAAAAATAGACGATTTTGTTCGTCTTTTACTCTTTTTTTTGGCAAAATTTTGATAGAAATGAACTAAAGAAGCATCGAATTTCGTAGAAAATGCTGTTAATTATTTTTTTACTAGCATTTGTGCTCAGTTCTTAGTCACAAAAAACACTAAAAAACAATTTGCTTTTATATTATGTAAAATATAATTTTTTTTTGATTTTTTTCTATTTGCAATCTTAATTTGACGTTTTAGGAAAATATGCTTTTTATGATTTTTCTGTTCTAAACAAGTTCTACGTGTATTTTTATTTTATTTGACATTTATATTTTTTTACGATTTTAATTTGTTTCCAATTTGTTACTACTTACCTAATCTTACTTTATTGTTATTTGTTTTTGTTTTTGATTGAATCGCCAAATTCACACAATTTTTTTTTATAAAACATTCGATTATTTTTGGGAATTTTCTTTCAAAAATGCCAAAAGATCGTTGAATGGATTAAAAGTTTCTTCTTTTTTTGAAATAATAATTCAGTCTTTACTCAACATTTTATTAAACCGGAGACAGAAATCAGTAAATTCTAGGTCAAAAATAACTTTTAAATACATTGTTGAGTCAGAAAGCTCTCTTTTTATTATTTTTTTCTTCTCTCCACTGATCACCTTAGGTAATATGTGTTTATTTTATAAATGCATTTCGCTTCCCCTTTCACGTCCTCTCCTGTTTTCAAAATAAATAGCAGTTTTATTTACGTTGGAACTGGTATTTAATACAGTTTATATAAATTTAGTAGCGTCTCAATTTATTCCTGTATCGATATTTTCGTGTGACATAAATTTTCATTCAGCAAGTCATTATTCAAGATAGAGCGTCAAAGTGAAATTCAATCATTCCCCGTTTGTGCATATCGCGATGGCAATTTCGTTTGCGAAAAACTCGAACAAAACGCTTCCTGGTCTCCGGTCATTAATTCCACTTTACGCCTTGGAATAGAAAAAGCAACTTTTGCGGCCCGGTTTTACAGCATCATAGCAAGCAATTCCAATTTAGATTGCATCGTTTATTCCGCAAGACGTGCCAAGAGCGCCCTAATTGCCGGGGTCACGTTCTTGCCGAACGCAAAATTGGGCTAATCTCTGATTTTGCGTACCGTATTAATTTATGCCGGATTGCAGCGACACTTTTGACCCAGTTTTTGCCTCCCTAATTGTCGGAGTAAATAAACTACGATTGCTCAATTAAAATAAAAATAGTTGCCGGTAAAATAACCGGGGAGTGCTTGCAAGAGTGTTTTATTTTTTCATTTCCGATTTAATCCCGGCTCTCGCATTATCCTTTGATGAACTCTAAACGCAGTAAAAGCGAGTCGTTTATGGCTAACATGCGATATTGTTAATTTTACGAGAATCCGAAGACGTGACTTTTGCTTGAACGGTTCGCGGAAAGCCTCGGCCTGTCCTCACATTAGAATTAATTTTAAAGCTCGCAGGCGCGAAAAAAGCCGTCATTTGAGAGTGACGCAGTCTACAGGGTCCTTAAGGACATTACGAGACAAGAATGTCCTCGTATATATCTTTATATAAGTAGGACATTTATCAAGCGTTGTTTTTTTATCTCATTTAAATTGCATCAGCCTGTACAGGACCATAAAGAGAGGCGACCGCCGTATTTATCTCGCTGGAAAAAACGATGTTTCGAACGCAACTGACAATAAAACTCCACCTTCGAGCACCTAAACCGATTCGCGCAGAAATATGAATATGGAATTTCAATGGAAACGCTTTAGGCGCTAAATTATGACCAGTTTATTTCGACCTGAATTTTGAGTTTCCCGCAAAACTTGCGCTAGATAATACAGCTGTTTCTTAAGTTGCAGGAATAAATTTTCATATGTTTCGACATAGGGTAAATACGGTTGAAGGCCCAAAAAGTGGCAGATTTTCTACAAAAAAATTTTTAAGACCAAATCTCTACCTTCAACCATTTAGGTTTAGGTTGCGTCATTGTTCAAATTACAAAATGATTGAGATTTTGCTTTTTTAAATGTTTTAGTAAGCTTCTGAATAACTAAATCATATTTGTGCATTTTTGCACTGTTTACGCATGTATTTTTTGATTATACAGAGTATCCCAAAAATATGACGTCTAAATAATAATTTTTTTAATGGCATGCCGTTAAATTCCTTTTAGCATTTTTTTAAATGCGTCCAAAAGTATAAATAACATGTCGATACAAAATATACAAAGTTCAAATAACTGAGCTACGAACGATGAGAGCTGTATTTGATTTTTTTGTAAATGATTTTTTTTACCCAAAAATTTTCGAATTCGGTCGAATTGCTATTTTCAGCACTTTTGTCAGGTGAAACTCCCAATTATTTTGAGAAATTGTTCAAAAACAAAGTGTTCCGGCTACAGAGGCGATTAAAGTTTTACACAAAAAAATTAACTATCTTTTTTAAAAAAGAACATTGTTCTCCGACTAATAGTTTTCGACAAAATTGCAAATATACGCAAAAATTGGTCAAATTTAAAAAAATTTAAAACTAAAAAACTACTGGGAATTTGTCAATTTTCTCGATACCAGTCGATTCCCCGGATCATTTTGCATAGGTACGAATAAAAATAGTTCTACTTTTTCTAATAGTTAAGCCGCAATTTATTATATTTTAATTTGAAAAATGGTGGATGCGCTAAGTTATTTTTTTAAAAATTCATAACTCACAAACTAAAAATCGTAGAGCAATGTGGTTTGTTCCATTGAATTCAGCGGCTCATTTTCTGTATTATACGAACTTTTCATGAGATTTAAAAATTTGATTTTTTTTGCTAAAATTTGCTGAGTAAATATATATCACTTACCTTCAAGAAAGTGAAAATTTTTTTTTTATTAAATGCGTTATATCATACTTTTTTGTAATTGTATATGTTTTTACAACTCTCTAGAGTTGTTAGAAGTCTACAAAAAGTCCATATATTCGATTTTTTGATGTTTGATTTCTTCAATTTTTGTCGCAATTTTTGTCGATTTTGGCTACCCGGAACATTTGTTGAGCAATAGCTAAATTATCTATTTTTTTCAAAAAAAATTATTGTTCTCCGACTAATAGTTTTTGAGCAAATTGCAGATAAATGTAAAAATTGGTAAAATTTTAAAAAATTCATAACTAAAAAACTATTGGGAATTTGGCAATTTTTTCGTTGCCAATCGATTCCCCGGATCATTTTGCATAGGCAGGGATTAAAGCAGTTTAACTTTTTTGAATAGTTAAGCCGAAATTTATTATATTGGAATTTGAAAAATGGTGGATGCGCCGAGTTATTTTTCAAAAAATTCATAACTCACAAACTAAAAGTCGTAGAGCAATGGGGTTGGTTTCATTGAATTTAGCGGCTCATTTTCTGTATTAAGCCAACTTTTAACAAGATCTAAACGTTTTAAGTTTTTTGCAAAAAATTAGGATAGGCATTTTCTATAGTGGAAAATTTTATTCAACAAAAAAATTCATAACTCAAAAACTAAAAGTCGTAGAGCAGTGCGGTTTGTTCCCTTGAATTCAGCGGCTCATTTTCTGTGTTACACTTTTTCACGAGATTTAAAATTTTTATTTTTTTTGCTAAAATTTCCTGAGAAAATACTTACCTTCAAAAAAGTGAAAAAATTAAATTTTTTAAAAACTCGTTTTATCATAGTTTTTCGTACTTATAGATGTTTTTAGAACCCTCTAGAGTTGTTAAAAGTCCAAAAAAAGTCCATATGTTCAATTTTTTGATGTTTGATTTTTCCAATTTTTGTTGCGATTTTGGTCGATTTCGGGTGTCCGGAAGATTTATCGAGCAATAACTATTAGAGATAACCACATGAAGTGTATTATCTATGGAAAGCTTTTTTGATTATCTATCTTTTTCAAAAAAAACCTTTGTTCTACGACTAGTTTTCGAGAAAATTGCAAATAAATGCAAAAAATTTTAAAAAATTTATAACTAAAATACTATTGGAAATTTGGCAGTTTTTTCAATGCCAATCGATTCCCCGGATCATTTTGCGTAGGTGAAGATTAAAACAGTTTTACATTTTTAAATAGTTTAGTCGTAATTGAGAAAATAAAAAAATTAATTAAAATGTTTACGAAACATAATTTATTTTGCTGTTTTGATCGAATTAGCACGCTTTTCTAGCAAAAGAAACACAAGTGAGTGTCAAAAATAATTGTATTTGGTCTTTTTTATTAGATTTATTTTGTTATAAAGTAAAAAATATCAAATTGGTCTGTTTATAACGATTTATTTAGTTGTTTTTTAAGTTAAAATACTTCTAAAATGTCTTTAATGTTAGGTGTTTGATATGTGATAGGAGAGTTTTAATTTCTCCACCTCGTAACTAGGTTAAAAATTGTTTCCAAGCATGAATTCTCCAACCGTTTGGAGTGAATTTACTCCATTTCACTAGACTGATGTTCCTTGAATCCGAAATTCGCGTTATTACGTCGTAATTTAAATCTTGGACTTTTAAAAGCTGAGCTTGTTAGCTTGAGTCGCGTCAGCATAATTGAAATGATAAAGTTTGTAAGTCCATTTATGTAACAATTTTCATTAATTACGATTCGTTTTCGTCAACTTATTGATACTTTTTTCGGTGGAAAAGTTTCGCATGAATTATTAAGCAGACACGACTTTGCTTGTGATACACAAAGTGGGAAAACATTGAAGGGAAAAACTGAATAAACAGGAAGGAAGGCAGGAAGTTTCAGGTTTACTTTGGGACGGCGAAACGGAGCGAGTTTATCTTATAGATGCAACGGATGATAAGCTCGCCGAGTCCAAAATCCCTATTAGACGAACAATCAAATTTGTTGTTACATATTCACGCGCTCCTGTTACGGTTCGGCTCCTGTTACCTGGAACGCCTCCACTCTCGGATATTGAATATGATGAGGCCTGTGATACACCAGACACCTCATCAGGACCTGATCCCTCTCCGAACCTAATTAATGATAGTCGTGTCGCCACTTTTTCATGAGGGATGTAAATTCTTTAAAATGACAGCGACTTTCTTGTCGCTGATCGATCGCCTTGTCTGTTTAGCAAACAAATTGTAACACGTTGTCCCGGTGATTGATCGAAGCTCGATTAGCAAATTCAACGCAACACTCTGTATTCTTCGCCCAATCCCAACTTTGCGTAAATGTTTGCTTGAGGTTCAGCAATGTTCAAGTGCCTTCTTAAGTTTAAGAATCGTATTAGCAAGACCTGGAAAAGGCACTAACACAAGTTGCGCTTAGTTTTGTCGATCGTCTGAGCGGATTGTTTTCGATCGAAACACGGGTAATTTTTCCGTCGGCAAATCGGATTTGTGGAAGTGAGCCGGTAATTAGGCTCCGTTCCGGTGGAAAAGTCGGCGAAGAGCGTGAAATATGCATAAGATATTTTCCAGTCTCTTTCAATACATTGAAAATTAATACAAGCCAACGTATGAATAAGTTTCCGAGGAAAACCGGGCCCTGAATGAAAGAAATAAGACGGCATTGGGAAGGAGCTATTCTATAGGTACGTGGGGCATAATGAGCTTACTCTTTCACGAGGATTTACTGAAACGTAGAGACGTCACAATGGGATGGAAATTCGGAGCTAAGACGATTTTAAATAAGCCGGACCTGGAGTGCAACAAAAATGCTGTTACTGGCGCTCCAGGGGCGGGCTTAGCCCAGCCACTTCAACAAAACCAAAAAATACAGTATGTTCAAAAATGGTTGTTCATCAAGTCACCTATGAACTGAACGTAACGTACCCCTTAATTTAAATTCTGAATGCCGTCAAAGTGGCAAGGATTCGAATCTAAAGTTAAAAGAATACACTGAATTTAAACTCCATAACCAACTTGATGAACAACCATTTTTGAACACATTGTACTTCTCCCTATATAATTTAATTGTGCAAAAAGTATTAGTCTAGTCTCACTCATAGTAAGTTTTTCGCAAATTTTCGCAGAATAGTTTTTGGAAAATTGTTTTTTTGTGGAAAAAACCAACAATTTGTGTGAATTTAAACTCTATAACCAACTTGATGAACAGCTATTTTTGAACACATTGTACTTCTCCCTATATAATTTAATTGTGCAAGAAGTGTTAGTGTCTAGTCTCACTCATACTAAGTTTTTCGCAAATTTTCGCAAAATAGTTTTTGGAAAATTGTTTTTTTGTGAAAAAAAACAACAATTTTGGTGAATTTAAACTCTATAACCAACTTGATGAACAGCTATTTTTGAACACATTGTACTTCTCCCTATATAATTTAATTGTGCAAGAAGTGTTAGTCTAGTCTCACTCATACTAAGTTTTTCGCAAATTTTCGCAAAATAGTTTTTGGAAAATTGTTTTTTTGTGAAAAAAAACAACAATTTTGGTGAATTTAAACTCTATAACCAACTTGATGAACAACCATTTTTGAACAGATTGTACTTCTCTCTATACAATTTAATTGTGCAAAAAGTAGTCTAGTCTCACTCATAGTAAGTTTTTCGCAAATTTTCGCAGAATAGTTTTTGGAAAATTGTTTTTTTGTGGAAAAAACCAACAATTTTGGTGAATTTAAACTTCATAACCAACTTGATGAACAACCATTTTTGAACAGATTGTACTTCTTTCTATACAATTTAATTTTCCAAAAAGTATTAGTCTTGTCTTACTCATGGTAAGTTTTTCGCAAATTTTCGCAGAATAGTTTTTGGAAAATTGTTTTTTTGTGAAAAAAACCAACAATTTTGGTGAATTTAAACTCTATAACCAACTTGATGAACAACCATTTTTGAACACATTGTACTTCTCCCTATACAATTTAATTGTGCAAAAAGTATTAGTCTAGTCTCACTCATAGTAAGTTTTTCGCAAATTTTCGCAGAATAGTTTTTGGAAAATTGTTTTTTTTGTGGAAAAAAACAACAATTTTGGTGAATTTAAACTCCATAACCAACTTGATGAACAACCATTTTTGAACACATTGTACTTCTCTATATACAATTTAATTGTGCAAAAAGTATTTGTCTAGTCTCACTCATAGTAAGTTTTTCGCAAATTTTCGCAAAATAGTTTTTGGAAAATTGTTTTTTTGTGGAAAAAACAACAATTTGTGTAAATTTAAACTCCATAACCAACTTGATGAACAACCATTTTTGAACAGATTGTACTTCTCTTTATACAATTTAATTGTGCAAAAAGTATTAGTATATTCTCACTCATAGTAAGTTTTTCGCAAATTTTCGCAAAATAGTTTTTGGAAAATTGTTTTTTTGTGGAAAAAACCAACAATTTTTGTGAATTTAAACTCTATAACCAACTTGATGAACAACCATTTTTGAACAGATTGTACTTCTCTCTATACAATTTAATTGTGCAAAAAGTATTAGTATATTCTCACTCATAGTAAGTTTTTCGCAAATTTTCGCAGAATAGTTTTTGGAAAATTGTTTTTTTGTGAAAAAAACCAAAAATTTTGGTGAATTTAAACTCCATAACCAACTTGATGAACAACCATTTTTGAACACATTGTACTTCTCCCTATATAATTTAATTGTGCGAAAAGTATTAGTTTATTCTCACTCATTGTGAGTTTTGGTTTTTGGAAAATTGTTTTTTTGTAGAAAAAACCAACAATTTATGGTGAACGTTCAAGGAGCCCTCGAATGGTGAAATCGGCCGAACGTAACACAAAACGTCATAAAATGCAGGAAGTCAAGTGTCGCGCAAATCGCAGTTGCATCTTGCCCCAATTTTATTAAAACTTCAATATGCATAATCCTTGGGTGTGAGTGAAGCCCGCGTCCTCGTTTATTAAACTTATAAAATTCCCGATTAATCGTTATTCTCCGGCGGTTAAGCCGCAATACAGGGCAGAATTACCGCCTGACGTGTTGTACGGTTATTATATTAAATAAAATACGCCGGGCATGAAAGTCTACTTAAGTAATGAAAACTTGGAATTTTTCATGAGATTAGATGTGAATTTACGAGTCACTTTAAGCCGGCGCGAATCCACTCGCCGTTTACCTAATTACGCGCAAAAATACACCGGCATACGTCACACGATGCGATCGATTTCCGGGATTTGCTGCCGGATGATTTGAAATGTTGCCAACAGCTCCGGTATAGTTTGACGTTAATTAGCGTTATTCCGGCGCGACTTTCGTCGAAATTTCCATATTTAATTCGTTTGTTTCGGCCGGAATGTGTGCTATCTTGATTTCGCGACTGAAAAATGCGAATATAAAATTATTTACGTTTTTTTTATTGCGCGATTTTATGCATAATATTCGGAGAGCGAATCGAATTTGCATGATAAAAGCGTTACGGCTTTTATTAAAATATGTTTATGCACCGAATCAGCCAGCACGCTAAATACCAAATTTGTTTAGCGAAATCCGGGTTTGGTCCAAGACGTTGGACAATAAAAACAAGTCCAGGAGAGACGAAGCAATTTCCTCAAAAGGGAATTGTCAAAATGAAATATCTGCTATATTTCAGGCGGGCCATGCAAATACCTGTGTTTCTGGAAGCAGGAGCGCTTCCCGCAGGATTTATGCCGGCTGAGAGTACATTTACGGATTATTTAATCCTCTCGAATGACCACGAGAAATGCTCGAAAAATTCAGATTTGAGGGATTGGGGTTGCGAGCATTCGGACGAAAGCTCGGCTTTATTTAGAAAAACAAAACGAACGACTTTACGATGACAAGGCAAAAACGAGGCTTGGGCAGATATTAAAAGAAATTTGACAGAATCTTCACTTAATAATTTACAATATAATCGTAAAATTAAGTGATTTTTTTTTGATGAAGCAAATTTTACTTGAATAATTAAAAAAAAATTATTGGTAATTTATTTTGCCTATTTCAAGCACGCAGCAGCGTTTAAATCCCACTTAAAAAACGCGCGTTTGTTTACGTCTCCATGGCAACGTCAATAATTCAAGAATGATTTTTAATGTGATTTTTATCAAAAACTCTTAAATGCCAAAATACAACATTTAAACAGTTGACCGCAAACCATATGAACTTATCACGCCACCTACGTTCATGCTAGAAAGAAAAAAACACAGCAAACTACGACCAGAACAATTATTGAACACGTGTTATGATTTTAAGGTGTACCAATAAAAAAATAACGTCGATTTTTTTGCAAAATCGCGTCCAAAAGCACAAAAATTAACAGAAACTTAATTTCGTCAAAAATTACTCTATTTTGAGCTAAAAACTAACTGATTTTGCAATTTTTTTTAAAATAAGGCACTCTTTCGATTGATCAAAACTGCTAAATAGCACATAACTTATTTTGCCGTTTCTCAAGACAAAAATAGACAATAAATTACAAGTGGTTGAAAGAAATGACTTAATTTTAATCTTTTTCCTTAAATTTGATTTGATATTAGACAAAAAAACGCCAAATTAGATTAAAAATAACATTTCTTTGGTCTGTTCGTAATAATAATAATAATAATAATAATAATAATAATAATAATAATAATAATAAGAAGAAGAAGAAGAAGAAGAAGACATTTATTGGTGCAATAAAATAGAGGTAGATCTCGGAGGTGACTTGATGAACAACCATTTTTAAATACATTGTACAATTTATCTTCCACAAATAACTAACCGAAATCGCTTTTGTTACTGAGAAAAGTTGTACAAAAAATATCTTTTGTTTTGTCAGCACTTAATGCACTTAATTTAAGTTTACCTTTTTCTTGAAATCAAGTATTAATTAATCAACGATGTAAAAATGCTAAAGTTGTACGTATTTAATGATGTTTCGTCGTTTTATGCGACATTAATTTTGCGCAATAGAAAATTTGAAAAAGTCCCTTTTTTTGTTTGGATAAAAAATTAAAATCAATTTTTAGCAACGTCTTTGTGTGAAATAAGCCTTTAGCTCGCAAAATTTTTCATAAATTAGTCGAAAAATTACTAAACTGGTGCGAGAAGCACATTATTTTAACTTTTTGGGTAAGATTTACCAAAAAAATAAATAAGTAATTTTATTTAGATGCCTTGACCATTAAATTTTTTTTAGCAAAAATTTTAAAATTTTACATTTTGTTAAAGCCTAGTAATAATACAAAAAATTATTAATCGGTGGAACAAACAGTTAAATTTTTTTAGTAAAAAAGTAAAGAAGCTTTTTGTTACCGGGTTGAAAATTTTGACATTTTTTCGAAAATGTTAGCACATTTTTCATCCAAAAACGGAATTATTAAACAAGGTTTTGCAAAAATTGTCTAAAAAAACTGTTGTTTTATGTTTTTTTTAGACACTTAAATATATTTTTAAGCTAGAAATTAAAAAACCATTGGGTAGAAAAATGCAGCAGAAGTTTGACCAAAGGAATAAACAAAAGATTTAGTTGTTTTATAAACTTTAAAAAAAATACTGAAAACCTCCAAATTAGGTCGGAAATAATGTAATTTGTGTTTTTTCAAACTCCTAAACACGTTAAAGCTTAGTTTTTTTAGGAAATTCTGTTAGGAAGTAACGAGAAATCATGTTTTTAATAATATAAGAAATTAAGGTGGTATTATTTTTTTAAGGGTTTTAGCATCATTAAAAAAGTCAAGAAACAATTATTCCACACAATGTGAGTAAGAAGAAACGATCAAAAATCGTCAAAATAGAATTTTTGCTTTCTTGGGTGTATATTAAGGGAGATCTTGTTAAAATAAAACGAAAATTACTGTCACATATCTACTGTGAAATTTGAGTTAATTATTTTTGTTACGGAATATGATTTCCTCAACAAATATAATTATTTTCAATGAGAAACATTTTCGATTTTAGCACATTTTTCATCCAAAAACATTAATTTTGCGCAATAGAAAATTTGAAAAAGTCCCATTTTTTGTTTGGATAAAAAATTAAAATCAATTTGTTTTTTTTTGTGGCTAAAAGTATGGAATTTTTGGAGCATTGCGGAAATAAATTCCGCAGGTTTGCGGTCCAAAATAGATTTTTTTTCATTTTGTGGCAAATAGTTAATAAATGTGCACCTGTGGCGAAAACGGCGTTAACTGTTGGTTTCCGTTGGGTTTTGTTTTCTCGTTTCGGGGCAATCAGAAGCACTTCATCTCGGGAATCTATATCGGGGCCCCAGCCGGGAAATCTCGAGAATAAAATTATGTAAATCAATCCCCGAAGTGCCTTTTAAACACAGTTTTTCGCTGGCGTTGGCTCTAATGTAATCTCGTCCTCGTCGAATTCATTATTTCAGGCTTGTACGTTAAAATCGGACGTCCCGGGATGCGTCTCCTCGCCCGTTATTAATCGAAACGGCGACAGAATCGTCCCGAAACTTAATCCCGACGACTCCTTCCGTTTGATTCCGATGTTTTGTTTCATTTCCACGGCTTTGCATAATTAATGGCCGACTAAGAACGTGAATTATTACGGAGCGAGATATAATTGAAACGTTCATAATTTATGCTGCCTTATTAAATAATTTCATTAAATTATACGGTTGACAAGCCACTGCTTGCTGCTTCTCCGCCAGTGAGAGAAAAACTCGGGCAAAAACCGAAGATGAATGGCTCGTTTGCACGCTCTCGCATATTCCTAAACACCGATGCAGACAGATGGCTCCAGAAAAAGACTTTTATCTCACCTGCATTCCCGCCTTATTTATGAGCGGTTCAATTACGGACTTTTTGGCACCGAGCCATACATCACGACAGACGTCAACGCGCAAAATATTGCCAGCGATAAAAGCGCACACAAAAACAAAATTATTATTTCCACCGACTTTTCAAATTCACCCCCAAAAAAATTTGCCTAACTTTGTTCGAAAAATCATTATTTATATCGAAAATTCGAGCTTTATTCCGCTTATTTGAGTGGACTGTGAAAGCGTTTTCTGCGAAAACAAGATTCTAGTAAAGTTAAGAGTTGATTTATAGACTGCAATAGTACGAAACTTAGCTCATCGCGGCCTCTACAGAACAGATAACAAAGAAGCAATTACCGTTTATCTCGAAAAATATTACAATTTCGTTGGCCGTCTGCAGAGATAGCGCTGGTATTTTTGTGTAAAGTTTGCAAATAATTAATTAGTTTGTGATCGTTTCCTGGCGCTGACACATCAAAGAACGGTTCAATTCGGTTCCGGGAATCTTAATAATGAGCTTTCGCGTGTATGAATTTCTTGTGCACAAATACAACAATAATTCAAAGAGAAACAAGGGGATTACAAAGCATTGCAATCGCAGTTTTTTAATTAAAGTACAGAGACGACTATTGTAGTTGGCCTTTTCGCTTCATGAAATTAATTCAGCCAAAAATTCGGATTCGTACATAATTGAAAAAAGTTTTTGTAATTCGTGTTCCAGCTGGTTTGCAAATATAATTTCCGCGCCTTGACAATTAATTTATGAAAAAAGCGATGCGTCTCGCCCTTAATTAAATGGAAATGAAACAAGGAAAACAACGGGGGGAGATTCTTTATCTTTCCGCCCTTGGACGGCCTCCCATTTGTCGGATTATGAGGCAGATTTCTCAAGTTTATCGGCGATATGTGGGAATTTTTGGAACTTGAATTTGCGAGGCGCCATAAACTTAGTATTGGATTAAAAACGACATAATTTGCGAAGATATTACCACTTTTTTTTATCCAAAAATGAAATTATTCAACAAGGTTTTGCAAAAATTGGCTAAAAAGAAACAGAACTGGGTCAAAATTTATGTTATTTTATGTTTTTTTCAGGCGCTTAAATACATTTTTGAGCAAGAAATTTTAAAAATCATTAGGTAGAAAAATACGAAATGAAAATTAGGTATTTTATAAACTTAAAAAAAAAATACCGAAAATCTTCAAATTGAGTCGGAAATAAAGTAATTTGTGTTTTTTCGAACTCTTATTAAACACGTCAAAGATTAGTTTTTTCACGAAATTCAATGAAATGACCCGAATTCAATAAAATTTTAATATTTTTTTTTTATTCGTTTTTAGCAACGTCTTTGTGTGAAATAAGCCTTTAGCTCGCAAAATTTTTCATAAATTAGTCGAAAAATTACTAAACTGGTGCGAGAAGCACATTATTTTAACTTTTTAAATAACCGAGTAATTTTATTTAGATGCCTTGACCATTAAATTTTTTTAAGCAAAAATTTTAAAATTTTAAATTTTGTTAAAGCCTAGTAATAATACATAAAATTATTAATCGGTGGAACAAACAGTTAAATTTTTTTAGTAAAAAAGTAAAGAAGCTTTTTGTTACCGGGTTGAAAATTTTGACATTTTTTCGAAAATGTTAGCACATTTTTCATCCAAAAACGGAATTATTAAACAAGGTTTTGCAAAAATTGTCTAAAAAAACTGTTGTATTATGTTTTTTTTAGACACTTAAATATATTTTTAAGCTAGAAATTAAAAAACCATTGGGTAGAAAAATGCAGCAGAAGTTTGACCAAAGGAATAAACAAAAGATTTAGTTGTTTTATAAACTTTAAAAAAAAATACTGAAAACCTCCAAATTAGGTCGGAAATAATGTAATTTGTATTTTTTCAAACTCCTAATCACGTTAAAGCTTAGTTTTTTTAGGAAATTTTGTTAGGAAGTAACGAGAAATCATGTTTTTAATAATGTAAGAAATTAAGGTGGTATTATTTTTTTAAGGGTTTTAGCATCATTAAGAAAGTCAAGAAACAATTATTCCAAACAATGTGAGTAAGAAGAAACGATCAAAAATCGTCAAAATAGAATTTTTGCTTTCTTGGGTGTATATTAAGGGAGATCTTGTTAAAATAAAACGAAAATTACTGTCACATATCTACTGTAAAAATTGAGTTAATTATTTTTGTTACGGAATATGATTTCCTCAACAAATATAATTATTTTCAATGAGAAACATTTTCGATTTTAGCACATTTTTCATCCAAAAACGGAATTATTCAACAAGGTTTTGCAAAAATTCTCTAAAAAAACTGTTGTTTTAGGTGTTTTTCAGGCACTTAAACACATTTTTTAACTAGAAATTTTAAAAATCAGTAGAAAATGCAGCAAAAGAATTTGTTTTGGACGGCCTCCCATTTGTCGGATTATGAGGGAACTGAGGCGAGATTTCTCAAGTCTATCGTCGATATGTGTGAATTTTTGGAACTTGAATTCGCGAGGCGCGATAAACTTAATTAGTCGCTGAAAAATTTGTTGGAAATTTTATAAACTAATTTGCCCGTGCTCACGTTTACACCTCCTTTGAGAGTTTAGATAAGTAGTTTCGTTATTAGTTTGGCGAAACAAAATTTAAATAATTTGCGAACTTGTCGCCGGAAAAATTCTCCTAATTTCGTTTTATCTTGAAATAGCGCAGCCGATTGCATGACAAAACGTAATTATCGGCGAGCTTTGTTGCTGTTTACAATACCGAAATTTATAAACTATGGGCTTACAATGGAGATAACGCAGCGAAAAAATACAGACAGAACTTGCTCATTATCTGTCGATCACTCACTCTTTTGCTAAATGCGATTCTCACACAGAATTTTTGCCAAGAAAACACCAACTTGGAGATTGCAACGCTCGAGTAAGACCCAAATGGCCGATTTCGCGCTGGCTTTGCGCCAAACTAAGCCATTTTTATAATTTTACCGCACTAATTAAATAAATCAGCTTTGAGGATGGCTAACGCAGCAAATTTACAAAAAAGCGTAAGAAAGAAAATTTGTATTAACAAATAAATAAATAATATAAGGTTCTTTCCAAAACGATTTTTTGGGCTTTTTAGTTTTTTTCTAATAAATTTATAAAATAGTTAGAAAATTCCCCAACATTATGATTTCAGGCTTATTTGGGTGGCCTATTTGGAATTGTTCTGTAAATGTTAAATATGTGGCTAATCGCTCAAACGCACATTGTGATTAAAACCGTCATTTGGAACAATGCTCAATCAGTGGGCCCCACCTGTTTTTCCCCTGAGATCGGTAAAGCGCGCCTGTTATTCCCCCAATCGTCGCTGCAAAAACAATGTCGATATTTATGTTTTAGCGATTCGATTATTGGTAAAATAAATAACCCTCGAACTAGGAGAGATAAAGCCCTGAAAATATAATTTCATAATGCTAATTGCGATGTCATTTGCAGCAGGAGCGAATTTACGATTGTTGTATTGGCAATAGCGCTTTGTGATAAATCGGCGTGAGTGCATGTCGAGGTTTAGAGTAATCCCGTAAGTGTGAGTTAAGAGTTTTACGTTGTGACCTAAGCAGGAAATATACGCGCGAAAGATGAAGTTGGGAGATTAGAGGGATTGCAGTGGAAGAGGAAAAATGAGCGATTTTTGCGAAAATTCGCACCGAGTGATTTCTCTTCGGGGATGTTTGTTCGGGCCTTGCAATCAAATGGGATGGTGTTTATCAACAAGGGTAAACACTATGGCTCTGGGTAAAGTCCATTAGATTCTTCCCGCTTCAGAGGCTGTAACGGGATACTTACCATAAACCTGGTCTTGGCGAGCGGCCCGCCATTTGCACCTGAACAAATATTTAACGTGCTGCAGGTAAACAAAGGTAAACAAATTGTTTTGTTATTGTTGCGATTAATTAATTCAGCCGAGGTCACGATTTCATGCCACTGAATCTCTCGCAAACAATTCTTTCAACGGGCAGGGGATAGACAAAAAATGGGAAACAACACATCAAAGCGAAATTTTTAGTTAAAAAAATTTATAACTTTTTTTCAGCCACAAGGCTTCGCAAACGCAATTATTTCTAAAAATGGAATTATTCAACAAGGTTTTGCAAAAATTGTCTAAAAAGAAACAGAACTGGGTCAAAATTACTGTTATTTTATATTTTTTTCAGGCGCTTAAACACATTTTTGGGCAAGAAATTTTAAAAACCATTAGGTAGAAAAATGCAAAATGAAAATTAGTTATTTTATAAACTTTATACTGAAAATCTTTAAATTGGGTCGGAAATAAGGTAATTTGTGTTTTTTCGAATTCTTATTAAACACGTCAGAGATTAGTTTTTTCACGAAAAATGAAATGTGTCGAATTCTATAAAATTTCAATATTTTTTCTTTTTTAATCGTTTTTAGCAACGTCTTTGTGTGAAATAAGTCTATAGCTCGCAAAATTACTCACAAATTAGTCGAAAAATTACTAAACTGGTACGAGAAGCTCATTATTTTAACTTTTTGGGTGAGATTTACCAAAAAAATAACCGAGTAAATTACTGGGTTATTACTATTACTATTATTATTATTATAATTATTATTATTATTATTACTACAATTTTACTACAATTATTATTATTAATTATTATTAATTATTATACAATAATACTACAATTATTTATTCTACAATAAAATTTATTGTAGAAGTACTTTAAATCTTGACCATTAAATTTTTTTAAGTAAAAATTTAAAAAAATGAAATTTTGTCAAAGCGTAGTAATAATATTATAAAAAGAACGATATAATTTGGTGGAACAAGCAGTTAAGTTCTTTTTTTAGTAAAAAAGTAAGGAAGCTTTTTGTAACTGGGTTTAAGATTTTGCCAATTTTTTTTGAAAATGTTAGCACATTTTTCATCTAAAAACGGAATTATTCAACAAGGTTTTGCAAACATTCTCTAAAAAAACTGTTTTTTTTCAGGCACATTTTTACGCTAGAAATTTTTAAAATCATTAGGTAGAAAAATGCAGCAAAAGCTTGATAAAAAAACAGAAGATTTACAGAATTGGGCGAAAATAGTGTTAGTTGTTTTATAAACTTTTTTTAAAAAATACTGAAAATTTCCAAATTAGGTCGGAAATAATGTAATTTGTGTTTTTTCGAACTCCTAAACACGTCAAAGCTTATTTTTTTTAGGAAATTTTGTTAAGAAGAAACGAGAAATTATGTTTTTAATAATGTAAAAAATTAAAGTGGTATTATTTTTTAAGAGTTTTAGCACTATTAAGAAAATAGAGAAAGAATTATTTCGCAGAATCTGAGTAAAAAGAAACGATTACCGGACCTGACCTAACTTGACCTGACGCAAATTCAATAAAATTTAAATATTTTTTTCAATTCTATTTAGCACGTTTTTTATTTTGAGAAATTTTGTGAGAAAGCATTTATCTCGTAAAATTTGTCACAAATTAGTCGAAAAATTATACTAAATTGGTTGAAAAACACATTATTTTACTTTTTTGGGTAAAACTTAAAAAAATAACTGAATAAATAAATAAATAAAATCACGCCGAAAATTCTACTCAAGGGAAGATTTCGGCGCTGGCGCGTATATTTTTTCCAAAGTGAGTAGATTGAGTGGTTCGCCAGTTAGCCTCCAAACTGTTCCAATTCCTTTGTATGGCGCATATTGGCGTCCGAGAGCGAATCTGGCGAAACGTCAGATTAGGTAAAGCCATGAAAGCTTTCGCTGGCACTCGTGGCCCGTTTTGTGCGGAAAGCAGGCCGCAGCAGCGTCTAGGTCTCGATTACACATCTTGCGGCTCCCGTGCGAACCATTAAGTCTTCTATAGCGGGCCCTCCTTCCCAGTAGAATAATATAAATCATTCGATGAAACTTTTATGGAAGTTGCAGTTGTTGGCCCGAACTGCGACAAGGGTCGTACGTGTACGCTTTTATTGTCGGCGACGATAAAATTGGAAAATCGCCGACCGACTACAACCAACATAATTGTCAGCCAGTTGCGATCGATTAAAGAGCACCGATTTTTCAACAGACGCCGTCTTTCGAACGCGTGAATTATTAAAAGTTGGCGCATTGCAGCTACGGGACCGGTCAGACTTGGTTAATTTTATTAGACACGCAGCTACGAACACGCCACGATCTACGAAGACGATGTGCTCCAACATTACGCACAAGGGAGGAAAGCTGCAGGTTGCAGCGCCAACAAAAATACGTACAACTTGGGAAACGCCCAAGCCACAAAATGTCATAAATTATTGTGTAATTAAGGAAATTTAGTTCAACTCAAAAACCAAAAGTCGTAGAGCATTGCGGTTTGTTCTATGGAATTCTAAGCTCATTTTAAAAACTTCTAAAAAATTTTAGGGTAGCCATTTGTCATAGTGGAAAATTTTATCCAACAAAAAAATTCATAACTCAAAAACTGAAAGTTGTAGAGCAATGCGGTTTGTTCCATTGAATTCAGCGGCTCATTTTCTGTATTATACGAACTTTTCATGAGATTTAAAAATTTGATTTTTTTTTGCTAAAATTTTCTGAGTAATAAACACTTACCTTCAAGAAAGTGAAAAAATTATTTTTTTTTTAATTTGTTCTATCATACTTTTTCGTATTTGTATATGTCTTTACAACTCTCTAGAGTTGTTAAAAGTCCAAAAAAAGTCCAAATATTCCATTTTTTGATGTTTGATTTTTTCAATTTTCGTCGCAATTTTTGTCGATTTTGGGTACCCGGAACATTTGTTGAGCAATAGCTCCGGAACTATCAGAGATAACCTCATGAAGTATATTATCGTTGGAAAGCTCTTTGAATTATCAATTTTTTTCAAAAAAAACTATTGTTCTCCGACTGATAGTTTTTGAGCAAATTGCAGATAAATGCAAAAATTGGTAAAATTTTAAAAAATTCATAACTAAAAAACTATTGGGAATTTGGCAATTTTTTCGATGCCAATCGATTCTCCGGATCATTTTGCATAGGTTAGAATCAAAACAGTTTCACTTTTTCGGATAGTTTAGTCGTAATTGGGAAAATAAAAAAAATTAAAAAAAAGTTAACACCCCCCCCTACAAAATGGTCAATTTTAAAAGTGTCTCAGAATCGAATAAAACTTATCCCATCTTATAGATTTTGATGTGCTCTTTACAATGGAAAAAAGAGTTTTCTCCAAGCTTTTTTAGTTTGGCCGTAATCGGCGTTTGAAAATTGAAAAATTTTTTGCGAGATATCGCTTTGAGTCCTATACCATTTTGTAGAGTTTTTTATTCTGGTTGTCCTCCATTTTTCCGTCTCTCGATAATTCTAATAGTTTCGCCGTAATTGGCGGTTGAAAATTGAAAAAAAGTGAAAATGGAAACCTTTTCTTGCGTTTTTCTCGGAAACTGTAAGACTTAGAGCAACGAACAAAAAACCATCTGATAGCGCTTAATTTTCTCTATTTTTTCGGTTAAACCCGGAGCCGCTCCGGGCAACGGTTCCGGCTACAGAGGCTATCAAAATTTTTCACTAAAAAAATTCATAAAAAAAAAACTAAAAATCGTAGAGCATTGCGGTTTGTTCGATTGAATTCTACGGCTTATTTTACATATTATATCGATTTTTCACAAAAATTAAAAATTTAAAATTTTTTTCCTAAATTTAGGGTAGCCATTTTTCATAGTGGAAAATTTTATCCAACAAAAAAATTCATAACTCAAAAACTAAAGGTCGTAGAGCAATGCGGTTTGTTTCATTGAATTCAGCGGCTCATTTTCTGTATTATACGAACTGTTCATGAGATTTAAAAATTTGATTTTTTTTGCTAAAATTTCCTGAGTAATAACATTTACCTTCAAGAAAGTGAAAAAATTATTTTTTTTTAATTCGTTCTATCATACTTTTTCGTATTTACAAATGTCTTTACAACTCTCTAGAGTTGTTAAAAGTCCAAAAAAGTCTATATATTCGATTTTTTGATGTTTGATTTTTTCAATTTTTGTCGCTATTTTGGTCGATACCGGTATCCGGAACATGTATCGAGTAATAACTTTGGAATTATTAGAGATAACCCCATGAAGTGTAAGCTTCTTTAATTGTCTAGCTTTTTTAAAAAAGACCTTTGTTTTCCGACTAATAGTTATCGAAAAAATTGCAAATAAAAGCTAAAATACCAGCTTTTCACGAAATTTAAAATTTTGAATTTTTTTGCTTAAAATTTTAATGGCTTTTTTACAAAAATAACTTTCTTTTAAACTCACTTTAGCAAAAAGTGTTTTTTTCTGATTCTGTAAAAGTAAGAATGCTTAGAAATACCAACTTTTATGCGACTTGTCGCCTTTCTCGTCCAGCGCTTTTAAAATTTTCGAAAGCTCTTTATCACTCTCGTGCTGTAAAAGTTGTCGTGTGTGTGGCGATTTAGCCAGTGTCATCTCAAACCGCGTCTTCATAAAAGTTTGATTTACGCGGTCGTAATATCGGTTTTCGCTGTCAGCTCGCCGGAGGTTTGATTTTTCGTTCCACGCCGAAAACAAAGCATAGTTTCGGTGTCAGGTTGTTTGTGTTGTGTGTCGGTGTCAGATGCCGGCGACTGATGCGGAATGTTTTTGATGTCCACCCCCGAAATAACTTACAAACTGACCGCATGAATTTACAACGCAATCCTCTAATCCACTCGACCGCAATCTCTGCTTTATGTGCGTTATTTATTGCGCGGCTAATGCGTAAAAAACAACGGCTTTAAGCCCCCGCCTGTCATAATCCGCGAAATTTAAACAAATTCCGGTTTAATAAAAACGACTGATTCAATTACCGGGCTATTGGCCGACGTTGGGCTTTCTTTTCCGCTCTAGAGGTGCTTGTTTAGGCAGTCGAGCGCCATAAAATTGCGTAATGTATAGCTTTCACTCGACTTACTTTATTCGCTTCGAAGGAGTAAATTTAAAACGAGCGTTTTATTCGCTGTGATGATGCATCGGTTCAGACGGAAAATGCATACAGAACGGAGCGGAAAGCAGATTAAGTGTGTTTCATTTTTCAAATTGTTGTTATTGGAAAAGCTTCCAGAAATTAGATGCTGACGTACCTGGACTTAACGATGTGTGATGGAAGAATTGCTCACCTGAAACGGAAAGATTACTCTTTAAAAAATATTATTTTTTCTGCAAGGGTGAAATATGCTAAACAGAATGTAAATGTGGAGATGGGCACAGTATTGATTTATATTTTATATCAAGCGTTTTATTTGCTCAGAAAAAAGCAAACCAAACAATGATAATTGAAAAATGTAGCTAGGTACGAAATAAAGCTTGTGAAAAATACAATTTTGTTTTTTATTAAGCTTTTCTTATTCAAACAACTCACTGTTTTGTTTTTTTAACGAAACAAGCTGAACCCGCTCGAATAAAACGGATCCAGCAAATTTCGCTTTCGGACGCTTTGTGCACGATTTTTGCGCAATTTTTCAACAACTCCCATAACTGGAGACACAATTTATAAAATCTGTATTGTTAAAAATCTAAATATTTAACAGAATTTGTATTTGTTTCTTAAATTTCTTAACTGACTCGTATTTTAAATAGTATGTTTTAAACGTCCTAGTAAAGTTGTGTTTTAATTTTAATCTTACTGTCTTTTAGTTTTTTTGTATTGTACTTGCCATTTTTTTTGCTTTTCAATCTCTTAGTGTATTGGTTTTTTATTTAGAATACAGTGTTTCAAATTTTTTATTTTTATTGTTTTTTTTTTCAGTCTCTCAGTGACTTTGTTGTCCAGAATTTTATTGTCATTATTTTTCTAGATTTTTTGTATTTTACTTGTTAATTTTTTTGCTTTTCAGTCTCTTACTGTATGAATTTTTTGTTTAGTATATAATGTTTTAATCTTTTTATTTCTATTGTGTTTGCAGCTTCTCAGTTACTTTGTTTTTCAAAATTTTAATGTCATTATTTCTTTATTTATTTTGTATTTTATTTGTCAATTTTTTTAACTTTTCACTCATTTGATGTTTTTTTCAATTTAATAGTAACTTGGTTCTTCATAATTTTAATGTCATATTTTTTTAGGTTTTTTTGTATTTTACTTGTCAAATGTTTTAGCTGTCTTTTAGTGTATTGATTTTTTATTTAGAGATAATGTTTCACTTTTTTCATTTCTATAGTTTTTTTTCAATTTCCTATTTACTTTGTTCTTCAGAATTTCAATGTCATTATTTTTTTTAGTTTTTTGTATTGCACTTGCCATTTTTTTTGCTTTTCAATCTCTTAGTGTATTGGTTTTTTATTTAGAATATAGTGTTTCAAGTTTTTCATTTTTATTGTTTTTTTTCAGTCTCTCAGTGACTTTGTTGTCCAGAATTTTATTGTCATTATTTTTCTAGATTTCTTGTATTTTACTTGTTAATTCAGTCTCTAATCTTTTTATTTCTATTGTGTTTGCAGCTTCTCAGTTACTTTGTTTTTCAAAATTTTAATGTCATTATTTCTTTATTTATTTTGTATTTTATTTGCCAATTTTTCTAACTTTTCACTCTTTTGATGTCTTTTTCAATTTAACAGTAACTTTGTTCTTCATAATTTTAATGTCATATTTTTTAGGTATTTTTGTATTTTACTTGTAAAATGTTTTAGCTGTCTCTTAGTGTATTGATTTTTTATTTAGAATTAATGTTTCACTTTTTTCATTTCTATAGTTTTTTTTTAATTTCCTATTTACTTTGTTCTTCAGAATTTCAATGTCATTATTTTTTTGTATTTTACTTGTTATTTTTTTAGTTTTCCGGTTTCTTGATGTACTGGTTTTTTATTTAGAATTAAATGTTTTAGTTTTTTTAGTTTTTCGGTCACTTTCTTCTTAAGAATTTCAGTCTCATAATTTTTTAGTGTTTCAGTTTTTGCATATTTTAAAAACGTCACCTGAGCAACACCTGCGTTAATTAGCTTTATTGGTTTGTTAATTAGTGTTTAATTTATCCAGTTTGTGCTAGTTCTGCGTGATCTTTTCCCCCGTACTTAGCGTTTCCCGAATTAGATATAAAAGCTCGGAATTTGAAAGGAGCTTTTATAAATATTTCATTATATAAAGAAGTAAACGTACTTAAGGCGCTTTAATATTTAATTCGAGTTTGGAGTACGTCGAGTTGAATTACAAGATTACTTGGAATTTTTTAAAATTTGATTCTCAACGATGCGCCCCGTTTCGCTCAATTGCCTGTGAAGAATTTTTCAATAATTAACGTTTTTCGGGTTAATATTTATGCAAATGCGCCCGGACATACGTTGTAGTCAGTTTGAATTAGTTAATTTAATTCCGTAAACAGAACATAAAACGTCCAGTTTAGTCACCCATTCCAATTCAAATGATATGCTAACGAAGTTTGTTACTTTTCTCCGGCGATTTATCACCGATAAAATTGTCACAAATGTAGTTTTCACTACACCTATAAATTTTTCATTCGGTCACTTCTCTCAACCCCATTCATGTCCTTCAAAATTTTATGCAAACGTTTTGAAAAGTTTGTTTACGCGCGAGCACAAAGAACGCCCATATTTTATGCATGAGACGATGAAAAACGCCCCGAATTTTATCGCTTTCTTAATTATTTTACGAGGGTGCACCAATCGGTAAGTGTTCCGTAAGAGTTTTAATAGAACGCTGAATTATAAAACGCGCTGAAACATTCACGAATGTGCTTGCACCTGAAGCCACCTGAGCCTGAAACCGGCGACATCGCGCCCACGCTGAAATCGTCATTTTACATGGAAATTTCACACGATGCAATTTACGGCCAAACTCGCGTTATTGTGCGTCCCCGGGGAGCGCCGATTAGCGCGAATTTTCCGAAAAATTCGAAACTTTGAAAAAAGTAATTAGGTAACAAGTTGTTCGCGTGTTTAATTAAAGGAGCGACAGTTTGCATAATTGTGCGTTTTGACAAAGACAAACTTCTGCAACTTGCAGACAAAAAATCAAATTACGGCTAAGAGCACACGATAAATATTTAAGGCGCGATTACGAGCTAATTGGCGCGAATTTTTCGCAAAAATGGCGATTTATCGTTCAATTATTCGGCGGGAGATTAATTATTTATCCCGAGTGCGAGCGGAGAAATAGCAACAACTTAAAAGGAAACGACAGCTCGCCTTTTATCTGATTCCGGAGAATGGAAAAGGAGCAATTCGGCAATTTGTATTTTAGAAATGTTGCGTTCAACAATGGTTCAGTCGGACCGTGGATTCTCTATCTGAATTTTCGTTTTTTCCTGATTTATGGATAGTTGCACGAAAATAGCCGACCGACCTAAAACACTCACTTTGATCGAATGACACAACTTAGCTCAGGCAAAAGGCGAACTTCTCCGACATGTAGTGTTCTGACCATCAACTTTGCTATTAGATACTCCAAGTCTGTGGCTTGCAAGCAACTTCCGCGGTGTGGTTTCGCTAAGACGCATTATATATAGATTGTAAATGAGTCTACACCAGCTGCAAACTTGGGTCAATTAAGCCAAAAGTTCGGCATTAACACGAAATTGGTTATTTCAAACTCATCCTATTTATAATGATCCGTAAAATGATACGCAAACGTTATAAATCATAAGAAACTGCTAAAGTTTTATTCTGCTTCAATTTGTAAAATCAAAACCTAGGATCAACTGTTAACAATTTAGGCTTCTTCATTTTATGTTTAGCAGGTGAGCTTTCTCATGTTTTAGGTAACCTTATCAGACCTGACCTGACCTGATCTGACCTGACAGGTTTTAAATAAAATAAAAATAAAAAACCTGATCTGACCTGACCTAACCTGATGTAAATTTTTAAATAAATTTCAATTTTAAATAAAATGGAGATCTGACCTGACCTGACCTGACCTGCAAGAATCAAGTCGCTACGACTAACCGTTTAGAAAATATCGGCAAAACTGTAGTCTTTTCAGAATTTGTCATAAACAAACTTTCTTCATTATTTTTCCGTATTTTACAGTAATTTTTTTAGAATTTAGTGTTTTAACGTAAAATGACCGGCGGAATCCAAATCTGTAAGAATCAAGTTACTATGGCTAACCGTTTGTAAAATATCGGCAAAAATTTAGTTCTTTCAGAATTCGTCATAAACAAACTTTCTTCATTATCTTTCCGTATTTTACCGTTATTTTTATAGGATTAAGTGTTTCTAACGTAAAATGATCGGCTAAATCTAAATCTGTAAGAATCTAGTTGCTACGACTAACCATTTTGAAAATATCGTCAAAAATTTAGCTTTTTCAGAATTTGTCATAAACAAACTTTCTTTATTGTTTTTCTGTATTTTACAGTTATTTTTATAGGATTGAATGTTTCTAACGTAAAATGACCGGCGGAATCTAAATCTGTAAAAATCAAGTCGCTACGACTAACCGTTTGTAAAAGATCGGCAAAAATTTAGTTCTTTCAAAATTTGTCATAAACAAACTTTCTTCATTATTTTTCCGTATTTTGCAGTTATTTTTATAGGATTAAGTGTTTATAACGTAAAATGACCGGCGGAATCTAAATCTGTAAGAATCAAGTCGCTACGACTAACCATTTGGAAAATATCGTCAAAAATTTAGCTTTTTCAGAATTTGTCATAAACAAACTTTCTTTATTATTTTTCTGTATTTTACAGTTATTTTTATAGGATTACATGTTTCTAACGTAAAATGACCGGCGGAATCTAAATCTGTAAAAACCAAGTCGCTACGACTAACCGTTTGTAAAAGATCGGCAAAAATTTAGTTCTTTCAGAATTCGTCATAAACAAACTTTTTTCATTATTTTTACGTATTTTACAGTTATTTTTATAGGATTAAGTGTTTCTATCGTAAAATGATCGGCGAAATCTAAATCTGTAAGAATCAAGTCACTAGGACTAACCGTTTGGAAAATATTGGCAAAAAATTAGTCTTTTTAAAATTTGTCAAAAACAAACTTTCTTTATTATTTTTCTGTATTTTACAGTTATTTCTATAGGATTGAGTGTTTCTAACGTAAAATGACCGGCGAAATTTAAATCTGTAAGAATCAAGTCGCTACGACTAACCGTTTGTAAAAGATCGGCAAAAATTTAGTTCTTTCAAAATTTGTCATAAACAAACTTTCTTCATTATTTTTACGTATTTTACAGTTATTTTTATAGGATTAAGTGTTTCTATTGTAAAATGACCGGCGAAATCTAAATCTGTAAGAATCTAGTCGCTACGACTAACCATTTTGAAAATATCGTCAAAAATTTAGCTTTTTCAGAATTTGTCATAAACAAACTTTCTTTATTATTTTTCTGTATTTTACAGTTAGTTTTATAGGATTGAATGTTTCTAACGTAAAATGACCGGCGGAATCTAAATCTGTAAAAATCAAGTCGCTACGACTAACCGTTTGTAAAAGATCGGCAAAAATTTAGTTCTTTCAAAATTTGTCATAAACAAACTTTCTTCATTATTTTTACGTATTTTACAGTTATTTTTATAGGATTAAGTGTTTCTATTGTAAAATGACCGGCGAAATCTAAATCTGTAAGAATCTAGTCGCTACGACTAACCATTTTGAAAATATCGTCAAAAATTTAGCTTTTTCAGAATTTGTCATAAACAAACTTTCTTTATTATTTTTCTGTATTTTACAGTTAGTTTTATAGGATTGAATGTTTCTAACGTAAAATGACCGGCGGAATCTAAATCTGTAAAAATCAAGTCGCTACGACTAACCGTTTGTAAAAGATCGGCAAAAATTTAGTTCTTTCAAAATTTGTCATAAACAAACTTTCTTCATTATTTTTCCGCATTTTGCAGTTATTTTTATAGGATTAAGTGTTTATAACGTAAAATGACCGGCGGAATCCAAATCTGTAAGAATCAAGTCACTAGGACTAACCGTTTGGAAAATATTGGCAAAAAATTAGTCTTTTCAAAATTTGTCAAAAACAAACTTTCTTTATTATTTTTCTTTATTTTACAGTTATTTTCTTAGGATTGAGTGTTTCTAACAAAAAATGACCGGCGGAATATAAATCTGTAAGAATTAAGTTGCTACCACTAACCGTTTGGAAAATATCGGCAAAAATTTAGCCTTTTTAGAATTTGTCAAAAACAAACTTTCTTTATTATTTTTCAATATTTTACAGTTATTGTCTTAGGATTGAGTGTTTTTAACCTAAAATGACCAGCGAAATGACTTGATGTAAATTTTTATATAAATTTAAATTTGAAACAAAATGTTGACCTGACTTGACCTGACCTGACCTATTTAATTAAAATAGTGATGAAATTTTTCAGGATGTAAATTTGGATTTAGCTCTTTACATAAACAACAGATTTTCACCAACCATTGATAGTGTATCGGAAAATAAATTTACAACAGCCCGGAAACTTTCTCTGAAATATAACAACCTTGGTTGCTAATTTTCTGTTTGTTTTTTCTGTTTTTCGATGGAAGTCGTCAAATTTTCGAAGCAAAACCAATTACGGTGTCCGCATTTCTTGCATGTTTCGATCGAGATTTTGACTGACATCCGTTTAAAGCTTCGCTTTCGGTAGGAATTCCGGGCATTCCGACTTTCGTTTCCGGTTGGATGTAATTGTTTGTCATGCAGTGTATGAAAAATCGGCGCTAAAATCGTGCCTCGGCTCCGCTTAATTATCGGTGGTAAGCCGTAGAAAGACTTATTATTATCGAAATCAATACTCGGCGAGCTCGCGAGCACAACAGAACAATACAAAGGAGCGTGATGTGAAATTTCAGCGTTCATTGTTGCCTTCGGAGCCGCAACACCTGCCAGCCCGTGCTTTGCCATTGTTCGATGGAGTTTTTTCGATAACCAGATCGGAAGTGACAATTATTTCCGTATTATGGGATTGTTGACTTGACCCACTCGCCATAAATCTCCTTTATGAATATTAATAGCGTCGTTTATTTAATTAAGTGGGGCTCGAGAGGTGTAATTACGTGTAATTCGTCTCGGGGCGATTTTTTATCCACTCCGAGTGAGAAATTCCCCCGATTAATAACGAAAAAGCCCAACTATCACACCGGAGTTTATGTATCGGTAAAAACTCCACCCTCGTCAGATTTATTCCGCAACTAACCAACTTCCGGTGTTTACACATCTGGCGGTTGGTTTTACATTGTAAATCCCCGGACTTAATAAAAATAAGAGTTTCTCCGATTTATTCATTCCTTGCGCCCTAAATCAAATTATTTCCACGTTGAATATGTATGAGTCGTGACGAAAGGGGCGAGTTTATGTGAGCTTTTTCAGTACTATCGATCAGATCCGGTGATTATACAAAAATATGGACTCCGGGAGAGGTTACATTGCTCAAATTCCGGACGAGACCACTAAATTAAACCCCAACTAATACAAATCTAAGCACAATCGGATCCGGATTGTAAATTAGGCGCGATTATCACACCAGTTACAAGCTTTATCGCTCATTAGCACCCCGGAGTTTTTGTATATCTAATTGGGGTCATATTTTAAATTTTATAACGACGATTAAATTTTCAGCGCCTCGAGTTACATTCATTATTTTTACACGGGGCGCAGGGTGAGTTTACGACCTACGCTCTTGTCTAATTTTATTAATTGAAAAAAAAACACGCCGATTTATTTCATAAAAAGTTACCCGATTTCTTATCAGATTTTAATAAAATTTGACGGGAGCTAAATTTAGACTTTAGAAAACATCTTGCAATTAACAAATTTTGAAAACAAAGAAAACATTTTTGGTAAATATTCTCGCAATCAGTTTGTGTTCAAACTGAAATATTTCAGCACAAACTCAATTGTCTCGCAAGACTCTTTCTCAAAACTCATAGTTGTACCAAATTAGGTCAAAACTCTGTATATCTTTTTAGTTATCAACTTGGGCATTTAAAATTTATGAGCTATGTTTTCATATAAACAATTTAAAAAATTGAGTGTTTTATTTAAATTTTTCAAGTTTTAATAAACTTTTTGTTTTTTACGTTTTCATTGAATGTTTCTAATGTAAAATGACCGGCGAAATTCGAATTTCTAAGAATCAACTCACTACAACTAACCGTTTGGAAAATATCGTAAAAAATTTAGTCTTTTCAGAATTTGTCATAAACAAACTTTCCTCATTATTTTTCCGTATTTTACAGTTATTGTCTTAGGTTTAAGTGTTTCTTACGTAAAATGACCGGCGGAATCCAAATCTGTAAGAATTAAGTCACTACGACTAACCGTTTGGAAAATATCGGCAAAAATTTAGTCTTTTCAGAATTTGTCATAAACAAACTTTATTCATTATTTTTCAGTATTTTACAGTTATTGTCTTATAATTAAGTGTTTCTAACGTAAAATGACCGGCGGAATCCAAATCTGTAAGAATCAAGTCACTACGATTAACTGTTTAGAAAATATCGGCAAAAATTTGGTCTTTTCAGAATTTGTTATAAACAAAGTTTTTTCGTTATTTTTCAGTATTTTACAGTTATTTTCTTAGGACTGAGTGTTTCTAACGTAAAATGTCCGGCGGAATCCAAATCTGTAAGAGTCAAGTCACTTCGACTAACCGTTTGGAAAATATCTGCAAAAATTTAGTCTTTTCAGAATTTGTCATATACAAACTTTCTTCATTATTTTTCAGTATTTTACAGTTATTGTCTTAGAATTGAGTGTTTCTAACGTAAAATAACCGGCGGAATCCAAATCTGTAAGAATCAATTTACTTCGATTAACCGTTTGGAAAATATCTGCAAAAATTTAGTCTTTTCAGAATTTGTCATAAACAAACTTTATTCATTATTTTTCAGTATTTTACAGTTATTGTCTTATAATTGAGTGTTTATAACGTAAAATGACCGGCGGAATCCAAATCTGTAAGAATCAAGTCACTACGATTAACTGTTTAGAAAATATCGGCAAAAATTTAGTCTTTTCAGAATTTGTCATAAACAAACTGTATTCATTATTTTTCAGTATTTTACAGTTATTGTCTTATAATTAAGTGTTTCTAACGTAAAATGACCGGCGGAATCCAAATCTGTAAGAATCAAGTCACTACGATTAACTGTTTAGAAAATATCGGCAAAAATTTAGTCTTTTCAGAATTTGTCATATACAAACTTTCTTCATTATTTTTCAGTATTTTACAGTTATTGTCTTAGAATTGAGTGTTTCTAACGTAAAATGACCGGCGGAATCCAAATCTGTAAGAATTAAGTCACTACGACTAACCGTTTGGAAAATATCGGCAAAAATTTAGTCTTTTCAGAATTTGTCATAAAAAAACTTTATTCATTATTTTTCAGTATTTTTCAGTTATTGTCTTAGAATTGAGTGTTTCTAACGTAAAATAACCGGCGGAATCCAAATCTGTAAGAATCAAGTCACTACGACTAACCGTTTGGAAAATATCGTCAAAAATTTGGTCTTTTCAGAATTTGTCATAAACAAACTTTTTTTATTATTTTTCAGTATTTTACAGTTATTTTTTTAAACTTGAGTGTTTCTGACGTAAAATGACCGGCGTAATCTAAATCTCCAGGAATCAATTGATAAAGAGTAGACAAAATAGAAGGAAAAAATAAGGAAAGGAAACAAGTAGAGAAGAGAAAAATGTAGTAATGTGAAGCAATAAAAAAATAATTGATTGTCATTTAATATCGGTGGAAATAAGTTATTAAGTCATGTTTTAGAATCCAGTTAAAGTTTTCCATAATCTGCCGAGACTACGTCGATTTCGGTGTTAAATGCCTTTATTATCGGCGATAATGGGCCGTAATAAAAAATTGCTAGGAAATTAGATCGTGTACTTATCGGCTGATATCGCCGAGTGCTTCCATTATTTTCCAAAGTCGGGATGATGTGTCATAATTAGCCCGGTGTCATTTTCCCCCTCTGACACATTCAAACATTTCCAGCACGATGAATTATTAGCGAAGTATGTCAGCTCTCAAAATGTTAAACAATGAAATGGGTGGAAATATTGTTGAAAAATGAGAATAAGTCATCACGGCCGGAATGTGGTCTCAATTTGTTTCGCTTATATTACGACGGTTTGCGGCCATTATTCACGCAAGTAGAGCGATGGCTGAAATGAACATAGATTACGAGATATTAGTATTACAGCCGCGAACAAATTTTCCAAAATTTCGCAAATAAATCGGACTGGCGGTCGCTTTAAGCGCATTGAGAGCTAAACAACATCAAAAGGCTTGCAAGTTTGAGTCCACTCAGATCGGATTAATTGTTTTGCAAGTTCCAATCCGGGAACGTTGCACTCTTCAAAACCGTCGGAAACTTGCCAGGAAATTGTCCCGACAGAAATACATGGCATAAATTTTATTTGAATAATCAATAGAAGATAAAGCTGTATTACTCCCACGATTTATGGCCGTTTTATTGGAGACAAGTTTTTCCATCATGGATAACATCGATCTAATTCCGGGCGGATTGTTCCAGAGTGGAACAATATTTGGCCCCACTTTGGCCATTCTTGCCGTAATTCGCCTATCTTTCGAGGGTTAATAAAGCTCTTTATTAATCGCTCGTCCGAGCGAATTATTCAAATGTCGGGCAAATTAAGCGAATTTCTAGTTGATATTTATGCATACGTGTTTGAAGTTTCTTGTGTGAAAATTGTTAGTGTTTGCGGAGAACCCTTTTCATGGGGCACTAAAATCGAAATGAAGCGGGTTTTCGGCCACGGTATGATTAGTAGCATCATCAACCAAGCGCCCGGAAACCATTAAAACTGGACGATTTATCAGCTAGAACTGTTTTTATGGCAGCGATTAATTACAGCATCAGAACACCTACAGACCTTTTGGAAATCGACAATGAAAGCAACGCGTATTGTGCTAATTAATAGCGACGATCAAATGAAAGAAAAGTTAAGCCGGGATTAAAAATTGCCGCAGACTGATTGTAAACTTAATTAAGGCCAGATTCAACAACGGACGAGCTCCGAATCCATCAAACAAATGCAGCAAAACGCTGCCAAGACAAACATCAACGTACAGAAACATACGAGTTTGATCAGAGAAACTACATGAACCTTGCAAATATGTACTTTACAAATCAGAAATGAAAATTGAGAAATATTACAGACAATAAAATAGTTAAGAAACGAAAAAGCAAAAAATAGCAGCAGAAAACACGAAAGAGAAAAAAAAAATAAAAAAAACAAAAGTGAAATAAACCCAAATAAAAAATAAAAATAAAATAATGTAAGAATGTAAAGAAAAAAAAGAAAAAAAATTGACTAAAAGATAGGCACTAGGTAATAAAGATAAAAAAAGACAAAGACAAACGGCAAAATAAAAATGATAAAACCACATCAAAAATTAATCTTTTTTTACTTGAACAAACTATACCTACTTCGTAACTAAAACAATTACAGTTGTTGGAAAGAATGAAAAATGGTGGATGCGCCGGGCTAATGTTTTAAATTTGGTTTAGACAAACTGCGAAATAAATATGATAAAACCACATTAAAAATTAATCGGAAGAATACGAAAGAAAACATAAGAAAATAAAAAATTGGTATAAGTAAATAATTATTTTTTACTCATATTTTTGTTAGTTTTCTTTTTGTTCTAAAATGTAAGCTTAGTGTACATTATTGGCTCAAAAAGTATTTACTTTCAGTCAAATCTTAGATAATTGAAAGAGAAATTAGAAGAGCATCTGAAGCATCAGTTAGACTTATTTTTTTATAGTTTTTTTAAAATCTATCTGAAAGCTTTTAAAACTCTAGGTTAAAATTTCTGTTTTGTTGTTTGGTTAAAAGTTCAAATTTCTTGAGTTTGAAGTTGAATATAAAACAAAGACACAAAGAGAAAATAAACATCGATGGACACAAGGGGAAAAAATAATAGAAACAAGAAAAAAAAAGAAAAACGAAAGCCAAGCTATTACAACGCAAGGAAAAAAATGTGAAAGGAAAGTAATACTGACAAATAAATTAATTTACACTGCAAAATAAAGACAAAATATACTAATAGGAAGAAATAGGAAGGAAGTAGCATCTGAATTAATAAGTTTTATTCCAAGCATACAGATATAGAACTAACTGAAACTAAAATGGAAAACGATAAAAATACGATAAAAAAATTGAAACTGAATTGAGTTTAATTAAAAATAAGAGAACAAAAATGGACACAAAGAGGGAAAAAAGACGACGAAAAATAGAAAACTTGGTAAAGAAAAATATAAAAACAGACAGAGTATAACTGATAGATAATGATTATTGAATAAACAAAAGTGAAATGAATGAAAAAAAAATTTGGTAAAATGCAACGTTGGTGTTTTTATAGTTTTAAAACAGCTAATTGATACAAAAAATTTACATTTGATTAATTAATTTTTGGAAATCCGTGATAGTACTTGTCATACTAATAATTGTAATAAATTTTTATTTTTCACAAACAATTATTATGTGTTCTATTGAGAGACGGCATAAATATTATTTTAATCTTAATCACTAGTTAACTGAAAAAAGTTGTCAATTTTTGAAGGAGTGAACAAACAAGAAAAGACTTCAGTTTTTTAAAATTTGTAATATGTAGGTAAATATGCATTGATGTTGGCATTTTACATACACAGGTCTTGTAAAATTATGTGAAACACCCTGTAACAAATATTTCTATTTATAAGTATAATTATGTACATGTAGAAACATTTAAACTATATTTTTGCTTTGATAACAGAAAAAAATTATTTAGGCAAGAGAAAACAAGAAAAAAGAAAAAGGAAAAAAAGACATTATTTTTTAAAATTAATTATTATAATCGGTATATTATTGTACCGGGTTAGTTAGTTTCTAAATAATAATACATATTTAGTGTGCAACATAAATCAAAACCAAAAATCCAAGTTGGAGATGTGAAAGCAAAAGCAACAGATCCATAATTTTGAATTCTTAAAGTTTGTTTCCTTAATGGCAACCTGTCCACCTCGTTGATCGATTCGCTCCTTTATTATTTATTCGTAAAGTCTTGAATGATTCAAACCGTCAAGCCAAACTTTGTTAACATTTTGACATCGAATAAGCGTTTAAAATTTAATCCGGTCGAAAGGTCAGCGAAAAAACCCGTTTTAATTAGAGCAAAGTGTCCGTGGATCAACACGGCTCCCACCAAGAACCTTCTAAGCTTCTTCAATCAGATTAATCACAGTCACTTAATTACAACAACTCCTATCTGAAACTATTAAAAGATTTAGACTAATCAGGTTAAGTATTGCTTAGTGCGGACGCACACACACACAGACTTTAATTTCGTGAGTTGGCATGTTTTGTCCTCGAAGTTACAATTGGAATTCTTGCAATAAGAGACCCTCTCCGGCAAAAACTTCAATTAATGCGGCGGAAAGCAAGCAACTGTCTCATTAAAATTTCAGCCGCCATTACGCAGTTTATGCATTTTTACATAAACACGGGTTTACGGCCGCTCACCTGCACTCCTCATTTTGAATAAATTTGGAAAAGCGCACAAAGAGATCGGAATATTAGATAAATCCTCCGGAGAAATCAATGGCGGCGGCGCGGCCTACTCTTGAAGATCAAAGTGGAGATACAAAAATAAAAGCAATTTTCGCTAATCCGTCCTAACAATAATCCGTATCAATACAGCGCTCCTCGTCCTAATAAATCCCAAATTGACCAAATCTGACATAATTGATGGCGTCGAGCAGATAATCCGGCCTTGTTGCATCCAACAATACAGCGCGCTTCGGGTAACCACCGGATCGTGCCCATTTGTTACGCCATATTGTCCGAAGCCACGGCCATTTTTGCGTTGAATTATGCAATTATCAGGTGAGACGAGACGAATCCGCTGACGCGGCCGATCGATGCGCCATTTGTGTCGATTTCAAGACGAGATAGGACAAAAATTGCAGCGCCATTTCCTGCGCAAATGATTTGTGAAGGCGGGCGTCTAACGGCCGGCTTTAGTTATAGTTTAATAACGGAGGTCAATTGGTTTAATGCGATTGTGAGTTGCGATGGGAATGAATACATGCGATTTTAACGATTGAATTCGGGAGGAAACTTTCAAGAACTGATCCAACAGTTCTCCATTTTTCTTTTTAATATCCAATTTGTTCGAATCGGGCGGTATAAAGCATCTTTGAAACTCTGACAAGTCCGATAAGAGCAACTTCGAATTTTTGAAATAACAAAGTTGGATCAAATCTCAAAAGACGCCTATTTATCATTTAAGATGCTTAGGGTTTTATTGTTTAGGGGTTGAAATTGGCCCTCGACTTTTTTCAACCTGTGTGGCACTATGTACAAGGTGCTGCATTTTGAAAATGCGATCTCCGAAATTAAGACGTTAAGGGAAAAACGAGTGACACTTAAAAAATCCTGTCTTCCTTATTATAAAAAATACACATTTGAAACAAAGACTTTTTTTCAGAAAATCTAGTAATGTCATCAGCGATTTTTTTCAACTATTCGTTTAATTGTAATAACATAAAATTTATTTTTTAAAATAAGAATCATAGTTGGCTATGACATTTTCGAAAAGCTTATTTTTTTCTGATTTGATATGTCTATTTGTGTAACACATAATTTTAAATATTTAATAAAATACAAAACATTTCGCTTTTTGTTTATAGCAGGCCATGAAAAAATTTTGGATTTTTAATTAAAACTATGAAAATTGTATTACCCAAAAAGCATTTATAATTTAATAATTTTTTAAACCCTAATTAATTCAAAAAGAGCATAATAAATTTTTATTAGATCAAATTTTTGCAATTAATTATTTGTTTTAATATTTAAAATGGCGAGCTCACGTTGTCATTCTATTTTCCAACTTTAAACATGAAATGTCGGAAGAAGAAAAATTTTATTAATTGTATGATTGCGTATCAATAAAATTTTATTTTACAAAAAAATGTCAATCCAAACACCAAAATCAAATTTGGTCTGCGGTGAAAAAATACACAACATTATCAACGTCACCTCCATTCATAAAATCATAAAAAAGTGTCATCAAATGGTAGTAATACATCGTTTGCAATTTTCTGTATATTTTTTATGTAATTAAAATCTGCGACGCTTTTATATTTGTTCAATTGAAAATAACTTTAACATAGCTTATTTTTAAAATTTCACATTTCTTACTTTAATAACCGTTCACAAAATTTCTAGATTATTCACACCTTTTATGTGAAATAATTTTTCCATGGCCAACTACTTTCAAATATTTTAAAAATATTTTTTACCAAAAATAAATTAAAATATCAAACTATAGTTATATTGTTTTGAGTTCAGAAAAATATAAGCTTTTCGAAAATGTCATAGCCAACTATGATTCTCATTTAAAAAATTAAAACTTTATGTTATTACTGCTAAACGAATGATTAAAAAAAATCGCTGATAACATTAGTAAATTCTCTGTAAAAAAGTGCCTGTATAATGTTTTTATTTCAAATGTGTATCTTTTATAATAAGGAAGATATTAATTTTTTAATATTCTACTAAAATGTGAACTTGTGTACAAATGAGTGGAGACAATTCAGTTTCTATTCTATTATTCTTCTGATTTTTGTTTCATTTATTTAACTTTGGAATAAAAACCAAATTTTTTCCTATTTCTTCCTGTCTCCACTGTACAACGTAAGTTATTTTCATTATCTTTATTATTTATTAGTATTATTCTAATTTCTTTTTACATTTTTTGCATTTTCTTTTTTTATCAGTTGTAATCACTTGGCTTTTTTCATTTTTTCTTTTATGTTTACTATTTTTCTCCTTTGTGTCCATCGATGTTTTTTTTTCATTGTTTTCTATAGGACCTAATAGAATTCACCGACAGCGTTTACGTTTCTGAACAATGTACAAACTTTGATTTCAAATAAAGAGGGTGACTTATGTCCCTTATCACATGAGTTGAAAGGTTTCGCTAACTCAGACCAATGCGGGACCTTCTATAAATGTAATTAAGTAATGCATTTTTTCTCAGAAAGACACATTGCCACAAAAGCGGAAAAAAGCGATTTTTTAATTTTTAATTCAAAGCCCAAATATTAATTCTCATGAACATAAGTTCAAAGATTCTTGTGCATATTTAACCCTTTTTACGGATAAAAAAATCTTAATACACGTGTTTCTTTATTCTTAACTTTTAGCTCAAATGCCAACTTTTGTTTTAAAAATGACGGGTTTTTAATCGAACTTTAACTAATTGTTTCTGTGAGGCAGTCAATGAATTTTATACATTTATATTATATTTATGTTTATATATTTTGCGAAGTTTAAAAAACTGAAAACTGGCTTTTGGCTCAATTTCCGCGTTTCTGAAATGCGATAAAACAGTTCGCAGCGAATCCAAAGTTCGAATTCAATCCGAGCCGTATCGGACATGTTTACGATTTTCAGCATCGGGATTTATTTAAATCGCATTTGCGATAATGCATGTTGATGTTGCACGGGATTAATTTACCTCAGGCTTCACATTTCACTTCACATTATTCATTAATATTAGCATTTCGCGTTAGTAGCTCCAAATAGGTAAAAGCCTCGTCACCGATAAATAATATTCCTTCAGGACATTTCCGGTCGTAATGTCGTCCGCAATTCGATTGCGGCCCTTTGATAACCTAGCAAGTGGTGCAATTAGCTGCGGTTATCGATTCGGCGGCATAAACTAAGCAAAATGTCGAATTTGAGTCGTCGCTGTGTGGGTATTTACCCTCAAGCGGGTGAAAAACGAGTTTCAAAGTCCGGGCGATGATGTAAGTTAGGCAAACAGTGTGACAAAAGCAGCCCCGAAACTGTAATATATGGCGGAAGTTCAGGTCGCAACTTTGACTTGACGAATCGGCCCCGAAAATATGAGGAATTAGGGGATTACGTCGAGTCGCTGGTGCAGGAAATGCAGCACGTCTTTAATTGTCGGATTAATAAATAAAATTAATTTAATCGTAAAACTTGAGATTAAACTCCGACGAGGAATTACAATGAACGCTTCACGAAACGACTTAAGCCACTCCGGAAGTACTTCCGACCGAATTAAGTACAACCACATGACGAGATTAATTCGACAAGGAGTTTGCTTCAAAAATTCAACTCGCCACAAAGTAAGCACATTTTTCGCGAGCTGAAACAAACTCATCAATATTGAAATTAGGGCGACCGAGTTTACCACAAAAGCAAATTATTCATACGGCTTCAGGTCGCAGCTTTTACCTCGCCGGACTGATTGAAGTCGATACTTAATATTTTAAAATTGTCGAAGCTTTATTTTAAGAATGTCTTTGAAAGATTTACACGATGCAATAAAAACATAAAACGCTTACATTTTTAATACCAACTTTAATAGAAAATTTAGTTTCACAATAAAAATTAAAATCAGCGTCCAACAATTATTTCATAAAAAAATTTTGAGGCTTCAGACTTACTGTAAATTACTGATAATAAATAATACAAATAATTTGTGTAATTTTGGCTTATACATACATTTTTTACTTGAACAAACTACACCTACTTCGTAACTAAAACAATTACAGTTGTTGAAAAAAAAAAAAAAAATGAAAAATGGTGGATGCGCCGGGCTAATTTTTTAAATTTGGCTTAGAAAGTCGTTTGTGGTCAGTGATTGATAATTTTAAAATGAGTGCGTTCATTTGAACTATTGTGGAGCAGATTTCAGTGTAGATTGCCAGAATGATGACTATCCGGAAAATAATTTAATTGGAATGAAATCTCGCGCATTGGTGAAATAAAAGAAAACTTTGCGGCAAGTAAATAAATAAATGATTGTATTTTTTAAAGAAATGCTACATGTATTTTAAAAACCAGAGCTGATAGAAAAAATCTGTTGACAGCTTTAAAATCAGCGTGCAACAATTATTTCATAAAAAAAATTTTGAGGCTTCAGACTTACTGTAAATGATAATAAATAATACAAATAACTTGTGTAATTTTGGCTTCTACATACATTTTTTTACTTAAACAAACTACACTTACTTCGTAACTAAACCAATTACAGTTGTTGAAAAAAATGGTGGATGCGCCGGGCGAATGTTTTAAATTTAGCTTAGAAAGTCGTTTGTGATCAGTGATTGATAATTTCAAAATGAGTGCGTTTATTTGAACTATTTTGGGGCTACTTTCAGTGTAGTTTGACAGAATGGTGATTATTCGGAAAATAATTCAATTGGAACAAAACCCCGCGCATTGTTGAAATAAAAGAAAAATTTGGGGCAAGTGAATAAATAAATGATTGTTTTTTTTTAAAGAAATGATAATTTTTGCTACACGTATTCTAAAATCCAGAGCTGATAGAAAAAATTTGTTGGCAGCTTTAAAATCAGTGTGCAACAATTATTTAATAAAAAAATTTTTAGGCTTCAGACTTACTGTAAATTACTGACAATAAATAATACAAATAAATTGTGTAATTTTGGCTTATACATACATTTTTTTACTTGAACAAACTACACCTACTTTGTAACTATAACAATTACAGATGTGAGAAATAATGAAAAATGGTGGATGCGCCGGGCTAATGATTTAAATTTGGCTTAGAAGGTCGTTTGTGATCAGTGATTGATAATTTCAAAATGCGTGCGTTTATTTGAACTATTGTGGGGCTGATTTTAGTGTAGTTTGCCTGAATGATGATTATTCGGAAAATAATTCAATTGGCATGAAATCTCGCGCATTGGTGAAATTAAAGAAAAATTTGCGGCAAGTAAATAAATAAATGATTGCCTTTTTTGAAAAAATGCTAACTTTTGCTATATGTATTTTAAAAACCAGAGGTGATAGAAAAAAATCTGTTGGCAGTTTTAAAATCAGCGCCCAACAATTATTTAATAAAAAATTTTTGAGGCTTCAGACTTACTGTAAATTATTGATAATTAATAATACAAATAATTTGTGTAATTTTGGCTTAAACACACATTTTTTTACTTGAACAAACTACACCTACTCCGTAACTATAACAATTACAGTTGTTGGAAAAATGAAAAATGGTGGATGCGCCGGGCTATAGTTTTAAGTTTGGTTTAGAAAGTCGTTTGTGATCAGTGATTGATAATTTTAAAGTGCGTGCGTTTATTTGAACTATTGTGGGGCTGATTTCAGTGTAGTTTGCCTAAATGATGATTATTCGGAAAATAATTCAATTGGAATGAAACCCCGCGCATTGGTGCATTAATCAGCTTGTGTCTGTATCAGTAATTAGCTTTGTTATCCGTCCCAGTAGCAAAAAAAGCAAACACTAAGCAGCTTACACATCATCCGGACATAACGCCGCCATAATACCAGTAATATTCACATTTAATTTTTCACTTTGTTGGTTTTTATTTGCCGTGAAAACGAATGATATACCGCCATGCTCCGGTGGCAAACAACCAAATATTGACGTTTAATAACTCCCAAAGACTTGCTTATTTATTTACCACGGTTTAATTAAACCCACTTTTTCGATTCAAGTGGAGTGTCGTCATCGATCACGTCGTCTCGAATGCTAAATGTTGATATTAGACATAAATCGAAGGGTCATAAAAGCCATCCGGCCGATATATGGGACCGCTTCCATTACCTAAATGTGTTGAACGCTGTTTTCGAGCAAGACTTTGAGACTTTGAGGCCAGGTCGGAAATGCACGCCCCGGGCGACTCGATTTGTCCACCGAAACAATTTATTACACCACTTGTGAGGAAAAATTGCGGAAATATAAGCGCTGGAGGATAATCAAAGCAAATGGCTGGGATTGCCTCAAGTGTGGAGGATTTGACTGCGGAGACGCCATTAGAACAGCCTTTTTTCTATTATGGGAGGACGAATAACAAAGGAAAAACTTGATACGAGCAATGAACCAAGAGTTTTTTTCCGACAAAAAAGGAAAAATCAACTTTAAAGTCGGGAGGGCGGCGCTTTGAGCCGGCAAAACGACGAAAAATTATTGAAATAATGTAATTGGAGAGAGACGAGGCCAAGGTCGCTAACGATTGCCCTTTAACTGCTTTACGCGGAAATACAACTTTTAAAACTGAATCTGCAAATACGAAACTGACTTTAATTAAAGTGGTGAAGAGGAAAACGAAAATAAATAACTGTAAAACGAAGCAATAGGTTAATTAAAACTCAAGGGTTTTAACTAGTGCTGCAGGTAATTGGTCAGAAGAAACCTAACAAAACCTAAAACAAACCGCTCCTTAATTAAACTTATAGGTTACCATTATTACGATAAACTTAAACTAAGTTAAAGTTAAGTTTGTCCAAAGTCTTTTCGTTGTAAATTCCCAATTAGATCAAACTACAATTAGGTTTAAGTCTAGCTTAGTTAAACTTATTTAAAACAAGGGCTTTATTCACTATATTATATAAAACATAAGTTAATAATAATTATTAATTATTAATCGTTAAGTAAGTTTTACTGTTTTAATTGGCGATGTTTTTATAATTGTTTTTCAACATGTGCCTGATAATGTCTGTGGTATAATAGACAAAACGTTGCGTAACAATCGTTATTTTATTACTAACTATTTTTTCAATCTTGGATTTAATAAAAAACTGTTGTTGAAATAAAATTCTGACCATACTTTAATAAAAGTAACTTTAAAATGTTTTATTTATTTTAAAGCTACATTCACTTAGGTTAAAGTTTAATTTAACATTTCAGGTACAATCTGCTCAATCCTAATACAAAATATTAACGGACATAAACCGTTTTAATCTGAGTTAAATTTTAATTTTTTAAATTTTAACTTGACGTTTTTTAATGCAAAATAAATGCCAACTTAATTCGAATTATTTTAATTCTGAATTAAATTATAATATCGGTTTTTGTAAACCAAGTTTAAGGTCCGGTTTCTAGAAGCGTCATTAATTTAATCAGTAATTAAATACGTGATTAACTGATTACGTGACCAAACTGAACCAATTTGATTGGTCTATTCGCGTTGTTATCTTTTAACCACGAATTAAAATTTAATTAGACTTTCTATAAACTGGCACTAAGTTTTTTTACAAAAAGAGAAACTTAATTTTTACAAAATAATTTAGCTGAAAAAAATGTTGCTTGGTTAAACTTAACCAAACCATGATTTTAAATTAATTAGATAACTACGATAAACCTAAATAAAGTTTAAATATTTTCAGTTAGTTTAACTAATAATTAGGTTGTTTTAGAAACCGTTTAGATTATTATTTCTTCCATTTGTCCGAGAATAAAGTAAATGTAACGTAAAACTACGCTTACTTCGAGAAATTTTAGATTTTAGGTTTTATTAACTTATTAATCTATTGTTGCTTAAGCAAAATTAACCTAAACTTTAACTTAACTAAACCTAGCTTTATAGCCAGATTTTTATGTGTTGTGATTTATCTGAGGATAACTAGTGTTAGAATTAATATCTAATAAGCCTAATAGAAGAGTATTATCTATAAATTTTAGCTTTGCTACGAAAATTTAATTTGACGAAAAATTGTAGTTTAATCAAAGTTTAACAACTTAACTAAACTTTGATTATAAAGCTTTTAAATAAGATACTGTTAAACGTATATCATGTTGTAAGTTTTCATTTGGTTTAAATCTATAACTGGATGGAAGTTCAATTTAAGTTTCAAATCCTATTTAGGTTTTTATCAGTTCCAGTTATCAGTGAGTTGACTGAAACTTACTTGAAACTAGTGTTACAGTTAGTAGAAATAAGTTTAATTAAATAATTCATTTTTTGTAAACTTAATTTAAGTATGCATAGCAGTTTGAACAAAATTTAATTTAATTCTTAGTGTTTTAATCATTACAAAAAAAGTGTTTTGTTAACTTTGAATTTTGATTTTTCAAAATTTTGGACCAATTTAGATGTAAGTTTTGAATGCGGCTTTTATTGACCCGGCGCATCCACCATTTTTGGACAATATAATTTTGTTATTTATGGAATTTTTTGCCTAATAAAATAATAACAATAACAATGGCACCAGCAGTTGAAAAAATTCAACAGGTTTAGCTGTGATATAAATAGGTTTGTTTTTAATTTTGTTTGGCTGCCTGGTTTATTTGAAACTCTGCGTCCTGTAGTTCCTTTGTTCGGTTTGTTTGTTTGCAATTGTTTGCAATTTTCAATTTTTGCATCGATTCCATTAAAAAGTTGGAAATCTCTTCAGTTCTGTTTAATTCCCAGTTCCGATTTCCTTTATTCTTTATTTCCTTGTTTCCCTCTCTTTGAAACGGTTTTCTGTCCGATCTCGAGTGTCGTTACTTCCGGATGCAACAATTAAAATAAACAATCGTCGCAATTTCCATTCCCACTTAACAGCGGCCTTAATTTGTCTGTAGTGTATTAGCGGAAGGAAGTGGGCAGGCAAACGAGTGGCGCAATAAAATTTATGGAATTAATATCGGCGGGCTTTTTGCACCTGTAATGTCGTGAGTAGATAACGAATGGGGGGACAACACAACACAACCTTGACCTTGAGTTTGACCCCGCCCATTTTCCATCACCATCACCGCCCATCACCATCACTTTACTTGAGGCCCTTTGTTTTATGACATGTTTCCTTTTACTCCTCAGGAAGTCGAGGTAGCTGGGCTCATTAAAATGATCCCAGTTCTCCTCTTCTTCTTCTTGCACCATCACTTTACTTGAGGCCCTTTGCTTTTCTTTATCGGCCCGATGGCACTTCCAAATGTGCCTTTCGAGCCGAAACCAAAGAAGAACGTGGTTTTTGTCGTATGGACAAATAATAATATCCTCTGAAAAAAAATTATTTCCAACTAAACTACTAAAAAAATATTAAACTTACCAGGAGTATTAAAAATAGAACTTTTTCTGATGGGTTCCATTTTTTAAGAATTTCTTGTTATACACTGATATACACAAGAACTGTGTTACACAACACAACACATTACCTTTTATACAGTTTGGGGTGGAAAATGAGTAAGGACAATTGCGCGATTCATCTTGAATGAGTGAGGAGTTGTTGGCCTTGCAAAAGTGGGGACCTTGACCTTGAAAACATCAAGGTCCAATAATGCCTTGGCCTTGAAGTGGTGGGGGAAGTAGAGGGGTTGGCCTTGAAAAAGTAAGAGAGAGAACGAGTGGCCTTGAAAGAAAGAGAGGGAAAATGGGCGGGGTCAAACTCAAGGTCAAGGTTGTGTTGTGTTGTCCCCCCATTCGTTATCTACTGTCGTGACGTCGCCGGATTAGAGCACCTCAGACGCCTGGTAATAATTTATACGCATTTGCCGCTTGAATATTCCAATAGAGATGCAATTCCGTTTGAAATTTAGCTTCATGGATGCGTTTAGTGGTTTTCCATGTTTAATATCCACGTAATAATTGAACAGACGACGAGGAATGGTCGGGCTCTAATCTAAAATCGATCCGGGAATTCGGGACAGGTCAGCAAAAGCAAAGCGTCAAGCTATAAATATTCACCGAGAGCTTTTAGACTATACATTTAAATGTCAGTCAGTGCGAGAAAAAATCGCATTTTTCCGAAATTTCCAATGATTTATCGCCGGAGCCAATAATACAATAATCCGATCCAACTTCTTACACAATGCACATTTTTACGGCGCAATAAAAACTTTACTTTAATTAGAAAAGTTTGTGATGTATCGATGGATAAAGCACGAAAGCCCACCAAACCACCCAAATCTCCAATTATTTTTTATTTAAATGTTGGACAAAACTGGGGCTCAAACTTTGATAATTGAATTCAGCGAAGCATTTCCGTAATTGTTCATTTCAATAACTGAAAAATTTATCGACTCGCCCGGGAATAATGCTTGTTTACTTGCGACAATTTTACTTAATTTACGTTAGTTTTCTATTGGCGGGTTAGTCAACAAGACATTTATCTTATTTACTTAGAAATTCAAATTAGATTTGCTTGTCTTTTATCGGGAAACATTAATCATCGGAATTATTGTCCCAGACATGTGTACAATTTTTATTTGCTGGCGCGGTCAAGTCGTATTGATTAAGCAGCAAAGAGGAATAAAAATGTGTCTATGTTTAATGCGGTTATAGACTAAAAGCAACTGCTCCGAGTTTTAAAGGAAAATAAAACGGTGATTTTATTTTGTTGTTTTGTCTCCCTTCGAATAAACAAACTTGACAATTGTGACGTTCGTTTCTTGGCACAAATTAACTGCTCAAGTAAATTATTATGACGGGGAAATTTTTGCTTTTTCACTCCAGATATGTCATTTATTAGTTTATTTGACATTTATTTTTCTCTTTTATATAATAGACAATTGCCAAAAGTGACCACACAAATAAAGAACAAAATAAATATAATGCATTAAAATAAAAAATCTTCATTAAAAATGACATGTTTTGGGAATATAAACACGTTTTTTAAACCAAAAAACAAGTATTTCTTTCTTTTTTTATTAAACTAGAACGAAAAATCACCAAATTTAGTGAAAAATGATCAAAAATTTACTTTTTCTAAGCGTTTATTTAACAAAAACTCAATAATTGTACCTAATTTCTTAATAAGTAAGCCATAAATTACAAAATTATGTCAAAAATAACACGCAAGTTCTAAGGATTTTCGAAGCGTTTATTTAACAAAAACTTAATTATTGCGCAAAATTTTTAATAAGTATGTCAATAAATCACAAAATCATGTTAAAAATGACATTATTTTTGGAAAAATAATCAACCAAAAATCAAGTTGTTTTCTTTGTTTTTATTAAACTGGAACGAAAAAAACACCAAATTTGGTCAAAAATGACCAAAAAATTATTTTTTCTAAGAGTCTATTTAACAAAAACTCAATTGTTGGGCAAAAGAAGATTTAAACACGTTTTTAGAGTAAAAATTAAGTTTTTCGAAGACGAAAAAATTGCCAAATTTAGTCAAAAATAACTAAAAATGTACCTTTTTTAAGAGTTTATTTTGCAAAAACTGTGAAAAAAACACAGATTCCTGGCTAATAATTTTTGAGAAAATTGCAAATAAAAACAAAAATTTGTTTAAAATGACGAATTTTTTATTAGATTTTATAAATGTTTCCTGAAATATTTGCTCACAGAGCTTTTGCGCTATTTTGTACAATGTGTTCAAAAATGGTTGTTCATCAAGTCATCTATGAAATTTGAACGTAATGTGCCGCTTAACTTACATTGTGAATGCGCCGTCAACGTCAAAGTGACAGATCCGTCAACATAATGGAAAAATATTCGAATCCAAAAACGAAAGAAAACAACAAAAATCACGAAAATATAAAGGCGAAAAACTGCCGAAAAATACAAAAAGTGAGCAAAAAGTTAATTTAAATATTTGACAGAAAACTACAATAATAATCACCATTTGGACGAAGCGGCACATTAAATTTCAATTCCATAGTTAACTTGATGAACCACCATTTTTGAACACATTGTATTTTAATCAACTGATAATTATAACAAGAAAATCTTTTTTATCCGAAACAAAACTACGTCAAATGTTCAGCTAGTTTAATAAACATTGTAAAAAAAATAAGAACAAAAAATTGATTTTTTCATCTACCTGTCTATTTTTTTCGTATTAGTGGACAATTACTAGAAGTGACCAAACTTTAGGGCCACTGTGTTAATAAGAAAACGAAACGCAAAATAAAACCATGCACTAGAATAAAAAAATGTTCGTTAATCGTCGATTAATAATTTTGATAAAAGTCGCCTTGTGACTATTTGTTAGTCGCTCTCAATAACAAATTAATTAATTACCAATATCCAGAGGCAATTAATATTAATTTACGTATTTTTGCAACTCGCTTGATTTATAGAAATTGTTATTAATCACAGTTATGCATCATTTTGCCATTTCAATAAAAGTTTGTTTGAATTTAAGCAACTAACCGGGCCAGATTTATGGCTGCAAGAATTCCAATTTGGCCCTTGTTAACCAATTCCGACTTTGTGTCATAATAGATTTTTCCAAGGCTTGTAATCTGGAGTTAAGCCGTCAAATGTGGCCGCGCCATTAATTAAATTTCTCGGCAATCCGCTTACGCTCATTTCCCGATTTTTCGCAAAGATTCGGTGTCTTCCTCGGCAGCGAATCAATCTTGGACAAAGCTCAAAGTTTGTTTAAAAAACTCGGGAGACCGCCACCATCAAAGTGCTTTCGTCTCTGTAAACTCTTGGCAAATAATTGCAAAGAAGAATCGGTTTAGCAAATTCATAAAGAGCTTTGGCCGTTATCGGCCTGCAAAGACACGGAGGATCAACCCTTCGTTGCGGTTGCTCCGGACTCCGGACCCGACCGCACCTGACGTCAATATTCATACGGATGTTTTATGCGAATTTTACGGAAATGTTTTAACTGCTTGGAGCTTTTAAGGGCGTCCGACCGGTTTATGCGCCGGTGTAAACCCGGAACGGTAATGATATTATGGAGCTTTTAAGCGCATTACAGTCATTCGATATTTGTTTTTATTATCGAAATTAAAATTTCACAGCGTGAAACCGGAAACTTTGATAAGTTTGTGGTAATTGCTGCGGAGCTGGGGATTGGATTGAAATTAGTGCAGGTACTTTGGGGGAGAGTTTCGCATAGTTCTAGTGGAAAAGTTAAATGGCGGTTGCGAGACACTACGCAAGTTGCAAAAATCACAATCATCTCCACTGCGTGTCTCAACTTTCGAGCCTAATATCTGTTATTTTTCTCATACTTAAATGGCCACACAAAAAATTTGATACAAATTTTGAAAATATCAGAGCAGTCACGTTTTAAAACAATTGATAAAGCGTTGCTAAGCAGCATTTTGTGCACCACTGAAAAATCTGTCAAATGTCACTTGCAGACACTTACGGTAGGGGTGGCCAAAATTCAGTGGCAGTGCGCATTTGTTTCATAGAGATCTACCCACATTTAACAGTTTTTTTCTTTTATCATGCAAAACAAACGTCTTTAAAGGACGAGTTTTTCCTTACACCATTTCTATTGACGATGAATTTTTAAATATATTTTTTAATTTTTTTATCCGTTGACAAATCACTGAGCTATCAGGCTTGAGAGTGTTGTGTGGGCCACCCTGTATGGCTGCATCCCGGCCGTTAGTCATTTGCATCTCGTATAAATTTCGCACGAGGGACGAAATTATTGTTATTCGGTTTTTGTTCAGCACGTGTACGAGATCCCATCGAATTATGTTTGTGTTTTAATGAAAGTCGACGGCGCGTGCACGACTTCATCTACCCGGAGTGGCTCCGGGCTGTGTGCGGCTTTGTCCTCGATGGTGCAACATGGAAATTTTCTAAAACAAAAATAACAAGCCCATCTCGCGTCGCCCGGATTAATAATGGATGGGATTTATTTTGCAAATATTATCAGAGGGCACAAACAAAAACACAACGGAAACGTTTACTCGTAGACAGGCTTTTACTTTTAACGAAATGACCGAAATGATGTTTAATGGTTAAATTACAGTAATCCACGAAATGTGGTGGACGTAGTTGGGGAAATGGTACGTTGCGTAATGGGTACAAATTTAGTTTTGATTGCACAATGCACGGTTTGAAACAGAATTTTGAACAAGGTGTTTTTCAGATAAACAATTTGTCATTACATTGTCAGATTATTCGGATAATGTCGGGGCTTCACTACACGACTGTTTGTAAACTAGCTTTAATTAAATTTGACATTTTAATCCTAGCTTCTTTATACAGCGTGTTACGGAACGGTTTAGCAAAAATTTAAAGAATGGCTACACGATCAAGTAAAATTCATGTGTTATTATCGAAAATCCAAAAAATTGTTTTAAAAACTATAGTCCCAAATTTTGAGAACCGCTGAACTAGGATAACAAAAATTAGCGAATATCTCAAATTATTGACAAAATGGAATTGATTCTTACAAAAAAAGCAAAAAAAAATGTTGGGAATTGAACCTGCGTCACAAATGAACATGCTAGCAAAAATTTTGAAAAATTTTCAAAACGTCTGCATTAACAAAACGTTATTTTGTTTAAGGAAATTATTAACTGTTAATAAACTACTATAAGCCACACAGTGGTTTTGAACAAACAGGTAAATAATATTGCTGAGCCATTTCCTAACACCCTGTATACAATATGAGTCTGCTTAAAGTACTTTTTTCTACATGGTTTTGAGTTTTTTTAGAATTTTTCTAGATACTTTAAAAATATACTAATATTAATTAGTTATTTTGTGTAGAAAGAGATGTATTTATGGATAATGCATAATTTTGTTATTTTGACGTTTAAAAATGTAATTTTTGTCGTATCACCCATGAAATACTTTGAGGAACAATTACTGTGGCTCCTGGCGACCCATTTTTGGACACACCATACAGGAAACTTCGCCAGTACTTAAGAAATTTAATTGTTTAAAAGTTAATAGTTTCAACAAATTAGCTCATTTAGTAATTAGAAATAAAAATATAATCACGATTTTAGTTAATCCAAATTTTATGAATTTTAATGTATTTTTGAAACAAACTAAATATCAAAATAATTAAATATTGTTTATTTTCGAATGTCGGAAGAAATTTAAAAAAACGTTAAATTATTTATTACTTATAGTTAACATTATTTCTTTCTAGTTTTTTTAATTATTGACAAAACGTTGTTCGTGTTGTTTGTTTTTTTTTGTAATTTAGTCTCTTGCAGTAAAATTATGTTTATTTCTCCTGTAGTAGGAAATATTTCTGTTTTTGCCACTAAATAAAATGTCTAACTTCCTAAAAATCCGGTGTCTACTTATGGCTCTATTTCGCCCACTTCCTAAATTCCCGCTTCAGATGGGCCCATGACTGTAAACGATCGACTTGGGTTCTTTATCGCCACTCTCCCGTGAAACGTCAAATAATAACCGTACATCAATCCGGATTAAAGCCACGTCAAAACGAACGGCCCCAAATAAATTGAAACACTCTCCTGGCAAACATTTTTGTCCGTGTATTTAATTGCGTTTTGTTTCGTCCGTTTGTGGCCCGAATTGAAAGGTAACATCGTCTTCAGAAATATATAAAGTGATAAAACATCGATAAAAGGGAAACAGTCGGACGTTAACAACTGCGCCTATTGTGTGTCCACCCTGACATGGCTGGATATTTACGATTTTTTCTTTGTGAGTCCTCTTAATAAAAAATATATGGGATTTTCGGCCTCGACGTCACGCTTCCGCCTGAAATATTGTTAGCACTTTGGTATTTTTCATCACTGACCCGTTCTATGTGTGTTTGAAGTGGTGCTATTACACAACGTGTAGCACGAGTGTTTTTGTTCGGACAAAATGGAGCGCATTCTTCACGAGCGTATCTTTTATGCATTGATTTACGTCGGGAGGGGCCCGCAAAAATTCGCCATTCACAACTTTGGCGCAGGTTAATTAACGGACCAAAGCCGCTAAATTACCGACCCCCGACTTTAACATTAAAATATGATCGGTTTATTTCGCACGAGCTTTATTAAATTTTATAACGGATTTCGGACCAAGCCGGTGCTACGCACAAACAGGTGAGACCGAGCCAAAGCTGACAGTTGGAGAGGTTTTAATTAACGCACAAAGCGCACGATTTCAGCTCGAACAGATGCCAAAATCGTAAAAAATTCGATTTTTGCACACATTATTTCCCCAATCAACTAATAAGTTGCGCGAGAACACGACCAAGTTTGGACCAAATTAGTGCCAAAACAGAATAAATGCGTTTGTTTTGAAAGTATTAATGCACAGCTAAAAATTTAATTTCGGACCCGGCGCATCCACCATTTATGCAACATTTTTTTTATTTTATAAAAGGTAAATAAATAGTGTAATTGTGAGTACACTAAAATATAAATAGCAATTAAATGTATAAAAACTGTAAAAGCACACTTATATAACCGAGATATAACCATTTAATATAACCGCAAGCTACCAAATGTGACGCGCTTTTGTTAGCTAACTGTTATATAACCACTTATCTAACCGTTATTTACGCGTGATTATACAGCGGTTATATAAATGGCCTTATATCTCGGTTATGTTGCGGTTTTGTATCGTTATATAACCCTTATATAAGCGTGGTTATATTGGGATTACATAACTATTCTTATATCCGGTTATTGTGCATTTATGTATCGGTAGATAACTTTTATAGTCTAGAAGTAGGAAATAAGCAAGTATCAGTGCTATATTGCATCACATATTTAGCAGTTATATAACCTTTGCTGTATACGCCAGTAATAACTTTGGTTAGATAACTGATATATACACTGAAACTAACATGGGCCATATTGCTTAAGAAACATAACGGTTATATAACCGTAGTATAACTACGATTATATATGCTAAACATAACCATGGTTATATAACTGTTATATAAGCTGAGTCTAACATAACCAACGGTTAAGTTTGTGTATTGCGGTTAGATAACCGCTAAATAACTCAGCAAAATTGTGCTACTAGTGTATTATGTAATTCGTATAAGTTTTTTAAACAGCGAAAAAATGACAAAAATGTAAAATAGTTATGAACAAAAAACAATTAAATAAGTACAAAAAAGTGCTAATTTTAAAATTGAAGTTGCAATTTTGGAACTCCAACTTTCATTTTAAATAAACTACAGAAAATTTGGAGCCAACTTTATTCGATACAAATCCTTTTTGCAGTAAAGTTTTTGTACGAAAAGCCCACTCATTTATTAATAATAATAATACCTCACTAAAATTACACGTTAAAAGTTAAATACAGTGTTCTACTACAAAACTTTTTAATTTAGTTTTAAAGCTCATTTAAAGGAGCATTGTTAAAAGTGATGGCAAAAAATCGACTGCATGTTTGCGTTCTACTTAATATATTGTATGTTGGTACAATGTTCACCTTAGCTCTTATACAATATTAATAAGTAAGATTCAAAAAGTTTAATGCATTTTTGTCTATTTTTTACATAAATGAATGCAAGTGAGTACGATAAGAGCTTATTTATTTCTACCTAAAAACTACACATGTGCATTTATATTTCTTCATTTTTTCTCTAAGCACATAAGTTTTTTAAAATTTTTCTGTTTCTTCTTATTGTGAATGATGTTAACTAAGGAATTAATAGTTTAAACTTTTTTTATTTCTTCCGACATTCTAAGACAAACGATGTTTAAATGTAGTTTTGTACAAAAATTGGTGACGTCACAAAGTAATACCAAAAAAAAATAAAAAATTCAAACAAACAAAAAATCAATTATATAAATATTTTGGTTGTTTAAAAGAATTCATACTGTATTTATAGAATTCAAAATTTTGGTTAATTATGTTCACATTTTTAATTATAAGCTAATTTCTTAAAAAGATTAATAATAGATATTGTTTAAAGCACGAACAAGAGGAAGCGAATGAGTGCCTCAAAAAGTTGACATTGTTAATACCTTATTAATATAAACTTTTTTATTCTGGCGACCAAATTTAAATATTTTTTTAATAAATATTTTTAAATTTTTAAGTAGGGATAGCTTATAGAAACGGCCTTAACATTATTCAACTAATTTCCAGCTTTCTGTTTAAAATAAGAAAGTTGATGCGATTTCCTGTTATTTGAGCAGAACTTAAGGTATTATGGCTGAGTACCAACTTTCAAATAAATATCTTTATTAGAACTTTCAATACTTTCTATAAGGGATTTAGACGGATCAGCTTGTATACACTTTTCGAACTAAAAAAAGTATGTGACGAATTGTAAGACCATTAGACAGAAATTAAATTCCCTAAAGTCAGTATTGCCACTCAAGAAAAAAATATAAATTTCTAACAAATCCAATGTTTATTTGCGAGTACGCTGTTTGCAAATATATTTTAAGAGTGTTTTTCCCGCAACAATTTAAATAAATTTAAGCCTACAAATTCCCGTCCCGCTCTTGTCGCGTAATAAGCGGTCCACTCTTGGCCATTAATCACATCGTTGTCGGGGTGTTTAAATGTAAACACGCCAACAATATGGATGTAATTCCGTTTTATATTCAGCGACGAGTTTATTTTGTGTCGTCATCGGTGTGCACCCTTTAATTGTCATCGTCGTTGGCGCAATTTTTAATCCCTTCTTGGTCGCTCTCCTCATTCGATTATGCAAATCGGCAGTCGGAAAGTTGTCGCAGTGTCAAACTTTCCGATCGACAAAATCGTCTGCTGTTTCTTCAATTCCGGGCAAGTCCGGAATAATAATTAAGTCCCAGCGAAGGGAGATTGTTACGGGACACGTCCTCGGGAAATTGCCAACGGTCACTCGACGACAAATCACGGATTATTCCAAAGTTTTGACATTAATTGGAATGTAGCTGTTTGGAAAAATCGCCAAGTTTTACAATCTAATTAAAAAGTTAATAGAGCGCGCAGGGGGCGATCGAACCAACAGTTTGATTGGCTACAGGGCGTAATGTGGGCAACCCTTTCGTTTTCTTGGAATTAAAATGCGAGTCAGTTTGGTAATTTTATTAATTACCGCAGTGAATATTATCCAATTGGGCGAATCGATGTTTATCGGTCGTTACGTCTTCTCTCCGATATTCAATTATAAAATTGTTTTAACCGGAGAATAGCGTAAATAGATCCCAGTGAAACCCGGCCTTAATTCAATTCGAATGCGTCACGTTTCCTAATTAGCGCAGTGTTGATTGGTTGTTAGAGAGAAGACCATACGGCTGAACAGAAATTCGTGCGCGTCGAGTGCATTTATCTAATGAAATTTCGTGCAAACTAATTAACATAATAGCTGGAAATAAACACCGATTTTAAAATCGATTCACTATTTTTCTACCGGATTTTACGAAATTTCACTAACACGCTATTTTAAGGGCTATTCTCAAAACTCTAAATAAATGTGCTTTGTTAAAAATTAAAAATTTGACACAATTTTTATTTTTTCGAAATTCCTAAATTAAATCGCATTCAATTGCATCATTAAAAGTAAAAAGCTATGTTTTTTACTGCGTTTTTGGATAAGTTGAGTTATTTTAAGGTTGTTTTTATTTGCTGACCCTATACCTAAGTTTAACTGTTTTTGGGATATTTAAGATTTTTTAAAAATTTTTGGATTTGCACCTGTCACTTAAAAAATCGGAAACTCTCTTAGTTTTAAAGACTTCGAAATCAAATTTGGAGAATTAAAAGAGAAAGCTTATGTCTGTTCTTCAGTGGGTGCAAAATTGGAAAAGAAGTTAATAAACCCAAAAATTTTAAGGTTAAGTTTGGACAACTTTAAGTATCCATAACTCATTTTTTTCAAATAGGATGTCCCAATTTTTATTTTACTGGATGGAAGAGAATTTTTTTCTGCGCCGATCTGTATTAGCATTCCCTATACCTATCTGTGATAATTTTCAAGTTATGTTGGTTTTTTTAAGATTGTAGAAAATTTCTTACAACAGCTATTTTTGCATAGTTTGCCATAAAAACATTTCTGACTAAACAAACGACAAACTTTGTTCAAAACTGTGTTGTCCCTCCTATGAAAACAAAATAATTTCATTGGATGTTTGTTTAAAAAAGTAATTTTTTACATTTTTTCTCTCGTTTCCATGGCAACCTATAGGAAAGACCTATGGCTTGAATTTCTCAATCCCAACAAAAAGTTATTGTTAGCTTGAAAACTATTAAACAAAAGTTAATACAGATCGATACAGAATTAAATTCGCTACAATATAATGAAATAAAACTTGTGGCATTTCATTTGAAAAAATTGGGATATGGGTGCTTAAAGTTTTGAAAACTTTACTTTAAACGTTTGGAATTTGTTATTCTTTTTTAGAAATTTGAAAATACCAATGAAAAGATCTAGGCTTTCTCATTAAAATGAACTAAAAAATGTTTCCAAATTTTTCAAAATGGCAGAGTTATCGATTTTTGAACTGAAAGGTGCAAATCTAAAAAAAAATTAAAAACTAAATATTTCGTAAACGGCTAAATTTAGGTATAGAGAAAGCTTATAAAAACTACTTTAAATAACTCTAGTAATCCAAAAAAGCATTAAAAATATAGCTTTCTATTTCAAATAAGGAAGTTGATGGCGACTAATCGTATAACCGGAAGTGTCACTATCTAAAATTTTTTTATGGCAAGATTATAGTTGTACACAAATTTTCAGATGACTATTAGAACTTCCAATACTTTCAATTTGGCGTTTAAACGGAACATCGTGTATAAAACGAAACACTACTCATAAAAACTCACAAAAGTTGTGTTTTCACTAAATATGAACTATATTATACAGGGTGAGTAAATCATGATGTATTTGTGAAAATTTCTCAGACGCAACCAAAAATAATATTTCCTTTACCACTTGATATTACCTATTGTTGTAAATGACATGTGATACAAAATTATTTTTTATTTATTTATTTATTTATTATTTATTTAAAATAATTAAAGACCGACGTACATATGATATTATTAGTGGCTTGCTCTCCGGTCCTTGAGTCTGTTTGTGAAGGATGACTCAATTAACACCGTCTCGTTGGCTCAATTGATTCGATCGAATTTGAGTCAATGAGGACAATCATCGAAGTGAAGGACTAGCGAGTCGAGTTCTAGCAAATCCATTCCTCTTATAGAGGCAATTTACACTTTGTGGTTTGTTGAGGACTTAGTGACGCTCATGAACATTGTATTTAGATTACCTGGACCCACAAACTAACACAGTCGCCACATTATTGATTACTTTACGTAAAACACTTTAATAAGCTTGTAATATTGTAATTCGCGCGATAACCATCCTCCATTGCACGAATAACTTGAGCTACGTGTTACTCGAATATGCTATTTGTTGCAATTTTATCGCTCTAATAGGGCTCGTGTTTGCAATCGCGCAAAAACACAACTTATTTAACAAGAAAACACTTGCAGCGAGTCTTTGTCTTTTAAACATTTTTTATTAATTTCTGCTATAGAAAAAATAAAAATAATTTTTATTTCAAAAAATTCTAGTACAATAACAAATAAACAACACGAAAAAGTTAAGTTTTGTCAATAACTTAATAATTTTCTATTATACAAAAAATAATAAAAAATAAAATAAATAATAAATCTGGAAAAGAAAAACACTAATAAATTGTGACAATAAATCCTTATCATGAAAACAATAAACTAAAAATATAAAAACTGAAATACAGAAACCTAAAAAATTAGAATTTTCTAGATCTAAGTGTCTGGAGGGGTGGTAATTAAACAAAGAAACTGATGAATATCGCGGTGTTTGAAAATCGTCGTATTGAGCTCTCGTGTCAGAATCTCGAGTGCATCAAGTTAAGTGAATACGGCCGGTACTTTGTCGCGTTTAACGTTAATATAAAGCGAACGGCGTCGTTCGTGTGGTGAATTCCGGGCCCGGAGCATCTATGATCCGGCGCACATGTCGGCTTGTATATTTACTCCTCGGCGGTGCCGTGACCGGCGTAAGTAAGACGATTCTTCTTTTCGTTTCCGGAACTTGTAAGCACCTCACGTCCCGCCCGCCGCGAAACACGTCCCCGGAATTTGCAACGCAAATTGTCACATCGAGAGTACTTTTTATTGCTAATGACGCCTCAAAATGAATTATCGGCCAGGCCAGGAACGTATCGGAATTGTTTTAATGTGTAGGTGAGTTTCTCTGGTATCGCGTGAGCGAACGGCATGCTATCTAGCATGGGCTGAATTTGAATTTTGCCACGATAAATTGGAAGCAGATCGAAAAACAAAAGCCTGTTAAGTGTAAAGCAATTTCGACGCTAATGCGCCGCTCGAAAACTTCCGGGGGCGGCGTCTTTTGCGATTATTATACAAATATTTATAACCGGGAAAAACCAGAGACAAAAAATCTGACGTTATTTACAGGAAGGTAAGTTTTGAAAGCTTTCAGATCGTCAGAAGTGACAAAACGGTGGTGTTAGAAGGAAATTTTATCAGCTTTAATTTTGGTAAAAAGATAAAAATTGATTGGAGTAACTGTTTTCGAGATATAAGCAAAAAACCAAAAAACTGTTACCTTAATTAAGCGCTTGCATATAAGCAAATTTAGTACTATTAGTATTATTATTATTAATGTTATTGTTATTAATATGACGACTAAAAACGACTCTGAAGACTTTAGTGACTTTTATGTCTCCTCCTTTTTCCTCTACTAAAGTGTTAGACACAATTAATTTAGTTTAATTTTAGTTTTTCAAACATTTTATTTTAAAGCAAATTTTTGTTAAAGATTATTTATATCCAACTCTATAACTCGCTTATGGTTGGTCCTACAAAAAAAATGCAAGTAACTATTTTGTAGGAAATTTTATCAGTTTTAATTTTGAAAAAAAGATAAAAATTGATAGGAGTAACTGTTTTCGAGATATAAGCAAAAAACCAATAAGAAAACTGTTACTGTTACTGAACAAAAATGTAATTCAGTTTTCAATGTTTGAGACGAAGACGAAAATGCAGCATTTAAAAACGACTCTGAAGACTTCAGTGACTTTTATGTCACCTCCTTTTTCTTCTAATAAAGTATTGGACCCAATAAATTAAGTGTATTTTAAATCACAAGACATTTTCTGTTAAAGCACATTTTTTTTTAATTATTAATTATTTTCAAACTTACATCTCGCTTATGGTTAGTTCTACATGAAAAATGCAAATAACTATTTTGAAGGAAATTTTATCAGCTTTAATTTTGGTGAAAAAATAAAAATTGATAGGAGTAACTGTTTTCGAGATATAAGCAAGAAACTGTTACCTTAATTAAGCGCTTGCATATAAGCAAATTTAGTACTATTAGTATTATTATTATTAATGTTATTGTTATTAATATGACGACTAAAAACGACTCTGAAGACTTTAGTGACTTTTATGTCTCCTCCTTTTTCCTCTACTAAAGTGTTAAACCCAATTAATTTAGTTTAATTTCGGTTTTTCAAACATTTTATTTTAAAGCAAATTTTTGTTAAAGATTATTTATATCTAACTCTATAACTCGCTTATGGTTGGTCTTACAAAAGAAATGCAATTAACTATTTTGTAGGAAATTTTATCAGCTTTAATTTTGAAAAAAAGATAAAAATTGATAAGAGTAACTGTTTTCGAGATATAAGCAAAAAAACAAAGTAAAAACTGTTACAGTTACTGAACAAAAATGTAATTCAGTTTTCAATGTTTGAGACGAAGACGAAAATGCAGCATTTAAAAACGACTCTGAAGACTTCAGTGACTTTTATGTCACCTCCTTTTTCTTCTAATAAAGAATTGGACCCAATAAATTAAGTGTATTTTAAATCACAAGACATTTTCTGTTAAAGCACTTTTTTTTTAATTATTAATTATTTTCAAACTTATATCCCGCTTATGGTTAGTTCTACATGAAAAATGCAAATAACTATTTTGTAGGAAATTTTATCAGCTAATGAATTTTAGTAAAAAGATAAAAATTGATAGGAGTAACTGTTTTCGAGATATAAGCAAGAAACCAAAAAACTGTTACCTTAATTAAGCGTTTGCATATAAGCAAATTTAGTGCTATTAGTGTTATTATTATTAATGTTATTGTTATTAACATGACGACTAAAAACGATTCTGAAGACTTTGGTGACTTTTATGTCTTCTCCTTTTTCCTCTAATAAAGTGTTAAACCCAATTAATTTAGTTTAATTTCGGTTTTTCAAACATTTTATTTTAAAGCAAATTTTTGTTAAAGATTATTTATATCCAACTTTATAACTCGCTTATGGTTGGTCTTACAAAAGAAATGCAAATAACTATTTTGTAGGAAATTTTATCAGCTTTAATTTTGAAAAAAAGATAAAAATTGATAGAAGTAACTGTTTTCGAGATATGAGCAAAAAACCAAAGTGAAAACTGTAACTGTTACTGAACAAAAATGTAATTCAGTTTTTAATTTTTGAGACGAAGACAAAAATGCAGCATTTAAAAACGACTCTGAAGACTTCAGTGACTTTTATGTTTCCTCCTTTTCCCTCTAATAAAGTGTTGGACCCAATAAATTAAGTGTATTTTAAATCACAAGACATTTTCTGTTAAAGCACATTTTTTTTAATTATTAATTATTTTCAAACTTATATCTCGCTTATGGTTAGTTCTACATCATCGACAAAACCAAATGGTTGGTCAAAATGACCGATGTTATTATGTTCACATGGTCATCGGCTGTATTTAATATAAATTAAAATAAATTATTAGCAGGCAATAGCGCAACATATTATTGAACAAACCAGGCAATTAATTATCAAGTTTAGATTCGGAGCGGAAATTGTGATTTTTGCCTGCATTTGAAGTGAAAACTTGACCGATCTCATTAATTTAAAAACTTTCTGCGGCTCGAAGTAAACAAGAATCGCGATTTCTTTAATTAAATTCGACCCGATCGCCTATTAATTAAAGCTTTCATCTTTGGATTTTTCCCCCGGAAAATAAGAAATTTAAATCGGAAACTGCGGCAAATGAGATTTGTGTCCGCATGTTGTCAGTGCAAATTACTCGCGCTTTTCGGCCTCCAAATGCCGGGAATTTTCAAGCGTCCGATTTCGGACAAGTGCCAGAAGTTGCGTTTACGCCACGTTATACACCGGGCCGAAGTTTTCGGTGCAATTCAAATTTAATACGCAATCTTGCGCTAATTATCCAAAAAAAAGGCTGCAAAATCACAGCTAAGCGGTAATATTGCATTTGTCCAAGTTCTTGGCGAAAGTAAGTAGGTGAGTTAGGGCGACAATGCCGCCATCCGAGTAATAGGCACTAACGAAGTGCTAGTCCGGCACTATCCTCAGTTATCTCGTGAAATGTGTACATGTAGAAATATAAATGGCAGTGCAGCCTTGGAGAGATACAGGCCATTATGTGGTACGTGAAATGCCAACTGCCGAGCCACTTAGCCTCTCTACACCATTGTTCCCAACCTAATTACGACGACTACACTAAGTTTTAATGCTTCCATCATCAATTAAGCTACATCAGACGCCGAATTTTTCAAACTTGGCTAAGATTTCGAGCGATCACGATGTGAATATAATTACATGCAGATACGCGAGGCGAATTTATGGCCGTTTCGGTGGAATGTATTCTTCGGAAAATTGCGTGAGAATTCTGCAAGTTTTAATGACCTTCAATAAACAGTGTTCGAGTTATCGATCGTTTTGCACCGGCTTGCTTCTTAACAAGATTGGGAAACAAACTTGTACAGTTTTTCACAAAGAAAATCTGATTCCGTCAATGGTTTTTAAGCTTGATCGTTAGCTGTGGAGGAATTAACAAAATTAAACACGTCTGGGCTGCGTGGCTTCGTTCAAATCCGGGTTGTCGTCACAAAAATTTTGAATTTTTTTTGCTGATTTTATGATATTTCGGCTTCTTGGTTAAAATTTTGAATAGTGCAAACATCAGGAAAATCGTGAAGATGTTTTGAATAAACAAAAAATTCGTTAAGGCCTTAAATAATGATTGTTAATTTATTTTTTGTTACTAATAAATATCTTCCTGGCAAGCTTTGCTTTCAGATAAAATCGGGAAAATAGCTGACACTTAAAAAAATAAATATTATAAAAAATCGTTTAAGCTTCGACTAGTTTCAACTAGATTTTTACACTTGGACGACCTTTTAAGAAGTTGTTTTTGCAAAATCAGGACAAAATGCGACACGTGATGCCACTTGAAAAAATTGTAGGTGCTCGGGATATTTTGTAAAAATTTATTAAAATCCTAAGAGGCGACTGTCGGTTTATTATAATTTTTTTTTAAACTTAATTTCTGCAAAAATCAGAAAAATATGACACTTGAAAAAAAATATTATGAAAATAATTTAAAAAATCGTAGATATTCATTGAGATCCTAGCGACTGAGTTTACAAACTTTTAACAATGAAAAATTCTACATTTTCTGCAATAATCTGAAAATTTGCTAGACGAGATGACACTTAAAAGAAAAATAAGGTTTCTACAAATTGTGAAGCTATTTTAAGAAAACAATTAAATTCGTTAACACCTCAAGTAGTCACTGTTGGTTTATTTTTTACAGTTGAAGGCTTTTTGACGAACTTTATTTTTTGCAAAAGCTGAAAATTGGAAAATTATTACAGGGACAAACACTTAAAAAAATAAAATTTGTGTTGTAAAGATATTTAACAAAACAAACAAAAACTGTTAGGACCGGTTTATAGAAAGCTCGATTAAAGTTAATTGCGATGGTAAAAGTTAACAACGCAAATGGACCAACCAAATTGCATCATTTCGGTCACGTGATCACTTAATCATGCATTTAATTGCGAATTAAGTTAATGACGCTTCTATAAACCGGTCCTTAAAGCTTTAACTTTTATTATTTTTTAAGTAAAAATTTTTTTCTCCAAAGAAATACAAAAATTTCTGCTTATCTTGTGTAGACATAAAGAAAAATTAATTTGATGATATTAAGAACAACATTCCTTTAGGTTCTAAACTACTGATTGTTGATTATCATTTTTTACAAGTAAATGGTTTTTTGTTAAATTTTTTGTATTGTGAAGATATTTTGAAAAAACAAAAAAAATGTTAGAGTTTTAATGATTTACAGTTAAGTGCTCTCTTAATAAGTTGTTTTCAGTAAACATCAGAATAGCTGCAGGCAAAAAAAAAATTTGTACTGTGTAATTATTTAAAAAAAGTAAAAGCAATGTTAGGGCTCTAACTATTACAAACATTATTTTATTATTTGCTTACAGTTAAAATCACTTTTTCAAGCAAAAAATCAGGAAAAATTGCGACACATTTATGTTTGTGTCGAAATTTTGAGAAAACTGTCACTGTAACTAGTGACTGTTGCTTGATTATTTTGTACAGTCAACAGAACAAGATTTATTTGCTGTAAAAATCAAGATAATTGCTTTACGTAATGACACCTAAAAATTGTATAGGGAAGATACTTTAAGAACACAAAAATTCATAAATTTTCTGAAACTGAATGTCTTTTTCACAAGCCTTGTTTTCTACCAACATCAGAAAAATAGCTAGACTGGAAGTAACATAAATAACTTAAATGTGTGTTGTGAAGATATTTTGATAAAACAAAAAAAACGTTAACTAGTTCTAACTTGTTTATTATTTTTTCCACAGCTGAAGGCTTTATTAGCAAGTTTTTTTTGTACAAATCAGGATCAGGACACTTGAGAAAATACAGTAAGTGCTGTAAGAAACTTTGAGAGAAAAAATTGTCAAAAAAAATTTTGATTTTTAGTCGATCGGTCAGTAACACTTACTTTTGCAACTTTTTTTAGAATTGTAATTTTCACTCAAACTCGGCAAAACTCGCGAAATGTGTTTTGTTTATTGAGTGGATGAATTATAGCCGAAATCTGGTACAAAACTGTCACTCAGCGGTTTCAATTACCAAGGCGTGATAGATTGTTACGTTTTAATTAGATTTTTCTCCCCGCTCTTATTTTCGGCTTGATTTCTGAGATGTACAGATACCTGGCAATAATTTAAACATTATCCGGCTGCGCCTAAATAAATAACTCTGAACGTGGCAAGATGTCCGATAAGCCCCGATGTCTCAATCGATAAAATCGTAATATCTCAAGCCTTCCCCCGCAAATATTCAAAATGAAACGATCAATCAATCCCGAGATTGACTGGCTCATTAATAACGGTTTAAAGTAGATGTTGGGAGTCGACGACGCAATTATCAGAATGGCATTTTTGTTAATGACGATCAAGAGTCGAGAGGGTGGTATTAATGCGACTTTGCTCGTGTATAACCTGTTATAAATGGACTCGATGGGCGCGCCCTAATTCATTCGACAGCCTCCGGGATGATTGATACTTCCTGCAGCGCAGACAATACGCAAAAATCGGTCAACACTTTTTCGGCTGCAATTATTGTTTGTAATCTCCAGCCGGGATCGATCGCTTTGTGCTCCGCGCTCATACATAAGATGACACTTCATCAGTTATGTACCTGCGCCGATTGGAAGCCATTGTCGGCTCGCTCCATTATTCGAATGCAGCCTTTGTCTGTGTCCTCGTATTGTAATTTTTGGCAATAATATGCCTTCCATAAACACTAGACCTGGCCCGAAATCAATAAAGCGATGTAAAAATCGCCCCAACTCATTGAATAAACATTACTTTACACAAAGTTCCAGCGAGCTGTTTTCCATGTAATGGACTGGGATTCCATTCACTTTTAATTAACATGCTGCTCGAAAGACGAAAGGACTGCGCCTTGGATAACTCTATAAACCCTTTCCGGGAAAAACCCACCGCAAAAATTACAATAGCGGCAATTGGGTTACAATCCCCCCAAAAACAATTACTCTTTGCACGGAGGAATTTTAACGGAATTCGGCCGACGGTTTATTATAACGCTGATAAATGTTTTATTTCGCACACATCTGAAATTCCTGAATTGATTGCTCGATAATTAATCGAAATAGCGAAAAGTTAGGGCCGCCGAAATGACTGCATTACGGCTATTGTGACCTTCCAGCTTAGTGTGTTACATAATTAATTTTCGGGGCAAATATATTTAGAGCGCTCTGAGCTAACAATTCATATTTACAACACTTGGTGGATGCGCCGGGTCAGTTTTTGTCGCTTTGCTCGTCTGATGAATTTATCACAAGTTGTAAAGTTTGAAAGTGCGTAATTGTTATTTTGTTCGGAGCGATAAGCGCCGGATCATTAAGTAAGGCTCTTCAGAAATGCGATGAATGAAGGTTTCCGATTACAGCAGCATAAATTCGGCTCGTCTATCTACATTTAATTATAGGCGAATCGCCAGGGAAGCGAAATGTTTGGAAAATGTCGCTTTTACTGGCTTTTGAGTGATTATCAGGAATTTTTATTTCTGGAATTAAAAGTGAAGGAGAGAAGTGGGTTCGATGGGATTTGGGTGGTTTCAGTGCTGAAGCTTTTACTTTTTTTCTAAATTTACAATTCTCTAGATGCAGTGCAAGTTCAATATTATTACATGAATAAGTTTGTAAGTGCCCAGAAATGGTTTCCTTGCATTAGAGTCTCGAAAACTTATACAACCGAACGGTTTTTGTGTTTTTTTTGTCGCCAAATACGTTATCAAATCCGTTAAGATTAATTATTTTCAAGAAATTAAATTTTTAGAAATAGTTGACTTTTATGATACAACCATTTTTTTGGTTAAGAATTTAGTGGTCTTATTTTTATTCTAGAAGTGGTTACTATGGTACATTAATTGATTTAGTTATTATTTTATTCTATCACTGTTAAAATTTAACTAAAATTTACTAATGTATCTAAAATATATCATTACTTGTATAATAATAGTACTATTATTTTATCTTTTCGAAAAAAAAAATATTTTTTTTATTTGCTGTTAAGTTCTTAAGGTTTTTCTTCATATATGTGAATTTTTTTATTATTTTTAACCCAATCTTATAAAACTTCAAAAAGTTTAGACTAGCATTTAATTCAAAATAAAAACTTGTAATGTATCATTGTGATTATAATAAAATTAAAAATATAAAAATAGTATTCATTCATCGAAATTTATGGCTAGCACATTTTTAACAGATTTTTAAGAGAAAAATATTTAAGCATCTCTGATGATACAACAGCTACTTTTTACAGCTGCTTAATAGTAATTGATAATTGTTTTTGATAACATTTTTAGCCATCTTTTTAATATCTGATCCTAGATTATAAACACTATTTTAAAACACGTTTCCCGTAGCAACACGTTTTTACTATTTTAAAACACGCTACCCATAGCAACGTGTTTTACATTAAATTGTTCCAACAAAAAAAAACTTTGAACGTTGAACACTTACGCAAAACGCTTAAAGTTCTCGGATGTTTAGGTAAGCACTCGCATATGCTCGTTGCATAACGACAGTCCTCGAACTTTAAGCTTGTGTTTTCACTCTTATATTATTAATAACTATAATTATAAGGAACTGTAGAAACAGTCAAACAAAATGTTTTAATACAAAGTTTTTAATATAAAACGCTGAATTAGGTGCGATTTTTACTTTTTTATTTTTTATTTTTTTTGTCTGATTTTTAATGAAAACATACGTAGACTCACCCTGTACATTTTTTTATGTCACGGTTATTTTTACCTAATTATTTGTCATGCTTTAAAAACGGCTTCCACTTCAACCAAATGGCCAAAAAAAGACTTAACCAAAATTTTCGTTCTAATAAATCATTAATATTACATCACATTTTTTAATTTTATAGATTAATTAAATTTTTCTATTTTTTTAATAATCTTTGCTTTGTAGTTTTCGAATTTAGTTTGGAACAAAATTTATCAAAGTGTATTGATGTCACTAAGCTTTCGTCAAAGCTAAAGCTTCTTTAAATAGGCTAAATCAATAATTGCTACAAAATTTACTGTTTACTGTTAAAACTACCATTACCTCTTTACATGTTCAACAAAAATATTTGTCCAAGTCGAAACCACATACTTATTCTTGAGATAATGCGTTTAAATAAGCTAAAAACGGAATAGAAAGTCTAAATTTTTGGACTTATTCTCCTAATCGGCCTTTTTCGTCTAATTTCATTCCCGGATTTATGTTTGATTTCCATAAGTCGTGGGGTCGTAAAAGCGCGATTGCATTGTCCTGTCTTTGTCTTGGTTAACGGCAACACTTAGTCTTACCGCAGATAAAAAAGCAATGCATTTATATGGAGACATTTAGGAGATCGTGTCGTTTTATGCATTAGAGAAATTTTTCCGAATTTCAGTGTAATTAAAATAAGGCGCACTTTGGTAATTAACTCCCCTCGACAAGGGTTTTTTCGGTTGTTATTACCGGATTGATTCCGTAATAAAATTAAATGGGTTGTTCCAAATTCCGGCTTCTTTTCCATTTTACAGAAAACAATTTAAATAATTAATCCGGCGGCTTTTGCCGGCATATGAAAATGGAGAGATAAATTACTTCGTGTTTACTTAATGAGAGTACACGGGTCGGGAAAAAGGTTAACAAAAATTGCAAACTTGTCTCTGTTTCACTTAATCCAATTCCAGGCGAAAAATTTTATTCAAAATCTGCACCAAACTTCGCCGATTCGAGCAACATTGTTACAGTTTATGTTACAACTCGCTGCATACATTTTCTTAGTTTACCATTTACCCGAAACCATAAACAAGACCCTGTATCAAGTTATTAGCACGGCTCCGAACTTGCAAACTACCAGTTTTTCCTCCAAGAAGACGATATTAATGGAAACGTCGCGCTATTTAAAACACGTACAAAATAACCCTTCAGCGCTGTGATTAATGGCCGGCCCGGAAATGATACCGGAGCCCACAGATGGCACTTTTGACGTAAACACTCAACTTTTAAATTCGAAAATCACGAATTTATAGCTAGTTTTGAACTTTTAATTGTTGCTCGCTTATTAATATTAAAACGCGTTCGAGGTGCGCTGTTGCATGCACTTGTAGGTCAGGGTGGCTCATTAATTAGGCCGCTTTGCCATTCAATTTTACGCTCTCGAACTATAGTTGGCTTGATACGGGAATTTTAATTATCTCGTGCGCCGAAAAATTACAAATACTTGCAGCGGTTTTGACTAATTCATTGGACAAATAACCGGCTGCAGAATATTGTTGATAATTACAACGGAAAAAATCTCGTGGCGTGGTCAATTAAAACGGCCAGATTGTTGGACAAACGTTATGATTAAATTAATTATCACTTCAAACAAAAATGGAAAAAACGCCTCAACGAGTAATTACAGGGTGTAAATACAGACCGAAGGAGGGTGAGGCTTTGATGAAGCGATTAGTTATTACTACGGATTTCTAAAAGTTAGGATGTGAAACGACGTACAATAAAACGATCCCGTCTTTGGTAGTTCCATTAATGTCGCTAGAGAGCGCAGTTGTTCGACTGCCGTCGAATGAATTTCAAAAATCGTTGCATCAGTATATCGGTTAGCACAAGGCAAACGAAAAAACACAGACAGATAAAGCATTTAATTTTCGATAGTAAGACATAAATATAATGCAAAAATTGTATCGTTAACTATATTTAAAAAAATTTCAAACTTTTACCAATTCGTACTCTGACTCATATTTGTTAAAACGCTGCGAATACGGTTAAAGATACAAGAAAAATGTTGAGCAAAAATTTGTAGAGAATTAAATTTGCTTTAAAAAAGCCCGCAAGACCATATCTCTAGCGTCAACGGTTTAGGCCCTAAAGACGTTCAAAGTCACTGAAGCGACAGATTTGTTTCATTTTACCGGCGGTCACGTAACAACAAGTTAATTTATAACTAAACTGTAGAAGATAGACATATGGTGTCGCAGACTTTTTTGTAGAAAATTTAATTCTATACAACTTTGTTCCTTTCACTTTTTTTGTATCTTCAACCGTTTTTGCAGCGTTTGCAAAAACATCAGGTGGAACGCAAATTGATAATATTTTTCGCAAAGATTAATACAATCTGAGAAAAAATTTGATTACAAAAACTAAGTAAAAAAATTAAAAACTACAGTTCAAAATTAAAGAAAGGGGCACGAACAAGGTGAGTGTCATGAGAATGTGTCAGATATTGAAAAGGTCAAAAATTCTTCAAAAATAAGTCAAAAAAACTGTAAAGTTTGGTTGAAAAATGAGCTATTTTTATATATTTGGAGCAAATAAACACGTGATTAAAGTTATATTTTTAGTTTCTTGTGGTAAACAATTCTTTTATAAATTTCGCATTTTACTTAAAAACTTTTTACAACAATAAATTTTAGTTAAAATATGTTATTTCTGCCTTTCTTGTCCATTTAAACACGTTTTGGAACCAAAAATGTTAGTTTTTTTTCAAGATTTTGCTAGAAGAGACCGAAGTATCGCAAATGTAAATCTAAAACTATCGTGTCTTTGCCTTTTTGAACAAAATTGTTTTAAAAATAAAAATTTTTGATGCTACAGTCATAAAAAATGACTTCTTAAAATTTTGTTAAAAACAAACTGAAACTTCAACAAGTTATACTAAAAAAATTCGATTTTTTAAATATGTTTTTGGGTTAAAATCGAAAATTAGATTTAACCAACTAAAAATTTTGGTTGAAATCTAAGCACGTTTTTAGAACTAAAAATGTCAGTTGTTTCAGAGGTTTTGCCAGAAGATACAGAAAAAGCACTAATTTAAATCCAAAATTATCTCGTTTTTGCTTTTTTGCAAAATTTTGTAAAAAAAAACAGACCGAAAAGACATCTTCCATGAGTTTTGTTGACGTATAAACAATTTTTTTTAGATAAAAAAATTACAGAACAGCATTTTCAGTCTCTTAAGAATGCAAAGCTCTAAGTAATTAGAGACAAAATAACGCTTAAAGCGCCCTCATTCGTCCACAGCCGAACTATTTTTTTGGGGGCTTTGTATCTCGTTTCGCCTCCTAACTTATAGTCCTCCATAGTTATTACAACTAACAAAAATGATGTTTTCTGGAAGCTGCGTCATTTATCTCGGATTATAGCGCTCCAACTTGTGCAAATATTGGGCTGGGTGTTATTTATTGAACCGCAGGCCGATCGTTAAGACCCATTCGGACCTTTAATTGGTTTACAATTAAGTGGAGGGCGACAAAAAGGGACGCGAAACGTGTCGGCTTAATTACGCGAAATTTGCCCTGATTACGTTGACGATAATCGAATGATTTGTGCAGGTTTCTTGCGAAAAAGTGGGTTTTTATGTTTGTAATTAAGGCAGCAATCGAGACAAGCTTTCGGTTTTTGAGGGAAATGCGCTGTGTACCGCTAGCCAAGTTAGGAGATAATCAAATCAATTTGCCCGGATTTGAGAGTGGTTTAGAAGCCAAAAAAGCAGCGAGTGGGGAAACACATCAAAAGCCTGATATTATCAGGTTCAGATCGGTAATTAGGTAATTAAAATATTAATGAAACGCGCAAAAGTCGAATTCTAAAGGCGAAACCTGAATGAAACCAATTAACACACGATTGAAATTAATCTAACCGAAGTGGAGCGCATTTAGGGCCATTTTCGGAATAAGCTGTGATTTTGCCAGCTAATAGGGTTTTCTTTTAAATAGTAACCTTTTAATTATTTTCAGGTTTTTCTATTTTGTTGGTTTGTGTTTTGTATGTTTTATAAACAATTTGGCGCAACTAGAACCGAGCGTAATAATCCCTGCGTTCCTGTAATTTGTCGTAATATTTTCCAGGAAGACTAAACTCGTCCCTCGGGAACGCGCTACTTTCCTCTCTGGAATAAGTGGGCGGTAAGATCGATTTACGATCACTTCCAGGTGCGGAAAGGTGGCGCTGCGACCCGTCCTTAATTGAGAGCAGTGTAAAGTAAGCCGGTCGTAAATCTTGCCATGGGGTTGCCGTATTTAATGTCACTTATTTGGTTTATCATCAAGTTAAAAGCAAACTTTTTTCACCGGATTACAATCGATCTGGCCTTCAAGGCTGGCATTTTATGAATTTCCAAGCATAATGTTGCAAACAAGTCGTGGAAGAAGCTTTTTCAAACCCCCGGGATAATGGTGGTTTCACTCCGGTAATTTCAAGAAGCTCCGCTGCAGGCATTTTCTGCAACTAACATCCAACTGCTGAATCATTGAGTTACTGTTAATTAAAGCGAACATTTCGTTTAATTTAACTGAAAGATATATTCCTTGCGATTGTGTTCTCGCGAAAAAAACTAGATTATCGGAGGGAGAAAAATGATAATGTCGCTTGACGGAAAGCTTTTCAGTGAATTTAAATAAAAAAGCTGATCGGAATTAACGTCAAGTCGCATAAAACAAAACTGTTTTTATTAATCCCGAAATGGAAATAAACGAGTTATCCACTGCATGCTTCCAAGCCATTAGGACGATTAATACCCCAGAAATTACTTGCGCTAAAATTATTATTGCGCAAACTTAATTGAACGCTGATAAATCAGCCCAGTCTTCCTCTTTTTCCCCAAATTTCCGTGTTTTTGTGCTGGGCAAGATTTTCATTCAAACATCTTTTTTACATTTAGAATAAGCCGATTTAGCGACGGTGTGGTTAATTTTTCCGAACGTAACGAAAAGCGACACTTTTGCTCTGCACGGACAATAAAACCCGGCAAATGCTTTCGCTGCATTTGAGATTCAATTTTGCAAAACTCGAAGCTTTGTAACGAAATTAAAATAATTTTGGCAGGTAGTCATTTCATAGTGGAAAATTTTATTCAACAAAAAAATTCATTACTCAAAAATTAAAAGTCGTAGAGCAATGCGGTTTGTTCTATTGAATTCAGCGGCCCATTTTCTGTATTACGCCAACTTTTCACGAAATTTAAAATTTTGATTTTTTTGCTAAAATTTCCTGAGTAATACACTTACCTTTAAGAAAGTGAAAAAATATTTTTTTTTAAAACTCGTTCTATCATAGTTTTTCGGACTTATAATTTGCCTTTACAACCCTCTAGAGTTGTTAAAAGTCCAAAAAAAGTCCATAAGTTCGATTTTTTGATGTTTGATTTTTCTAATTTTTGTCGCGATTTTGGTCGATTTCGGGTGTCCGAAACATTTATCGAGCAATAACTCCGGAACTATTAAAGATAACCCTATGAAGTGTATTATCGTTGAAAAATTCCTTAAGTTATCTATTTTTTTCAAAAAAGATCATTGTTCTCCGACTAACAGTTTTTAAGAAAATTGCAAATAAATGCTAAAATTACTCAAATTTAAAAAAATTCATAACTAAAAAACTATTGGGAATTTGACAATTTTCTCGATGCCAGACGATTCCCCTGATCATTTTGCATAGATACAAATAAAAATAGTTCAACTTTTTTGAATTTTTAAGCTTTAATTTATATTATTTTAATTTGAAAAATGGTGGATGCGCCGAGTTACTTTTTAAAAAATTCATAACTCAAAAACTAAAAGTCGTATAGCAATGCGGTTCTATTGAATTCAGCGGCTCATTTTCTGTATTATACCAGCTTTTCACAAAATTTAAAATTTTGATTTTTTATGCTAAAATTTCCTGAACACTTACCTTCAAGAAAGTGAAAAAATTAAATTTTTTTAAAACTCGTTTTATCATAGTTTTTCGTACTTATATATGCTTTTACAATCTAGAGTTGTTAAAAGTCTAAAAAAAGTCTATATGTTCGATTTTTTGATGTTTAATTTTTCTAATTTTTGTCGCGATTTTGGTCGATTCCGGGTGTTCGGAACATTTATCGAGCTATAACTTCGGAACTGTTGGAGATAACTTTATGAAGTGTATTATCGTTGGAAAGTTCTTTAAATTATCTATCTCTTTCAAAAAAGATCATTGTTCTCCGACTAATAGTTTTCGAGAAAATTGCAAATAAACGCAAAAATTGCTCAAATTTAAAAAAATTTATAACTAAAAAACTATTGGGAATTTGGCAATTTTCTTGATGCCAGACGATTTCCCGGATTATTTTGCACAGGTACGAATAAAAATAGTTTTACTTTTTCGAATTGTTAAGCAGTAACTTACTTTATTTTGATTTGAAAAATGGTGGATGCGCCGAGTGTATATTTTTTAAAAAATTCATAACTCAAAAACTAAAAGTCGTAGAGCAATGCTGTTTGTTCTATTAAATTCAGCGGCCTATTTTCTGTGGTATGCCAACTTTTTACGAGATATAAAATTTTTTGCTAAAATTTCCCGAGTTATACACTTTCCTTCAAGAAAGTGAAAAAATTATTTTTTTAAAACTCGTTCTATTATAGTTTTTCGTACTTAATATGCCTTTACAACTCTCCAGAGTTGTTAAAAGTCTAAAAAAATCCATATGTTCGATGTTTTGATGTTTGACTTTTCCAATTTTTGTCGCTATTTTGGTTGATATCGAGCAGTAATTCTGCAACTATCAGCGATAACTCTATGAAGTGTATTATCCTTAGAAAGCTTTTTAAATTATCTATCTTTTTCAAAAAAGGTCATTGTTTTCCGACTAATAGTGTGGATAGTGATTTTTGTGGTAAATAAAGCCAGCAGTTGACAGAGTGTTTCGCTTCGGGTCTAATTTTTGCTTTCAGTGACATTTCCATTTGCCAACCTGGCTTTTGATATAACTTTCACTCCTCTTGTCTGCCACTTATTAAAATGTCATCCAGTTTTTTCAGCCTTTGTGCTTCACAATTTCCTCACTCTTATTTATTTTTCGCCGGACTGTCACTCAAATTATTCCACCGATTGTGTTTAGAAAATTGCCCAGCCTCGGGCTTTTCCTCCAATCTGCTCTCTTTATCAAATTAATAAATTTTCCCTTTTATCTTCGACTCGCCGAGATTTTATTTTTTCTTGTTCCCGCATCCTAATTTTATCATTTTCTCATTTCGTAAAAACTCGATTCCGATCTGACAAATGTATTGTATTTTTCTACTATTTACTTTATCGGTTGCAAGTAATCGACGTGACCCGAATTGGTATTTGTCGTGTTTTTAAAGTGCTGTTTTTTAGTCGCTCCCCACTTAAATATTCATAATGCGTCCGACAAGATTTCGCCCGATTGCTCAAAAATTAATCACCTGAATGTCAATTGATAAAATTACAAATCGTTATCTTATCTCGGAAACAAACGCAACACAGTCCGACTCAATTAAGCTCCCATTCACAAACTGCCGAGCAAACTTTTGAATCAAAACACTGTCATTTCAAGTTTGTAAATCGTGACAAAATCTCGTCGCATGTCTGGGACACTTTGAATAATTCCTCGCATAACACGGCATAATTTGCTAATTGAAAAAACGGGCAAACATTCGATCACATTTTAAGTTTGTTAAACGCTGCTGTGAGCCCGAGCCCGAGCCCGGACTTAACTTAAAGAATTAACGAAAAAATTTCTCATGAACACAGTAAATAGGCGTGAACATTTTCAAGAGTGTGATATTTTCCTTGAACTTTCCGGGATTAGCGTTCGCCATCGCTCTTTTTAAGTTATGGTCCGATTTGCTTGGAGAGCTTTGATCCCTATCGAGGGTCCTAACGACCCCGTCGTTCTGTCACTCACCCTCAAGACATTTATTTAACCCGCATTTGTGTGATTTGTGCGAAAAATTGATCGGCGCACAATGAAACCGCCGCAATGAAAAATTCAACTGTTGAGCCGCTCTGTGTGGGATGCAGATGTTGAATAAGACAAGAAATGACGTCATGGTTAACTCTTTCCCTATGATAATGGCGCGTGAAAGCCTCGAAGCTTTACTACGACACTCAGTTAAATATTTACAAGCAAAGCGCGACACATTCGCTTCTGTGTTAATTCGAACCGGCGAAGAGAACATTCGGGATGGGGAGCTTTCGCGGATTTATTTCGTCTGTAGGAGGACCTGACGAGCCAATTACGACGAATGCGAATTGGGGCGATTTATAGCCACAGCGCAACACAAACACACGATAATCACTACAAAATTTTCAAACAACAAAAACTATTCAACTAGTTTTCTTTCAGCCGAAATCGTTTTACATTTTCTCTATTTTTTTTGGAAAACTACTTTCTTCAGTATTAATAAGAGAACAATAATAAAAAAAATATTTAGTGCAAGAGAAGTAGTTGTTGAAATAAAAGTTTCTGAGCCTGTAACCAGTACTAAGTTGTGTCTACTTAAATGTGATAAACTTAAACAACATAAATGTAAAATTTAAGTTGCAAATAACACCTAAATGAAGCTTTTATTTCGCTAACATACACTAGAGGTTTCGCCCGGCGCATCCACCATTTTTGAAAATTTTTATTATTAAAAGTATTAATCATTTGCTCTTTTTTTTAAACGACATTGCTCAAAATTAGTATGGCTTTATTACTGTTGAAAAAATTTGTTAATGTTTTTACTTGTATGATAGTAATATTTTAAAAAATGTAATAGTTTCTTTCAAGACAAAATCACCACCAAAAAGACATTATTTGACGTGCTTAGTTATCAACCTTTTATTTAAAAAAATACTTATCGCTTGTACACCTACAAATAGTTACAGCAGAAATAATTTTTCAGATACCAACTATGTGCTTGGCAAGTTTCTAAGTCTGTAAGCATGAGGAAGTTGTACCAACTAAAATGTAAATATATGTGATAAACTTGGAAAGAGCATAGAGTTATAATTGAAATTGCAAATAATTACCTAATTGGAGATTTGATTTTACAAAAATACAAGCAATGGTTACATTTAAAATTTAGCCCGGCGCATCCACCATTTTTAATAAAATTTATTATTTTAGGAATTAATTATTTTGCGCCTTTTTAAAATTCGTCTTTGGTTAGTTAATTACAAAAAAGAAAAGGAAAAGCTTTTTTTAATCAACATTGAGCAAAATCCGTCTGACTTCATTGTTGTTGAAAACATTTGTCAATGTTTTTATTTGCATATTCACAAAACGTTTAACTCTACTCAAGTCAAGAAGTTCTAGATATTTAATGAAATTATTACTTTTTCCTAAAAGTCTGACAAGTTAGTTCTTAGACAAAAATAGACAACAAAAAAAAATTATTACAAAAAATTTTTACAATGCATCTAAACACCGTGTTGTGAGAAAATAACAGCGGATTTTGATTTTGTCTCTTGACTAAAGCAAACTTTTTCTTAATCGATTAAAGTGGAATCATTATTTGATTCCGAATTATGGAACTGAAGAAAGTTTGCAAAAATTTGAATTCACTTTCTACAAAATTGCAAAAAATAACTATTGACTTGTTACTCCCGATTTGTTGCAACAATCCTTGACTGATGGTGTCGTCTCGGTTGACGAAACACGTGTTGCGACCATTGCGCAGTCCGGATTGGAAAACTTTTAGTAAATTGTTATTCGAGTCACAAACTCGCTAAAAAAATAGACGACATTTTAATAAGCATCGGGCAAACGGCGGCCGTTTTCTTTATCTCTGAGTGAAAGTTATATCAAAAGTTAGGCTGCCCAAATGGAAATGTCACAATAAATTAGGTTGTTTGTTAGAGCCAAGTCTGATAGAGCGAAATTTCGAATACTTCCAGCCGGAATAAATAACGGAAATTATGTCTGGGGATTGGGACCCGCATCCAATCTGGTCCATCACACCGAAAGCTCGCGTTTTTTGCTCATTTCCTAATTAAGTCAAATACCTGAACTAGTGGCGGCACAAAACAAACACAGATTAAAAATCCTTCCGGCCATGGTTGGGTCAAATCACCTACAGTTCCATCACTTCACTCTCACATTGTCCACGAGGAAAAAAAATCGATTTTTTCAACTTGAGCTGCGTGCGAGTTTTCGAAAAATTACATTTTCGCGCGGTCAGTGGCGGAAGAGCACTGGGGACATGTTAAAGCGCGTAAAGTGTCCTGGAGTAGTGCGGGAATCCTGCAAACTGACACGAACGCCACCCTGCCTCCGACGGGGACCCGACGAAGCACGACGGCACAGGCGCGCCAACCTCGATCCATAACACGCGAACATCTCCCGAAGAAATTTTCAAGTTCTAATTTGTACGTGCCATTTCATAATTTATACAACGTTTAGCCGATTCTGGACATGATGGCCCCGCTGCGGACCAGATTGGGGACGCCGCCCACGCCCGCCGACCCCAAACTACTAAAAGTGGCTGTGGAACTCATTATTTTGATTGCGATGGGATTTGCTGAAATAATTTTTCCGATAACTACAACGAGCTTGAAACAGTAGTTTTCGCAAACTGCGATAAACTTGGGAACAAAATTAAGGCCATAAATGATAAATGGAAATTTTATAACAGCAGAAATACCAGCAAATTGCTTTTTAATACTTACTGCTGTGGTTTAACCCGGCGCATCCACCATTTTCGATGTTTTTATTTTTATTTTCTATAACCTAAACCAAACGTCAAAATTAACAATAAACCTATTTGATTTGTAAAACAGTGTTTGAACTATATTTTTACTCTAATCTTGTAGAGTAAATATTGTGACCGGCATAATTTATCAGATATTAAGCTCTATGAGCATGTAACACGTACTAATAGTTGGGTCTGTTAAAATGTTAATTGCGATCAATTAATTATCAAATAGTAAATACAGATTTAATTTTGCCGAAATACATTTAAATTTTATTTTTTTTAGTTACGTTTGTACTTGAACCCGGCGCATCCACCATTTTTGACGCGTTAGTTTTTGTAGAATTTTGATGACAAGTTCAACTGAACCATACTGTTTTTTAATTCAGAATTAAAATTACTAACTTTTCTAAGACAGTGTTTTAATAATTCGTTTTAATTACTTTAAAATTACTCATCATAGAAAAAATAATTGCAGCAGAAAGAATTTTTAAGTAAAAGTTTTGTAAGCTTGTGGCTATAGTAGTTGTGTCTACTGAGATGTAAACTGTAAAATCACAATGGACTCAGAATTAAGAAAACAAAAAATAATTGAGACAGTATTGTGATTTTTAGTATATTTATTATTTAACCCGGCGCATCCACCATTTTTGTTTTTTGTGATTTAGTCAAGCAGTTACAGTTTCAACTCTTCTTTTAACTTTTTATTACTTAGTAATTTCTCTAAGAGTCAGAAAAATGTGCCACAAAAGTCTCTAACGAACTGAACTGCTTAAAATGGTAATTGTTTTAGTTTTAATTTTGTTAAATATTGTCAGTTCGTTCCTTGCAGTGTTGTAGTAATAACTCCAATAAAATTTTTTTTGAAAGTTTGTTTTAATTGCATATGTTTGTTTTCAGAAAAATATAATTACACGAAACCTACTCATCGCAGATTATTTTCAATTAATGTCGAGGATAAAAGCAACTAAAATGCATTTTTGAAAGTCATTAATTTAAAAGCGATGGGATTATTTGGGCAAATGATTGCAGCAGATATAATATTTCAATTAAAATCGCTACGAGCTTGTAGCCAGTGTCTATTAAAACTTAAACTGCGATAAACTTGTAAACATTTTAGGCTCAGAACTGAGGTTAAAAATAGTAGATGGAGATTTTATTTTGTTGTTCTTTCCACCGTTTTTGACATTTTTTTTTATATTTATTAATTAATCGTTTACATTTTGCTCTTCTTTAAATTTTTGCTGCGGATAATCAAAACCAGCACCAAATAGTTTTTTATTTTTATAAAAACCCAATTACTCGAAATTGACTCACAGCAAATTATTTTTCTTTATAACCTTTATCAAAACCACAAAAATGCGTTTTTGAATGTAGTTATTTTGACTACGATTGTGATTATCTGGGTAAATAATTGCAGCACAAATAATTTTTCGAATAACAGCTTTATTCGCTCGAACCCAGTAGTATCTATTAAAATGTAAACCGCAATAAACTTGGAAATATTATGGAGGCAAAATTGAGGTTACAAATAATAAATGGAGATTTTATTTTGCAGAAATACGAGCAAATTGGATTTTTAAAATGTTGTTATTGTGATTTAACCAGGCTAAAAAAACTTGTCTTGATTCTGTAAAAAATATCTGTCTTGGTAACAAGTTCAATAAACAAATAGTAACTTTGGGACAAAATTTTTAATTGTTATAAATTTAAATCAAACATATAATTACACGAAAACTACTCATCGCAGAGCAACTAAAGGTAAAATGCATTCGTTTTGAAAGTCATTAGTTTGATTGCGAGTGGGATTCTCTGGGCAAATTATAGTAATTGTTGCAGAAATAATTTTTCAAGTCAGCTTTACGAGCTTGAAACCAGTTTTATAATCTATTATAAAGTACGACACTGAATTTGATTTTTAATATTTACTCTTTTACTTGACTTATTTTAAGAATTTTAAGAACCAGAAAAAATGTGTTCACAGTATTTAAACTATCATTACTTTACACAAAATGTAATCAAGAAAAGAAAGCGATTTCGGTGAAACTGTCTAGCCCTGTTTTGGCGAAAGCATCCGGTTGTCAATTTTTTCCGGAATCGTTATTTATGCACAAGTCCCGAATTGTCAGCGCGGTGGCAAAACCCACGCTTAAATCAGCAATTTTCCCTTTGACGTTGTCCCAATATCGCAAATAATTTATGTTCATCAGCACAGTAATAATAATAATAATCCATCACGGCTTATCTGCATTGAAATTTGTCCATGCAACTGATTCGAAAACCGCAACCGCGACCGAAATTGTAAATTCTTGCAGCAGTGCAAGAAAGATTAATTAACGCGTGCGCGACTTCATTTTTCACCAGATTGGTTTGGCAAGGGCGGGGCGTGATGACACTTTATTACTGCTACAACGTTAAATTTTATTCTTGTGTGTAAGATAGTAATTGGCGCAATTAGGGCATATCACAGTCCATACATCAATCAAATTAGTGATGTGCAAGCTGTAAACATAATGTACTAACCGTGTACGTCATTTGCGATCAGATGTTGTAAGTAGCTGATCGATAGTGTTTTCCAGAAAAACGATTAATAATTCAGATGGATAGATATTTGATTGTGATAGAATACACAGATACAAAACGATACGTTTGCCACAAGCTGAAATATTCAAAACAATTTGTCGAAACAAAAAATCGTAATCAATATTGTACCAACTCAAATACATTATTCCAGTTTCCATTACGGAGTCACGACCCCAACAACATGGTCGTTTGAGCACAAGTGCGCCAATTTCATCCTAATAAGACTGGCATTGTTCAAATGCCAACAATTGCAACAAGGCATGTTCATTGTCCATTAACAATTCGGACTCGGAATGCAAAATTGGCACAAGATCTCAAAACTGCATTTTTGAGATGTCGCCCAAAGCTCGCGGTTTTCACTTTTTCCGGCTAAGTTTTTATCGGGCAGTTTGTTGCAATAAAGACTTGAATTCAAAAAATTTTCAAAAGTACATTGATTTAAAGTTAAAAAAAACTTTTTCTTACGTAAAATTGCTTGAATATTTTGAATCTGTTTTAATTTTTGATCCACGGCTCGTAATTTTTTAAGTACAAACACTTAGAAGCACAATTAATAATTTAGTTTCGTCAAAATCAACAGTTTAGACTCTTGGAATTTTTTTTCATGTAAAATTGTGCGTCTGTTTTGATTTTTTTTATGTTCTAGCTACATTTTTTGATTTTTGAGATACAAGCCGAAGGAAACATTTTAAGCCCTGAAAATGTTAATTTTTTTTTATATTTTTTCTGGTAGTTTTTAAAATATTGGTCATAATCTGACTGGTTGAAATTAAAACTATTAGTTCTATGAAATATTTTTTTTAGTAAAATGAACTGACTACGGATATCTAAAGGTTAGGATAAGAAACGACGTACAAGTTAAACGTTCCCGTTCTTTATAGTTCCATTAATGTCGCTAGAGAGCGCCGTTGTTCTATTACCGTCTAAGTTTTCAGAGCAATAAGTATATAAAAATTGTTGTAATTAAATAACGGTTAGCAGAGGACGAATAAAAAAAAATACAGGCTGATGGAGCATTTTCAATAATAGGACACAAGCATAATGCAAAAAAATCAATTTTTGTGGTTGTTTTGCGCTAAATTAATTTAAAAGCAAGTTTGAGAAATTTAGTTTGTAAAAATAAACACCTTGTACACTTGGGATTTTAACTTTGTTTCAGTAAAACTGCCCAACTGTTTTAAATATGATTTATTTTTCATTTTTGATGAATCACGTCCGAAAAAATCGCGATATTTTATAAGCCGTAAGAAAAACGTCTAGGTGTGGGCGAGCTGGCCAGCGCTGGTGTCTCTCCATCGATTCGGTTAATAAAATTTTCATATTTAGGTATGTGCAGTGAAGCTTGTGATTTATGTAGGTGTTTTACATTAAAAAGTCGCAATTTCACGAGTGCGCTCGACCGAAAAATTGTGAGGATACAAGAATAGGCGCCGTAGGGAACCTCTATAAATATCCCGCTCGGAATGAATCAAAATCGGCCTTTCCATAAAATGCCCATCTTTGTGCAAATTATGCAAATCGGGTCATTTCTAAAATCGGCGAATTAACAGTTTTGATTGGTTTCGGGGCGAGTGGGATTTGTGCAATGCAAATTTGCTTTGTTGTGGGGCTGCGGCGCCCGACCACTCTTTGATCTGTTCGATATGAGTGCGGAAACACACCGCAAAGGCGCCGCCGAAACCGCAAACTTTACTTTTTCACACACGATGCAACACGTGAACGCGAAAAAACGCCGCACTTTGCGAAAAAATTCCGCAAACTTAAACAGACCTGGCTGGATGTTTCAATATTTTCGTAAACTGTTTACCCAATTTTTTCGGCTACTTTGGAGGTTTATTCAAATCCTTAAAACATTCCGAGGCTTCCCTTTAAAAGAATTAACGAACCATTAAGATAAATAACTTCGTAACAGTTTTTCTCGAAATTAGCTTAATCCCCAGTCGAGAGGACGACTTCAATAACGAATCAGGGCCGCACTGAAACAACTTGCCTTTTCTCTAAGAGGAAAATGCGAATTAGCTTTGCACTAGAAAATCAAAACAAGGAAAAAACATTGTTGGTAGTTGTTGAGAACATTAAAATATTAAAATGCAAATTGAAACAATAAAAATGGCCAGTCCGGCGCTGTTTTACGCAAATTTGTTCTATTCCCGCTGTATTTGTTATTTATATTTTAATCAAGGCGCATTAAACATTGCAGGTGTTTAGCAAAAATAATTTCCCAACTGCAATTGGGGCCATTATTGACTTTTCAGCTTATTATCTCAACGCCGGTGTTTTTCTACGAAAACAAAGCTTTTATTTTATTCATGTACAGAAGAACGAATTTACATCAAACGAAACAAAACTCAGTTAGTCTCTCTGTGACACAGGATTTCTGTTTCCGCTCTAGCGATATTTATTTTTAATTATTTATTTTTCATTTTATTTAATATTCATCGTAACTGAAAATCAACATTACGTTAAAGCGAGCACTAAAAAAACGTATTATCTTTTTTTAGCTCGTTCGACGGAAAAATCAATTATTGAATTATTTCATACGTCAATAACACACATTGTACGCTCAACAATTTTCCCACACGAATAATGGCACAACTTTCGATCAGGTTAATAAAACTTTTGGGCCAACTCTCAAAATAACGAACAAGTTACGAGTTTCTTAAATTACAATATCGATCCAGAGCAGGTTTTTTCAGGGCCGGTTTTTGCTCTGAGGGCTCTATTAATCCAATATTGACAACTATGTGATTAATTTCCATCCTGTGGCCACACACAGACGTTTAGCGTCAAATTGCGTCACCCTCATTAGTTTACTCGTCTTGATTATGCTTAGGGAGGGCGGATCGGATGCTTTCAAAGCAAACACTTAGGCCATACACTATTTAGATAATTAGAATAGCGGCCGCAGTAAATTATCCCGGCGCCTCCACCATTTTTGTAACATATTTTTTAAACCGGCGCCGCTACCATTTTTATTATTATTATAGTTTATGAATTTTTTTTATATTAGTGATTAGCAAAAATAGGCAATTTTCAAAGCAAACACTTAGGCCATACACTATTTAGATAATTAGAATAGCGGCCGCAGTAAATTATCCCGGCGCCTCCACCATTTTTGCAACATATTTTTTAAACCGGCGGCGCTATCATTTTTATTATTATTATAGTTTATGAATTTTTTTTATATTAGTGATTAGCAAAAATAGGCAATTTTCAAAGCAAACACTTAGGCCATACACTATTTAGATAATTAGAATAGCGGCCGCAGTAAATTATCCCGGCGCCTCCACCATTTTTGCAACATATTTTTTTAAGCCGGCGCCGCTACCATTTTTATTATTATTATAGTTTATGAAATTTTTTCATATTAGTAATTAGCAAAACATAGGCAATTTTCAAAGTAAACACTTAGGCCATACACTGTTTAGATAATTAGAATAGCAGCCGCAGTAAATTATCCCGGCGCCTCCACCATTTTTGCAACATATTTTTTTAAGCCGGCGCCGCTACCATTTTTATTATTATTATAGTTTATGAAATTTTTTTATATTAGTGATTAGCAAGACATAGGCAATTTTCAAAGCAAACACTTAGGCCATACACTATTTAGATAATTAGAATAGCGGCCGCAGTAAATTATTCCGGCGCCTCCACCATTTTTGTAACTTTTTTTTCCGGCGCCGTTATCATTTTTATTATTATTATAGTTTATAAAACTTTTTCATATTAGTAATTAGCAAGGCATAGGCAATTTTCAAAGTAAACACTTAGGCCATACACTATTTAGATAATTAGAATAGCGGCCGCAGTAAATTATCCCGGCGCTTCCACCATTTTTGTAACAATTTTTTTCCCGGCGCCGCTTCCATTTTTATTATTACTTTAGTTTATGAAATTTTTTTAAATTAGTGATTAGCAAGACATAGGCAATTTTCAAAGCAAACACTTAGGCCATACACTATTTAGATAATTAGAATAGCGGCCGCAGTAAATTATCCCGGCGCCTCCACCATTTTTGTAACATATTTTTTAAGTCGGCGCCGCTACCATTTTTATTATTATTATAGTTTATGAAATTTTTTTATATTAGTGATTAGCAAGACATAGGCAATTTTCAAAGCAAACACTTAGGCCATACACTATTTAGATAATTAGAATAGCGGCCGCAGCAAACTATCCCGGCGCCTCCACCATTTTTGTAACATATTTTTTTAAGCCGGCGCCGCTACCATTGTTATTATTATTATAGTTTATGAAATTTTTTTATATTAGTGATTACCAAGACATAGGCAATTTTCAAAGCAAACACTTAGGCCATACACTATTAAGATAATTAGAATAGCGGCCGCAGTAAATTATCCCGGCGCCTCCACCATTTTTGTATCATTTTTTTAAACCAGCGCCGCCACCATTTTTATTATTATTATAGTTTATAAAAAAATTTATATTAGTGATTTGCAAGACAATATAATGTCACAGCCCTATAACATAAAGGCCTTCTATTTTTGTAACAAATTATGTCCTAAAAAATTTTGGCCCGGCGTCTCCACCATTTTTGTAATTACTAAAGTTCAAAAAATTTATTTTAGTAATTAGCAAAACGCGAGCAATATAATTTTACAGCCGCATAAAGTAAGGCCCTTGTGGCAACCGAATCAATGCTTTGTAAGCCCAGAGATTGATGTCGCCTTCGAGCGTCAGATTTAGTTCGTTATTGTAATAATTTCGCCGACTATGTAATTTAAAAACTCGTTATTTTGCTAATAGACGAGCATCTAGTGGAGGAATTTCGATATTCATTATAAAACTTGTCTTATTTATCTTGCGCAAAGTTGGAACAAGAATATTAAAAAGTAAAACCGGGACGGAATACTTGAGTTCTGTTCTCTTTCGTCTTAATATTCCGCTGTTGTCATCTGAAATAAACTTGGCAGGTCTGAATTTGTATTCATTTAGCTGTCTGTGATTTCTGGTTAACATTTATTGGTTGAAAAGTGTAAATATTACGTTGGAGATGCTTAGCTAACTTTGTGTTTAAATATCTTTTAGCGGGGATATAAGGCACTCAAAGTTGCACTTTGTTTATGGAGAACTATTGGAAACTTGGGACATAGACCCGAGCGGGCGAATCTTTCACATTTACCCAACTTTTCGGGCGAAAAATGTGTTAGTTAATAAAGAAAGTTGGACTAATTGAGCCGATTTGTGTATTGTTTGGGGCGCCAGAGCGCGATTATTGCCTACACATGTACTGGGGGATAATGGGGCTGCATTTAACATCAATCACATTGTTTGGCGCAATTATAGACAAGCGAATAAATCTGGGTCTTTTTGTGGCAATGTGTCAAACGTGTTATCTTTCTCCGCCGACTACAAATTAAAAATAAACTGATGTATTGATTAATACGTCATTCTTTATCCGCTGACAAGCTATTCAAGACTGAACTATGTTTTATAAATTCGTTATCGATTGGACGTGAAATAGAGATAAATGAATAAAGTGAGTCAATGGATGGGTTAAAAGCGACAAAATTGGACGATTCTTTTGATTTTATTTTACAAAATCGGGTCAAAGGCAGATCAAGTGCCATTACAAACAATGAATTTGGCGGAGCAGTTTGTTTTGTCTCTCAATTTTTTTACTAGCTCTAGTAAAATACCGTTTTTTCACAAAGTTAAATTTTTGAAATTTTTAACTTAAAAATTCCATAGAGAAATATTCAATCCTTCACTAAAAAATTCACTTATTTATACCGGCCGAAGGTACAATCAGGATCAAAAGGAATGACACCCTTAAAATTTTTTCGACATGTTAGAGGCGTTGTATAACTAGAGAGTTTGTAAACTTACCAGTTTGTTGGAATTTTGACCTAACAGATTTTAATTAGCTTCTTACTATCCGGCCCGATTGGTGAGCGTATCATTCTTTTAGGTCGTGACTGTACCACCAAATACACTTACCTTGAAAAATTTAGATTTTTTTTCTTGAGTTCTAAAAAAAGCAATAAAGCAATGTTTGATTTTTTCAATTTTGTCGAGATTTTTGGTATCCGGAAGATTTATCGAGCAATAACTATGAAACTATCAGAGGTAACCCTATAAAGCTTATTATCGTTGGAGAGCTGTTGTAATTATCTAGCTTTTCCAGAAAAAATCATTATCTTCCAACTAACAGTTTTCGAGAATATTGCTAACAAGACCAAAATAGGTGAAATTTACCTGTATGTGTTGATAAATCGAAAACTATAAAAAAAATTGCAATTTGCTTAACGCCAGTCGTTTCCCTATATCATTCTACATAGGTTTTCGTCACAATAGTTCAACTTTTTTGAATAATTTTTCTCTAATTGACTGATTAAAATAATTGTAAAATTGGTCTGGAGACTGAATAGTTCAGTTATCGGTAGTAAATAGAGATAAATGAATTGACTCAATAAGCTGGATTTATTTTTGGTTTTATTGTGAAAAATGTATTACAAATAATGAATTTGGCGGAGCAGTTTGTTTTGTCTCTCAATTTTTTTACTAGCTCTAGTAAAATACCGTTTTTTCACAAAGTTAAATTTTTGAAATTTTTAACTTAAAAATTCCATAGAGAAATATTTAATCCTTCACTAAAAAATTCACTTATTTATACCGGCCGAAGGTACAGTCAGGATCAAAAGGAATGACACCCTTAAAATTTTTTCGACATGTTAGAGGTGTTGTATAACTAGAGAGTTTGTAAACTTACCAGTTTGTTGGAATTTTGACCTAACAGATTTTAATTAGCTTTTTACTATCCGGCCCGATTGGTGAGCGTATCATTCTTTTAGATCGTGACTGTACACGATACACTTACCTTGAAAAATTTAGATTTTTTTCTTGAGTTCTAAAAAAAACAATAAAGCAATGATTGATTTTTTCAATTTTGTCGAGATTTTTGGTATCCGGAAGATTTATCGAGCAATGACTCTTAAACTATCAGAGGTAACCCTATAAAGCTTATTATCGTTGAAGAGCTGTTGTAATTATCTAGCTTTTCCAGAAAAAATCATTGTCTTCCAACTAACAGTTTTCGAGAATATTGCTAACAAAACCAAAATAGGTAAAATTTACCTGTATGTGTTGATAAATCGAAAACTATAAAAAAATTTGCAATTTGCTTAACGCCAGTCGTTTCCCTAGATCATTCTACATAGATTTCCGTCACAATAGTTCAACTTTTTTGAATAATTTTTCTCTAATTGACCGGAGATTGAATAGTTCAGTTATCGGTAGTAAATAGAGATAAATGAATTGACTCAATAAGCTGGATTTATTTTTGGTTTTATTGTGAAAAATGTATTACAAATAATGAATTTGTTGAAGGCATCTCGTGGTGTCCCTTTGGACTGCGGTCTGAAACTTAGGAATCACGTCTCGTGTTGGAAACTTGCAAGATCCGCTTTAGCATCTGCATGTCTCTCCCCATAATCAACTTCCAGTGTTTGCAAACTCACCACACAGCCCCCATCCAATCCGGTCATCTTTTCAAATTAGCTTTTCCCATTTTTATTCACCCCCGAAGTGATTAATCGAGGGCTGTGTCTCCCGATCCGATATTTCTTCGTTAGCGGTTCGATACGTACCTGCAATGATCATAAATATTTCACAATAAGTCCGTATTACAACGTACGTTGTGATATAAAGGTCCCCCAGCCCGTCGTCGCAACGTCGGATAACAAATAACACGACTTGTGTTATTGGAAAACTTCAGGCCACAATTTAGAGTTGGTGAATTTTCTATTTTATAACGTTATTTACTGCCTCCTGCTGTTACTCTTAACACTTTTCGGGATCGTCTTGTATTCACGAGGGAGTGACGATCGCGTTAATGGGCTTTCCACGCACGCACGGGAGATATACGCTCTCAAAACGCGATATTTATTTATAACGAGCTTTGTACGAGGGAAAATTGATTCGGTTATTTGAGCAAGACCCTAAGCTTTGCGATCGCATTACACAAAGCCGAATTGTAACGATGGGATTCGGGACAGATGGCTTCGAATAACCGCACGTGATGCCAAATTATCGACCATCTTCTAAACATTCTAAAAATTTTTTAGTAAATTCTTTTAATCATAACTTATTTGGCTGGAAATATTGAAATGAATTCTGTAGCGTTTTGTGTTTACACACTCGTACGTGCTTTGTGACATAAATGTTTTCAAAATATTTGACGCCCGTTGGTGAAAAAGTGCAAAAAGATTGAGTAAACTGTTGAGCAGTGCTCCAGCCAGTGCCGCCAAATGCAAAAGCATCCGGAGTTGTCGGAATTGAAGCTATCAAAAACGCGGAGTTCCGTCGGATAAGTTGAAGTTTCTTTGAAAGCGTGCTAAAATTGCACAATGAAATTGTGCAGCACAAAGGAATACTTCGATACTTAGAAAACTGCTAAATAGTCCGATAAGGAATTTCCCGTCGTTGTAAAATTCCCAATAAATGTTTCGACAACTGTAATTTCCCCGAGATATGGCTCTATCAAAACAATATAAACGTCAGCCCAGGATCATTTCAGTCGTCAAATCCACCGAACGTCTTCTTTGTTTTACGACGAAAAAACGAAACAACCATGTAAATCAATGTGTAATTGTTTGGAACAGCGGAACGCAGCTAGTCATGCAACAATGACTCGAACCCACCTGAAAAATTATTAAAATTCCGCAACGACACTCCGAATTAATCTCAGTTATTCGGCGATCGAGCTCTGCATAGCTGAAAAATATCTGCGCGCTTTCGCAATTTAAATGAGCGGAATTTCGCGTGCTCTCCTCAGGTGCAGGAATTAACTCAATTATTCCTATTTTTGTTATAAATGGCAGGGAGGTGGGTTTTTCGCGGCAACTCCTAGACGCTTATTTAGTCAAGAAACGGGGCAAAGTTTATAATTAAATATAAATAGTACGAGCAAAGTTGGAGGTAACGACAATTACTTTAGTCTAATTGGAGATGGGAGCTTGCCTGGGGCAAATCTAGGATTAGTGATAAATATCTAATCGATGCGACAGTTTTAAACTCTAGTCGGGGAATTTAAATTTGTCAGCGAGTTTAAGCGTTTCGTTCGCTCCTTGATGAGCGAGGCGCTGATTGTATCGAGAAACATTGAATTTAATGTCGTCTCTGCCGAGATTTTCGCCTTGTGTGAACTACCATTGTGCTTACATGGGACATTGCGTCCCGACAGCTCCAATTCGATTGCTGGCCCGATCTGATAACAAATGGGGCTCTTATCGACCTGCTGATAGGCCCATCGCGCGGAAACAATCCGTCAAACACTGTATTTTTTGCGAAAATGATCGCGAAGTTCGTTTTGCAAATGTTGTGTAAAGAGTTCCGATGTTGTGAGGCCTCAGAATCGCAATGCAGATACACTTTGGTGGAGAGAGCGTCCTTTATGTCTCCTTATAAGGACATAGTTTCATCATATGAAAAAATGCCAGAGTAGCTTCCCGTCAAATTACTTCCCGACAAAAAATACTCTGAAAGCCTGGAGCGTGCATCATAAAATAAACCTCACAATTCACCAACTGCAACTGGGTCATTACATGAAAAGGACGAAAACGAGTCGCTGATTTGACTCGAATTCCTGTGTAATGCGATCTTACATTAGCTTTTATAACAGTGTTTCGACTCGAATTCCATTCTCGGAGGAGAAAAACGTGTGTTCCTTCTGCCCTAATTGCACGAATTGTGGTCTATATACAGACTGGTCTAGCAAGGCTATTTTAGGATCAAATATCTTTGATTTGACATAAAATAGTGTCCCAAAAAAGAATGACGTCATAATAATAAATTTTAATGGCGTGCTATTATTTTTTCGTGCTCTCTATGATGCCATCTTACATGTCCCTAAAGTTTTTTTAATCGCTTTTTTTTTAAATAAAATTTTTTTTAAATCGGTTTAAGGTTTACTGTTAAAAAAATAAACAAAAGAAACGGTTTTACACCTTTAGTTTTAAAAATCAATAAAAAATGGGAACAGTGCTTTCTTGATGACATTATTAGAACGTACAGTCACCCAAAATGAAAATGACTCCTTCGTAATGCGTAACCTAGTTTTAAAAAAATTGGATATTTCTTTCGTTTATCATTCTTTGATATTGAGATTGCGTGAAATATGTAAAGTAACATCAGTTTTATTTGATTTTTGTGATTCTGAGGCGTGTTTTACAAGATCATACAAAATAAATAAATTTTAGGTCTAAAAACAAACACAATTGGTTCTTTATCTTAAATGCGTGTTTATAAAGGAAACAGCAAATCACTTTCTTCTTTTTAGATAAAAGGTTAATGCAAATTGAAGCTAACAAAAAAGAAAGAAATTTAATGCAATTCATTCTATAAATAATCAGCTTTCTGTCTCACCAACGTGCTAAAAATTTAGGGAAAAATATTATTTTTGGACTAATTTCTCTTTTCGGCTTAAGAAGAAGGTCAAATAAATATATTTTTTAGTTTATTTTAAAAATTTGATAATTAATAATAATTAATAATAATAGTAGTTTTCATTTGAGAAAAGATGTGGTTCTAAATAAATTTTATTGTGAGATTCAAATTTGCCGTACAATAAACAAACACGGCAAAACGTTTTATTTTGTTATTTTGTTTGGAATTAATAATCAAAATTGAAGAATAATCTTCCGTTTTTTGTCTCATTCTTGATGTTTCTACATTAAAAAAATGAAAACTGAAAAATATTTTTTTAAGTTATAGTTTTTGTGCTCTGTTTATTTAGATAATAAATTCAAAAACGTGTTTAAGAGGCTTAAAAAAGTAAGAATAACTCTTTTTTCGGTAGAATTTTATCATTTTCAGACAATTCTTGACGAAATTTCGCCCAAAATCAAACTAAATTGGGTGAAGCACGCAAAGTATATAATTTAATTTTTGTAATTTTTAGGCGTAATTTTGTCAAAACAGCCCTGATTTTAATTTGTGGGATTTAGACGTTTTTTGTTCTTGTAAAATAAGTGAGTAGCGGTAGGCATTTGTTAATGGGTGTGTCATTTTCATTTTGGGCGACTGTATGTCTTGAACAAGGAATTCAATAGGGAAATTTGGAATGGGAAGGGTTTAACATTTGCCTGTTTTAATCAATTTCGGAAAAGGAGAAAAAATGACGCCAATCAAGCGTCGAACATGTAATAATTTATCCCAGCCTTAATTGCAAATTTATCCCGTGTTATAGACAGGTTTTATCGGTCATATTTGACGTTGTACATTACACACACGCTCATTTGTATCGATTCAATCTATGCGATGCATTAACGCATACCGCCGAATTAGCATCATCGATTACATTTGTTTATTTTTGCATTACACAGAGCAAACAATTCGGTGGATATCTACATCAATTCGGAAAATATTTAATAAACTAAACAAAAACAAGCGCGCAAATATCGAAACTTTTTGCAATAAATAATTTCCTTTGCGCGACGACGACCTCGTTACACGTAGCCAAGGAAATTCATTATGTGGCAGGTCAGGTAATTTAATTTATATTTTTCATATCTCGGGTAATGGAAAACGGGCCAACGCGCTGTTTATTATGCTTTGCGAAGCAGGGACGGGCCGTGGAAATTCACAAAGCGACAAAGAAAAACGGCGAATTAATATCACGTACCAGAGACGGCCAAAAATTGTCATTTGATGAACAAAATTGTGAAAAAAAAAACAGCACGTCGGGAAAACCCCAAAATTTTTAAGTCATAACTGTACTCAGATTTTTGTATTACGAAAAAATATTTCAAATATTTGAGCTGTTGTAGTCGGTATTGGAATATACGTATTTATAGTCCTAAAATTTTGCAAATTGAGACCCATTTTGTTGAAAAAAACTCTTCTTTTACGATAAGACAAGTTGCATTCGCCAGCGGAATATAATTTTGAATATATAAATGTTGATAAGCAGAATCGACTCTTTCTGAATATTTCCCAGTTTCTTTAAAAAATTATTTATTTGATGGCATGGTCAGGTCAGGTCAAGTCAGAATGTAAATGTGATACACTTACTTGATGGTCATATTCCTCAAAAATATTATATAAAATCTGCTGTTTGCTCAAAAAATGCCTCAAACATTTCAGGCCATATCTACGTTCTTTCTTAAGTCTGATGATAATATTCCTGAAGATATTTAATGTTTGAAATATTGTAAGATATTTTCCAGTTTTTTTTTAGAAATTAACGGAAATTAATCAACTTTTGAAGGCCAGGTCAGGTCAGGCCAAGTCTGAACATAAACTTTATAAACTTATGGTAATTATTGATCATATTCCTAAGAATATTGTGCTATCAATAAGCCAATATTTAATATGTTTAATATTTCAAGACACATCTCCTTCTTTATTAAATCTAATAATAATATTCTTGAGAATATTAAATGCTTCGTATATTTGAAGATATTCTTGAGTTTCTTTTAAGAATTCATTAACTTTTGATGGTCAAGTCAGGTCAAGTCAAGTCAGAATGTAAATGTTGATGATTATATCCTAAATAATTAATGTGTTGTTTACCTAAAAGTTGCAAACATTTCAGCATACTTCTCCGTTTCTGCTTGACTTTAATGATAATATTATTGAAAATATTCTGAATTTAAAATGTTCGCAGTTTAAGACATATTGAGTTTTCTCTGAGGAGATACTTCCAATATTTCAAAATATTCTTTTTTTATAGAATAAATACAATAATTTGGAGTCTGGTTATATTTATATGTGACTATTTATTTTAAATGTTGAAACATCTCTTCATTTCTTCATAAATTTGATAATAATATTCCTGAGAATACTAAATTTACAATTCTTGCATGTTAAAGCATATTTTGTTTGCCCTGAGAAAGTTTTTCAAATAATTCAGTTTATTCTTCAGTTATTTTAGCGAGAATATATTTAATTGAAGTCTCTAGCAGTACTTGTATAACTGCTGATAATATTCCTGAGATCATTAATCTTAAAATATCTACTGATTAAATGTATTGCTTGTTTAGAAAAATTTTCTATTCTCTATTCTGGAACTTGATAATAATATTCCTGAGAATATTAAATTTAATTTCAAATTTTTGTATATAATGCACCTGAGACTGTTAAACTTTAAATATTCACGTGTAGAACATGGTGTTTGCTCAAATGTCGCAGAATATTTTTCTGTTTCTTTCTGAATTTGATAATATTCCGGAATTTTCGAATTTAAAGAAGATTTTGCTCGCTCTGTATAAATGCCAGGATGTTCAGGAGTAAAATACAGATTACAAATTTTGGTGATAATATTCCTGCGAATATTAAACTCGAAATAAATTCCTGGCAGTAAAGTGAGTTGGGAGTGATATAATCGAAACTAGATCAATTCGTGTCGGATTTTCGCTTTAAATCAGCGCCGATAGTCCATTTCTCGTCGCATTGCATCAAGGTCCATTGTGTCAGCGTGGACAGGCCATCGTATTGTATCGGTTCCAGATACAATGCTATCACGGCATCGGTGATCTGATAACAGATGTCGCCCGGTATCGATTCCGTGATGGGTCTATCAAGCGAGCAATCACGGGGTCTCTTAGGAAATTACAAGTTACCCAGGAACTAGGACGTCGGACAGCTTCACGCTGTCGAAGCGAATTATCGGAAAAATTTTCTATTAGAACGGCAATCTGTACTAATAAACGACAAGAACCGCCAAAAGTTAAATTGTCGGAAAAAACACCATGCAAAGTTTTAATTAGTCGCGAAGCGAAAAACTAAGACGGGTTAATTAGAGTTCGAAACTATTAAAATAATTGTCCCGTTCGTTGACTGGAAATCTTTATAGGTTTACGGTTCGATATTAAAGCGCTCGTTTCGTTTTATATTTCTGGCGCTGACACTTGTATTGTTTTACAACATACATCTTCCCGTGACACGCCGATTTCCAAATTCAGTGAAATATTTATTCTGTATTGTGTACTCTTTCAGCGCGCTTCTCGGTTACATTCTGTCGTCTCGGCTATCGATTTCGCTGCCACAGGGGTGTTACAAGCGAAAAAAGCCTCCTCCTTGAATTATTTTAATTAATTTTGTGTTTAGACAAAATATTGTCCTACACATCCCTGTTGTGTATTTTCAGCGAGTGTTTGCCCTCCGGCTGTTTTTTACCGAACTTCCTATTCGATACACGCGTTTTCGGTTTTGTTTGTCGATGCTTTCGAATACAATACCTCAAAGCCACGAGCGCATCTTGGCGAATTTTATTAAATTTTTGGATTAGAAAGACACATAATGTGCCGACGGAAGTCTGTTGTAGTGATTCGGCGGGCAAACACCTTGCTCGGCTTTCTCCTAAAGAGCTTTCTCATTGTTGTTGTGGGTGAGGTAATTTAGTTTATCTGCCACGAATTAAGGGAAGTATTAAGTTTCGCCAACTACTAATCTATGAAAGACGACGGTTGCGCACCCTCCGAGGGCGCCCTCGCAGGAATACCGTGATATATTACTGTGTTGAGGGGCGAAGTCTTTTTACGAGGCGTAATTTGCCTACAAGGGGCAAACAACGGCCTAATTACGGCTGCGGAGGAAATATTTATTGCATAAATAAAAATTAGACAGCTGATTATTATTGAATTAGAATTTCGAAAAAACGTATCTGAAGATGTTTAGTTTAGACACAAAACGCTTGGTTCCACATTTTTGCCCAACTCTTGTAATTTTACATGAAAATGGTTAGTTTCTAGTTTCATTTTTCACAGTTTGATAAATCGCGTTTTGTTCCCCTCGTCACGTGAAAAATGGTAATCCTTGTCGCCAATTTGTGCCAGTTTCTTGTCAGTTGATTGGCAAATATTTCGCAAACAGAAACGGATTAGGTGTATTTTTCGCGGAATTGCTTTTTGAAAGGAATTTAATTGAGTCCATTGGTGATTTTTTTGAAATTGCAATCGAATTTGGCTCGCCATCGGCGATTACACAAACGGGACTTTTGTCGGTAAAAAATGAGATGGTAATCTGATTATGGCCGCTAGCAAAATTCAAAAAGTTCGATTAAACCAAACTCCCGGTTTAGCCCGCGACCGTCCGTTGTATGAAATTTAAATAACAGCGAAAGCGTTTCGTGTCGCTAAAGTTTAAAGTATGTCACAATGTTGAGCAACTTCGATATTTTATAAACTTCACAACAGATAAGATCATAAAGTGTAACGTTACGTGAAATATGTCAGTTGCAACGAAAAATCTCTTTATAAATATGTATCGAAGGAGCGCTCTGTTTCGTTCTAATACATAAATTCGCGAGCTGTTGCATAAAACAAATTATTTTAAAATTACAACGAATCGAATCAACACTGCGTGCCAGATTTTAAATTAAGATAATAAAAATATGTCTCATACCGAAGCAAGATTTTGGCGCCGATTAGAGACATTATTTCAAATTAAACCAATTACACAAAAGGCGAACGCTAATCACATGTCGAGAAAAACGTGACAGAAATAATTTATCAAGCGGGACGCGGACACGATTTATAGTGACAACGACGCCTCAAAAATTATACACTGGCATGTAAAAAGTGGGACAAATGCCTTAAAAAATGAAGTAATAACAGAAATATCTATCTAAAACAACAATAACCCATTTTAAAATTCGCATCTTTTAAAATTTATCTCGCTATACTCATCTAAAACGCTTTAAAATTTAAAATATTTTCATATAAATAACTACAATGTTGTGAAAATGCTAAAGATTGATTTATCTTAAAAACCAATAATTTCACCGAAATCAACGTTTTTTATTAATCCATTTTTGTCTCTTTATATATGGTTCCTTATACTAATTTCAGTAAAATCTCTCTTAACGGACACCTTCTATAAACGGACATTGTTATCCCCGTTTTGAGCTAATGTATATCAAATGGTATAGTTTTTCCTTTAAGCGGACTCTCCAATAAGCGGACGCGGACAATACAATTCCAATCCTTCAAAACAAAATCTCTCTTTTAAGCGGACAGTATTATTATGACAAACCGGACAAAAATTTTGAAAATCACATAAGTGCTAGAAAAAATTTTTTTTTCAAGAAATAGTTGATAAGTATTGTTATTGTACCAAATAGTATCGTAGTACTAACTTTTTAATAAATTAATTTAGTCTGCGACTATTTTTTCTTTTATAAGGACACCTCCATTAACCGGACAAAAACCGTCCGCTTATTAGAAATTTGATTTAATTTATTTATTTATCTAAAACGCTTTCACTATCGAAATGATTTCATATAAATAACTACAATGTTGTGAGACTGCTAAAAATTGCTTTATCTTAAAAACTAATAATTCCACAAAAATCAGCGTTTTTAATTAATTCATTTTTTCTCTTTGTGTATAGTTCTTTATAACGAACATTTTTTATGCAGCAACTTAATACTAATTACAGTAAAATCTCTCTTAACGGACACCTCCTATAAACGGACATTGTTATCCCCGTTTTGAGCTAATGTATTTTAAATGGTATAGTTTCTTTTTTAAGCGGACTCTCCAATAAACGGACGCGGACAATGCAATTCCGATCCTTCAAAACAAAATCTCTCTTTTAAGCGGACAGTATTATTATGACAAACCGGCCGAAAATTCAGAAAATCACATAAGTGCTACAGAAAATTATTTTTTTCAAGAAATAGTTGATAAGTATTGTTATTGTACCAAATAGTATCGTGCTACTAACTCTTTAATAAATTAATTTAATCTGCGACTATTATTTCTTTTGGAGGACACCTCCATTAACCGGACAAAAACCGTCCGCTTATCGGAAATTTGATTTAATTTATTTATTTATCCAAAACGCTTTCACTATCGAAATGTTTTCATATAAATAACTAATATGTTGTGAGACTGCTAAAGATTGCTTTATCTTAAAAACTAATAATTTCACAAAAATCAGCGTTTTTTATTAATTTATTTTTTTCTCTTTGTGTATGGTTCCTTATAACGAACAATTTTTATGCAGCAACTTAATACCAATTACAGTGAAATCTCTCTTAACGGACACTTTCTATAAACGGACATTGTTATCTCCGTTTTGAGCTAATTTATTTCAAATGGTATAGTTTCTCTTTTAAGCGGACTCTCCAATAAACGGACGCGGACAATGCAATTCCGATCCTTTAAAACAAAATCTCTCTTTTAAGCGGACAGCATTATTATGACAAATCGGCCAAAAATTCAGAAAATCACATAAATGCCACAAAAAAATTTTTTTCAAGAAATAGTTGACAAGTATTGTTATTGTATTATTCCTCTTACGAGGACACCTCCATTAACCGGACAAAACCGTGTCACCGTCCGCTTATTGGAGATTTCACTGTAATTGATGCATTTGTATTATAAAATAAAATATTGAGATATGGTAAAAATAGTTGCACAGGTGAGTATAAAAAAGGGGAAATGAAGCCAAATTAAAATAAATGAGTGGAACGTTTTGCATTTTATTGTGAATATATTAAATTAGGAGATTTGTGCAGAATTGTTTTGTGAGAGAAATAGCGAGGTTCGGCGAAGCGAAACCGAACTAACTTGGCGCTTTGCACAGTTCTATTTAATTTGAGACAGACTTGAGTCGACTTTATAAAATTTGTAAGAGATAATAACTTTGGAAATAGGTTCGCAAAATATTAAATTTGCGCCGCTGTGAGATAAAAGCCGAAAAACAATATATGTTGCCTCGAATATGAGACAATGCATTCATAAACTTTAACGACAGCAAGGACGAGATAAAGAAGAGCGTTGTAGACTAGTGCTATCGCTGTGTCCATTGTTGGGCAAACTTTTCGGAAAAAATAAATGAATAAAGCGCCTTTTACATGTTTTCTCGAAATTAAAAGGGGATTTATGTGCCTTTTTCGGGGTGTATCTCGAGGCGTCAATTATTTACAAACTGAAAACTTAAACGATGTCCTCAGCGAACGAAATAAACATCCGAGATAAGCCCGTATGACGCAGCGAGATTACATCCCCGAAGAGAAGCGTCGAAGGGAGAAGTTTAGTTAAATGTCAGTTTCATGGAGTCGTTGTTTGAAACTGTTGCTCGCAATCAATAGGGCTCCAAAATGGCGTTTTTCCTCCCTTGGGAGGAAATCGCAAAACCGCCGAAAAATCGCCGATTATCAGTGCATGACTGGAGTCTGGTTGTGCCGATGATTTGGCATTCCGTCAGTGCCCTAACCGGGCCATTAAGCCGCTCCGATTAAAACAGGAGAAAACGAACGCTCGTTAATGCAAGCGAAATGTTAATGTGGGGACGAACGCCTTAATGCTAACCCGATAAATCTCCCATAAAAATCGCGGCATTTATCACCGGGAAAAATTACGTGTGTTAAAAGTGAAAAATTCGGCAACACGACGCGATTTGTGTAATGTCAGCCGAATGACAATATTTAAGGCCGGGAAATAGCTTTTGATCTCCTCAGTTATTTAATTTGTACGGCAACCACTTTATTGTCATCAAGCGCAACAAAATCCATTATTTATGACGTTCGAAGACGGTCCTGACTGTTTATTAATAATAAAATTTCGCCGTGAGATGAGCATTTTCCGCTTGAACGAGCTCGCATGGAATCGGTCTCGGAGTCGATCAAGTGGAAGTTTTTTTCAAATATTAAAGCGCTCGCATCATGAAAACGCCCGACTAGCAAAAATAACATCATTACGGTGTCTATAAACACGGATTGTTCCCCCAACTTAGCAACCCTAAGCCAATAATTAGCAGCTCAGACGTTGTTTAATTAAATTTTAATTGTAACACTTGCGACGGCCTTTTTATGAAACGGGCTTCAGCATGATCCCAAATGGAGCAAAACCAAACAAGACCTCGGATTTACGTTTCGGGAATATCTAATTTCTATTTAAAACAAGAAAATAACAGAGTTATGTTGCGATTACGTGTCTCGGCTCGGTTTACTAGCACGTAAAAAATATCGGAGGAATAGTGGCTTGTTCCACGTCGCGCCACCATAAAAAATTATTACTGGGGAAATATCAGCACAAAAAGGTCAATTGTTGGAAAAATCGAGGCCTCACCCTTGGAAATTACCTTTGAATTTTAACTCATTTGGAAATGTTTCCGCGAGCCAGGAATTTTTTTTCATAACTCAAATGTGTTGGGTTTTCAAACAGTTCTCGACTTTGCGGATTGTTTCTGTTTGCAGATACCATAAGAAATCTAAGACTTTCGGATTTTTTTTGTTTAAGTTTTAATTTATTTTGTTATTTATTTCGAAGTTCTGAATATTAAAATTATTGGGTTTTTTTCTCCTTCTTTTGGAGTCTTTGACCTCAGTTTTTTTAGATTTCAATTCCGAGTTACAGTTGTTCAAACTTACAGACTTTTAGTCAAAACTTGTTCAAGTCCACAATTTCGTTTTAATGGAATAGTATTTCAAACTTTTGCTAATCTGAGAGAGAAAATACAGTTTAGTTTTCTAGTTGTTCTTTGTTTCTTTAAATTTTTAAGAAAAATTTTTACCTCATAACGATTTCATTCAAAAATTAGCCACAAATGCTAATCACAAGACTATACTTTTTTATAACTCAATTATTTGATTTCACAAACTTTAAAAATATTTTTAAAAAAGCTAAAAGCTTTTTAACTGATTTTTTTAAATTTTTATCTTAATGTTATACAGGGAGTTAGGGAATATTTCTTATGTGAATTTGTTATGATATATCATTTTTCCAAAAAGTGCGTACTTTTTCCAGAAATATTTATTAACAAACCTGTTGAGAGCCACTGTGTGTCTTATGATAGTTTATTAGCAGTTAATTTTTTTTTTTTGAGAATTTTTCCAAACTGTAGCTAACATGTTCATTTGTATGGGAGGTTCGAATCCCGGTCCTGGCAGAAAAAATTGTTTTTTTTTTCTTGTAAAATTTAATAACAAAACACAAATTGAAATAAAAGAATAATATATGGGACCAAGAACTTGTTTTGTCAATAATATTAAAGTTTACGCTAATTTTTATAATTCTAGTTCAGCGGTTCTCAAAATTTAAGACTTTAATTTCAGAACGATTTTTTGGGAAATCTATGCATTTTTGATTTACATAAATACATTCTCCATCGACCTTGAATTTTCGCTAAACCATTCTCTAACATGCTGTATGCAAGTGTTTAAATGTTTAGTCTAATCCTCAATTTTGCTTGAAGTTAAGCTAAGAGAACAGCTTTTGAAGCTTTTGCCATCCAGTTTTGTTTTATTTTTAACTTTTGAGAATTTTTATTTTTATTTTTATTCACAAATTAGATTAAGTTGGCGATTTTCTGCGAATAAAATACCTTGTTTTTTGTTTTAATAACGTAAAACAGAGCGACTTGACTTTCAACTGTCTTTTGTTTTTAAATAGTTTTAAATTATGGGAATAATAGTTTTTATATTAAAAAAAAATTATAACACTTTTTTAATAATTTGAACTTTAGTGAACAGAAATTTGTAGTTTTGGACTTTGTGTCTTAAATAATTTGCGTTAAAACTTGTGCAAGTTTTCGATATTCTGAATGAAAAATGATGTTTGCTGTGTTTGTGTTTTTTGATATTAAAAGATCTGAAAGCCTGGCCTGACTTAGTTTGTAGAATTATCAAGTCTTTTAGAGTTCGGGTAAATATTGCACTAAGTAATTAGTTTTAAAATTTAACTCAAGTTTTTTGGTCGGTTTTAATTAAGAAATACGTGAAAAACTAGTAGCAAAAGAAAATTGTTCATGATCATGGTGCGTAAAGCGCTGAAATGAGACTCTGAATATTTGAAATATTAATTAACAGCATGAATGTGAGCTTCTGAAAACTCTCATCTGAACCATCTCGAGATTGTTTCGACGGTGCATCCAGAGTGTCAAAATAATTAAAATTCTTGCGGGATTTATGTAAAAATTATGAATCGGTGTTTGGCTCAACCGCAATTTAATTAGAGACAAATGCAAATTCGTAATCCATCAGCGTGCACTTTGGTGTGGGTAGCATCTGTTGCCTACCTGCTTGAACACAATTCCTGTTTACTCATTCCCGGAATGTTTCCGGGGTCAAAACCGCACACCTGCGCCGAAAAATAATCGTCTGATAAGACCCGCCAGAGTCAGCAATGTCGCCTCATTAGCCACAGCGCCGATTAAAAAATCCCGCTAATTAAAAGATAAAGCGATCAATATGGGCTATCGAACGGGCCGCTATCGCACGCGGCTAATGACGACACCGCTTTGCCACAATCGAGCACGGATTTTGCCGGATTTCCCGGAACGAGGATATCTCCAGACGAGAGAGACGGACGCCAGATCCGGAAGGCCGCTGAAAGCTTCGGGACGGCTTCCGGCAAGTCAAAGGGACGTCCTAATGCCGCCACTTGTGAGATACGTAATTGTCTGCTGGACGCAGGCAAACGACAAAAAACAAAGCGCTATTAGGCTTGACCACTGGAAAAATACCCCAGGGACGGGCTTTCTTGACTCGCTGCGAGATTATCTAACGCCTGGTGTATGCTAATAATGAAGTTCACTGAACTAACTTCTAACACAATAGAATGCGCCACGAAAATCTCATTGTACTTGCGGAAACTTGCCTCGAAACTAAGATACAATGCCGCATTTTTTAAGTTTGTTGCTTTAAGTTGGGGCACAAAAGTTCAATTGCTTAACCTAACCAAATATTATTTGGTTAAGTCAAATTCAAATTGCCATATTTTTCTAAACGCTCCGAATTGACCAAAAATTACATAAAAATAATGCAAAATATGCAAATAATTTCAGCTAATCTTTATTATTTTCAAGTTTTTTTAGCTTAAATATTAACTAATAGTTACTAAAATTATAATATTTTGAGACTTATTAGCTGTTTCAAATTTAACATCGCATTTTATGGAATTCTTTTTTTAAATAATATTGATAAAATTGTAAAATATTTGTTAATGATTAGATCTCTCATTGAAAGTAACATGAGATTAAAAATATACTTGATTGGAGCAAGCTGTGCTTGCAGAACTTTAGGAAAATTTTAGTCGTTGATTTACGGACGCACTTTTGAAATTATGTTGTCTTATGTTGGTTTTCAAGGCTTGCTCCAATTGAGTATATTTTCGATCTCATGCTACAAATTACATTAGCTATCATTTGCAGTGCATGAAAAACTTATAGGTAATTTATAGATTTTATAGTTATAGTTATAGTTAGTTATAGTTATAGTTATAGTTATAGTTATAGTTATAGTTATAGTTATAGTTATAGTTATAGTTATAGTTATAGTTATAGTTATAGTTATAGTTATAGTTATAGTTATAGTTATAGTTATAGTTATAGTTATAGTTATAGTTATAGTTATAGTTATAGTTATAGTTATAGTTATAGTTATAGTTATAGTTATAGTTATAGTAATCCCAGAGTTGGTAAATGCCTCAGCGAAATACTGTAAAATAGAAGTTACATTTAGTTAGTTACATTTTAGGCTCCAGTTGACTGCCACTTTTAATTTATAATTTTAAATAATACTCTCTATTTTTTTAAACACTTTTGTTTCTTACTTCTCTCTTGATTGTTATCATTGACCATTATTTTCAGACTACGTTGTTTCTCCAACTTTTCAACTTTTACTTGTCTTAACTTGGTCGTCTTGACCACCAAAGTCGTCACATGATTGTATAATTTTTTGAATAATTGTTTATACATTTTTAACAAATTTTTGAACATATTGCAAAACAACCAGCTAATTTCATTGTATTTGTGAATCCACTCATTATTTATTTACATTTTAAATTAAAAACGGTCGTTCCGCCAAAGCCACATTACAAGTTAATCCGTTTGTAATTTAAATGAATTTGTTTCGTCTATCCAGCTAATTAAATATTAAAAAATGTAATTCGGTTTTTATCCAAAAAGCCGAAGCTAGAAATTTGTAGCTTTCCCGTGGAGTTTGAGGTTTTGCGGTTGTTAAAGACTCGTCCGTGTTTTTCATTAAAGAAGAATAAAAACAAACAAAACCGCAACCTCACCCCGATGATGAATTTTTCATGCGCACCTGTAATATTCCCCGAGGAAAAAACCGGGACACATTTATAGTTTAATTGTGGTTCTTTGAGTGAATTATCATTGTTTGATTTGGTTTTATTCGGTAAAGAAATGTTAACATGACACGAAATGGGGCGACACCGACCAACAGGTGGAAAATCGATGATCGCACAAAAGCAAACAGTTGATTTTTTCTACAATAGTTTCGTGCTTGCGCTATATTAAAAGTAGAAAGCTGCGGTTTTAGTTTTAGCAAAAATGCGTAATTACTAGCCCTAACGAGAATTTAGTTCAGCGTGCGTGAACACTTTCCCTCCATAGGGGCGTAAACAAGACACGCACAAACGTGTGTTTACTAAACATCAAAGCTCTTGTTCGGCTACACGCCGGAAACGCCGCAACATCCGCTGGACCGGAACAGCCATGTTTCACGACACCTCCTTATCAATGAGTCGAGAAAAGCCCGGTTTTTCCCCTAATTGCCACACACGACGACTTTGTTGCTAATGACTTTTTCTTTGATCAAATATTCGCTACGTTTGTACACAATCTAGATGAAAACTAGATATAGCCCAATTAATCCCTCATTAGCAAGGCTTCGTGTTGGTTTAGCTCGGGCGAGTTTGGCGTGCGGCTTACGTACGATACCCTCCTATTCCTACGCCAAATTTACTAAACGCCGGTGGAAACTTTGACACGTGGAATTTTTAAATCCAAACTTTTATTGTTAACGTTTTCGCTGAAGATTTCCGAGAAACTTGGATAATAGAGGCAAGAATAGAACGACGAGGAATTCTATTAAGGGCTTTCACGCTTCAACAGATCCCAGCCTGATAACGGATGATAATTTATTTTTACACTAAATTACGCCCCGTGAAAATATCACACGTCTATTCATATCAGCCAGTTCGTTAGTTCGCTAATTCTGAGTTCTTTTATTTAATTTTTATTTATGACGGGATTACGGAGGACTACGTATAACTTAGGAGGCGAAACGAGATACACAATCGCAAGATTTTCAAATTAGGTGAGTTTTTCCTAAACTGGGAAGAACTCGATTTTTGGTGTTTAAATTCAAAGCTTGCCAACATAAACTAACTTTTACCAATACTGTGATATACTGGTTCACTTTTTAAGAAATTTTACACAATCATTAAGTTTTTGCTAAAAAACGTTCAGAAAATGGCAAATTTTTGTCATTTTCGACCAATTTTGGTGGATTTTTTTGTTTCAGTTTAATAAAATCAGAAAGAAAAACTTGATTTCTGGTCTAAAAATGAGTTTCAATTCTCAAAATTTGCAAAAACAAAGTCATTTTTGACGTAATTCTGTGATTTATTGGCTTACTTTTCAAGAAATTTTGCGCAATAAATGAGTTTTTGTTGAATAAACGCTTAGAAAAGGTAAGTTTTTGGTCATTTTTGACCAAATTTATTAATTTTTTCGTTCTAGTTTGATAAAAACAGGGAAAAAACTTGATTTTTGGTTTAAAAATGTGTTTAGATCCTAAGAACTTGCAAAAATAATAAGATTTTTGACGTAATTCTGTGATTTATTGGCTTAATTTTTAAGAAATTTTGCTCACCAACTGACTTTTTGCTGGATAAACACTTAAATTTTCGAACATTTTTAACCCAATTTAGTGATTTTTGTGTTCTAGTTTAATAAAAAGAAAAAGAAAAACGTGTTTAAATTTTCAGAAGTTGTAATTTTTTACTTCATTTTGTTATTTATTGTCTTATTTTTTAAGCCTGTTAATTTTCTACAACTTTGTTCTTTACACTTTTTTGTATCTTTAACCGAATTCCTGGTGTTTTGTTAAATATGGGACAGTGTGCAAATTGGTAAATTTTTGTAAATTTCATTTCTTATTTCTTTTTAAAATGGCTTACTTTTTAAGAAATTTTGCGAATTAATTGAATTTTCGTTGAATAAAAACTTAGAAAAGGTAATTTGTTGGTTAATTTCGACAAAATTTAGTGATTTCTTTGTTCTAGTTTAATAAAAACAGGAAGAAAAGCTTGATTTTTTACCTAAAAACGTGTTTAGATCTTCAGAACCTACACAAATAATTAGTTTTTCAAATAATTCTGGGATTTATTAACTTACTTTTGAAGAAATTTTGCGCAATGATTGAGTTTTTGCTAAATAAACGCATAGAAATGTAAAACTTTTGGGCATATTCAAACAAATGTGTTAATTTTTTCGTTCTAATTTAATAAAAACGGAAGGAAAAGCCTGATTTTTTGCTTAAGAACGTCACAATGTTATTTTTGAAATAATGCTGTGATTTATTAGTTTACTGTTCAATAATTGAGTTTTTGCTGAATGAGCGCTTAGAAAAGATAGATTTTTGGCAATTTTTGATCACATTTTGCTTTTTCAATGTAACAAATAAGTTAACTCCATCAAGATTTGCAGTTATTTCCTTTTGCCTATTCTGTCGGCGTAATTGTATTCGTCGACAATTCCTCAGTCGGTTAGGGCACGCCTCAAATAAATACATCAAAGAATGGCAAAGTATTAGATTACAGTAAATGACGTTGAAACAGAGTATTTCCTTTCTTCCATTGAAACGCTCCCTCCCCACGCAACGGGCGCGGAATTATGATCCACCTTTAATTATCGTCGATTCGAATTCATCGCATCTAAATTAATCGCGCAAATAACATCAAGTCAATGGATAATACGCCATTGCCAGCAACTAAATAAAATACAATAGAGACACAATTCAATCCTTGAAACAATCCGAGCCCTCGACACAAGTGCAGCTCCGTTACGACATTCAGACGGAATCATATTCCTTACAGTCTTGAGTCTCATCTCGTCTCGCTATTGTGGTTTATTTGACTTCGTAATTTATCGGAATTACGACATTTTTCGAGGAGTAGACGATAAAAGACACTATGTACAACACGGAATAGATCAGTTTAGCTCACGTGAGCCGTATGCCAGCTTCCACCTCAAATATTGCGTTTTGATTTGCGAAATTGGAGCAAAGTTTTTGGATTTAATAAATGGCGGACAATGTCGCAGTGTAATTAAATTAAGTAACAGCACGGCTATTGTCCTTCAAGTCCGTCGCAAAGCTTAGTTTAATTAAAATTCAAATCAAAGCCGGCAAATAACGTTAATTAAGACCTTTGCCGTCTCACATACGATATTATTGCATTACATAAATATAACAAAGCCGGACAACAAAACAAATTGTGATCAAAATTCGGCGTTTTTAATTTAATATTTGCGCGTTCTTTGCGGGGCAAATTATCCGGTCGCGATGCTCGCTCCGGAAATGAGCCAATACATGGCGTAACAAGTCGCCGGAAGTGAGTGTATTGGCAGATACAGATATAGATTCAGTGAGTGTGTAGACATATGGCAACATCTGCTGCACTCTTTTGTAAAACGCAACAGCCACAGATGATACATCTGCAGATTCGACAAAGACAAAGCCGGGAAACGTCCACGATTCTTATCCGGTTTTTATTAAAGCAAATTTGTATTTTTGAGCCATTTTTAAGATAGCGCTGTTCCGGACGTTTCCAGAATTGTGAGATTAAGCGAAAACAATCCGAAAAATTGCAAAGATATCGTCGAGTAGTTGATGCATACAAAATTATCCACTACGGATGTCTAAAGGTTAGGATGCGAATCGACGTACAAATAAAACGTTCTAGTCTTCGATAGTTCCGTTAATGTCGTCAGAGAGCGCAGTTGGTTCTTTACCGTAATTAATTTTGAAAAATGGTTGTATTTGTATAACGGTTAACGCATAGCAAACAAAAAAATACAGGCACGTAGAGCATTAAATTCTCAACTAAAACATAATAATAATAATAATAATAATAATAATAATAATAATAATAATAATAATAATAATAACCCGTCGTTAGTAGAATTGTAAATACAACTTGGGAGGCGTAGTCTAGCAGTTGCTATTTGAACTTAAGCCTTTAACAATTAAAAACTAAACTAAATGAACAGAAAAATAAATAAATAAATGAATAAATATAAAAAATAAAATTTACAAAAATCGACCAATTTTCATACAGAATTATTTAAAAAACTACATTATTTGTGTAGGTTCTGAAGATCTAAACACGTTTTTAGGTAGAAAATCAAGCTTTTCTTACTATTTTTATTAAACTAGAACAAAGAAATCACTAAATTTTGTCGAAATTAACCAACAAATTATCTTTTCTAAGTTTTTATTCAACGAAAATTCAATTAATTCGCAAAATTTCTTAAAATGTAAGCCATTTCAAAAAGAAATAAGAAATAAAATTTACAAAAATTTACCAATTTGCACACTGTTCCATATTTAACAAAACACCAGGAATTCGGTTAAAGATACAAAAAAGTGTAAGGAACAAAGTTGTAGAAAATTAACAGGCTTAAAAAATAAGACAATAAATAACACAATTATGTGAAAAATTACAAGTTCTAAAAATTTAAACACGTTTTTCTTTTTGTTTTTATTGAACTAGAACGCAAAAATCACCAAATTTAGTTAAAAATGTTCGAAAATTTATCTTTTCTAAGTGTTTATTCAGCAAAAACCCAGTTATTGCGCAAAATTTCTTGAAAATGAAGCCAATAAATCACAGAATTACGTCAAAAATCTTATTATTTTTGCAAGTTTTGAGAATTTAAATACGTTTTTAAACCAAAAATCAAGTTTTTTTCCTGTTTTTATCAAACTAGAACGAAAAAATTACTAAATTTGGTCAAAAATGACCAAAAACTTACCTTTTCTAAGCGGTTATTCAGCAAAAACTTATTTATTGCGCAAAATTTCTTAAAAAGTAAGCCAATAAATCACAAAATTTCGTCAAAAATGACTTTATTTTTGCAAATTCTGAGTATTTAAACACATTGTTGGACCAAAAATCAAGTTTTTTTTTCTGTTTTTATCAAACTAAAACGAAAAAATTACTAAATTTGGTCAAAAATGACCAAAAATTTACCTTTTCTAAGCGTTTTTTGAATTATTGTGCAAAATTTCTTAAAAAGTAAGCCAACAAATCACAAAATTACGTCAAAAATGACTTTACTTTTGCAAGTTTTGAGAATCTAAACACGTTTCTAGACCAAAAAAATTTATAGACGCTTTATTTTGATTTGCAACAATTTCGTCTTTTATAATAGGCAGGGAGATTAAAAATTGGCGAGGCTTTGCGTTGGAGGCGTGCTAAGTATGTGCGAGCACCGCCTAGAATTGTAATTTTATTCCAAAGTAATAAACTTGTGAAACATTCCGACACAATGCCCAAATTATTGTAATTCTGCTCATTTGAATCTCCAAGAGAGGCTTTGTGTGGATTACTATTTAGACAGAGGCGGATGTTAGTGCCAAGATAATTAAGCAAAGTTTGAAAAATACCCGATTCTGACGACAGTCGCGTTATTAAAAATTCCGCTGATTAATTCGTATCTAAATCCGCTTCTGAGCACTTTCGGCTAATCCTCGTCCAATTTAAAACAAATTTAGCGGCTTGGCCGGCAAACAAACATTTGGAGAACTCGGTTTTAATGCGTCGTCATATTTGCCCAAAACAAGCGCATTAATAAATCGGCCGATAAGAAGTTGCTTTCTTGTCTCCCGAGATTGCCGTTCACGACTTATCGCTGATAAATATTGGAGCAGGAGTGGTCCATGGAGGAGCCTTGCGGCGCGCCAATCGATTCATAAACTTATTCTCGAGTTGAAAAAGTCGTTTCCTCCCCGAAAAAATGATTAAATTCGAGACACAGAGCGCGAGCATCGGCGGTCTCTCTTTTAAATTGTGTTGCTACAAAGGCAAACAAAATTAGGTTTTAGGCCGACAGTAGATCCTCGGATATGATACAACGCTCGCCCAAGCTGCCTGTCGAGCAAAAAACAAAGAATAAGACAGAGGCGCGCCGTCGTTGCGAAATATTGACATAACAGAAATTGAATTTTATATGGGCTCATATCCACGCAATATACGAAATAACTGGATTGGAATGTTGACTTATATATCGGGGATATTTTGCCCACTTTGACGACGTGTTTGGTTTGCGAAATGAGGAACTGCCGACGACAGGTAGCTAATCATTCCGAAAAATTCAACGAGGAAAGCTCACGGGTCAGGAGTTCGGATAGCACACACGACTGGAGTTCGTATTTTTCTCGATAATGTAGCCGCTAAAACATGCGTGTGTGCGTCCCCCAAAATCATAAACGCATAAAAAAATAACGAACAGAATTTGCAAAAAGAGAACATCAGAATTTTTTAATTGCTTTTTCGGCAGTAACAATAAAAAAATAAAAAAAATTCAACATTTATAAGAACCTCCAGTAGCAAGAAAGTGGCACATCGTCGATAACACATAAATACTGAAAAATAAAAACTTTTTAAAAAAATCAAAAAACCACACTGCTAGATTTTTTCAAAATTTTATATTTTATACTGTTCTAAATAACTTTTCAACCTGCTACAAAAATCCACGAAAAAACAAATCTTTCAATAACATCCTAGAACTAGGTTTTTCAATGTTCAGTAACAAATAATATAATTAAAAACCTTCAAGATTTTTCAAAAATCAAACATTAAAACATTTCTCTGCCAGACTTATATACCGGGTGTATCAGAGATACGTGTGTTAATTTAAACAGGTAACAGAGCTCAACAAATAATTTTTTTCTATTTGTAATTTTTTAATATAAGTTTAGCAAATTTTCTTAAAAATTAAAACAAATAACATACAGAATAAGTACCCGCCTATGGGTACAAAAACAAAAGTAACGAACTATTTTTGTTGTGATAGAAACAGACAATTTGAACAATTTAAAACAACAATGAAAATTGTTGTTGTAAATACAAACTACTTATTAAACAATGACCGGCCCGTTTGCACAAAAAAAGAAGAAAAACAGTGAAAATAATAACTAAGAATTTTGAAAAATGTTATTTAGAAAAGTTGTTATTCTTGATGAGGTATTTTTTGCAGCATTTTAAAAGTGAAATGACATTTTGCTCTTAAAAAGTAGACGAAAGAAGTTGTTGTTGGTTGTTTAGAGCAGGGATGTATATTTAGCGACGTTTCGATTTTAATTAAATCATCATCAGGCTTTAGGCTTGCTTGAGTGTTCGTGGCAGGTCACCTTCAAGCAAGACCTATTAATATTGAAGTCTGATGATGATTTAATTAAAATCGAAACGTCGCTAAAAATATAAAGCTTATTTACGTCCTTGCTCTAAACAACCAACAACAATTTCTTCCATCGCATTTTAAAAGCTATTTAAAATATAAAAAAAATTAAAAAGTTCAAAGTTTAAATAAAATCAAACTTTCCAATCGCATTTTAAACCTAATTTTTATACACGTACCAATTTTGAATTTTGAATATTCTTTCAATGTTCAGTAACACGAAAGTTTCACATTGTCGAAAACACAAAAAAATTAACAAAAAAAAATAAAACTTTTTTATCACATCCCAGAACTAGATTTTGTTCAAACTTTTATATTTTCTGTTTTGAATGCTTTTTCAACATTCAGTGACAAGAAAGTCTTAGATCTTTGATAACGCATCAAGACTCATAAAAATCGCAACATACAAAGCTAGATTTATAGTAAATTTATTATTTATTTGTATAGTTAAATTAAAAAAAAACTTTCCATCACAATTTAGGGTCAGATTTTTAGCTGTAGATGTTTTTTTAAATACAAAAATATTTACTAGAATTTTAAAAATGCCCCTTCAATCTGCAATAAATTACAAGTAAGTAGCACAGAAACAAAGAAAATCATAAGTAAACAAATTTTTTAATCGTATTTCTCAGGCATCATATCTTTTCAAGCTGTGTTTGTATTTTGTAACACTTTAAATGTTTGTAAATTGTATTCAAAACTTGTAAAAAAAAACTTCCAATGTCACAGCTAGATGTTTCAGACTTTTATACTGAGTGACTTTTATTTATAGCTCAATTTCAAAAACTAAAAAATCAATATTAAATTGTTTCGGCCTAAATATTTTGGTTTATATTCAATTTTCTCATTGTAAACTGCACCGATATTTTGCTTTTTATAATTTATGAGATATTAGTTTATAAAGTCAATAAAATTTAATAAAAGTTAAAATCTAGTTGCATGGTGTTATTGAAAATATTGACCTTTAAAATAATAATCTTGTTATAATTAAACTACCATGTGATCATTTGAAGTTATAACTACATTAAATTAAAAATTAAATCTTTGTTTTAATTTTCAAATAAAACACTGACGAATCAAATAATAAAATTTCAAACGGTAATATTTAATTAGAATACATTTTTTCTTTCACTTAGTACTAGTTCCAACACAAAAAAGCCACCTGCTCTAACTATGATTTTATTACATTTAAACAATAATTTGCAGCAAAAGTTTAAAAGTTTAGAGTTCAAGAAATGAAAAAACGTTAATTGTGACTTGATTTCCCACACTGTTGAGTCAAATTTTCGCTGGGAAGTGCTCCCTTTCGGGCCTAATCGCTGTCATCTCGGCATAAAATTCCAGCCACGTCGCACTTGTCCAAATATGCACTTCGATTCCCATCTCGATATTCGTCAGGCTGCCATTTGCTCACCTCCCGCCGCATGCATTTCCAAATATTCGCGTTAAAATTGGAATTATGTGACAAGTTTGGAGTGGTTGCAATGAACGCTTAATTTGGTATATGTGTAGCGTGTTTCCGTTTTGCGGGCATTCGTTTGGTTTGCGTTTCGGAGTGCAAATTGAAATTAATGTCTTAAGTTGGAGTCGAAGCAATGCGACAAATTCGATAATTGAACTATCGCCGGCATCATCTCTGATCGGCGGCCAAACGCAGGTCACGAGTTTTCACTTAAGTTTTTATAAGGTTGCTTCAGCCCGGGCTCACGCCTTGAGCCCTTTATCCACTCCTAAACAACGCCTAAACTTCAACTAACTGTCTTTTCTATGGCAATTCCCGGCGTCCAATTATATTTTTCTGGCGGAAGCTGAGTGTTGTGATGGATGGCTGTGCAATCGACGTTCGTCGCTTGTCACTCGAGGGCGAGATTAGGGCACAAAGCCGTCTAGACGCCTTTCAATCGCGATTTTTTAACCGATGAAATATTAGTTTAGTGTCATTACTGTTTACCTAATCTGCGTCATTTGCGGCAAGCTTATCTCGGCCGTTTTGCATGCGAAATAGGATTTTGTTCCGGGGGGCTAACGAGGCAGGTAAACCGCCCCCGTTTCAGATAACCACCCTCAGGTGGTGCGCGTGTAATTTCAGCGCCGGTGTAACGAGCGTCATAAACCGATACTTAATTCATTCGCGAAAACAACGGCGCAAAAATTCGCTCCTAATCTCCGAGTTTGACTCGGATAGCGTATCTTGTTAACTTAGTAAAGACCTTATTGGACCCGATCCCACCCCATGGAACTTATTTATGTGTCAGCACCTCTCACTAGCCGAACTTATTAATCCGGAGAGCCGACAGAATAGAGAGCAGTTCCACTTTACTTTGCGCAGACATTATTTTATTTGGCAGAAGGGATAAATGTGAGGGGTGAACCGAACCGAGTCGTAATCGTAAATCTCACTTCGATTTGAATAATAATGCCGCTATTTGTCTCTTCGCATTTTATTCACCGATGCGCTAATTGGAAACACGCAAATTGGGAAAACACAGACACTGCATGTTCACGCCCAAGACGAAGGGGATTTGTTTAAGTTAAACCTAGATCGATTTTGATATTTTATAATTTAAAACTTGTACCTTTTATGTTCTATGCCTTTACGATTCGCTCGAGTTGTTAAAAGTTTATTTGTTTGATTTTTTGATTGAAGTTTTACACTAAAAAAAAATCATAACTCAAAAACTAAAAGTTGTAGAGCAATGCGGTGTGTTCTATTGAATTCAGCGGCTCATTTTCTGTATTATACGAACTTTTCATGGAATTTAAAATTTTGATTTTTTTTGCTAAAATTTCCTGAGTAAAATACACTTACCTTCAAAAAGGTGAAAAAATTAAATTATTTTAAAACTCGTTCTGTCATAGTTTTTCGTACATATATATGCCTTTACAACCCTCTAGAGTTGTTAAAAGTTCAAAAAAAGTTTATATGTTCGATTTTTTGATGTTTGATTTTTCCAATTTTTGTCGCTATTTTGGTCGATTCCGGGTATCAGGAACATTTATCGAGCAATAACTCCGGAACTATTAGAGATAACCCCATGAAGTGTACTATCGTTGGAAAGCTCTTTAAATTATCTATCATTCTCAAAAAAGATTATTGTTCTCCGACTAAGAGTTTTCGAGCAATTTGCTGCTAAATGCAAAAATTGGTAAAATTTTAAAAAATTTATAACAAAAAAACTATTGGGAATATGGCAATTTTCTCGATGCCAATCGATTCCCCTGATCATTTTGCATAGGTATAGATTAAAACAGTTCCACTTTTTAGAATAGTTTAGCCGTAAATGAGAAAATAAAAAAAATTAAAAAAAAGTTAACACCCCCCCTTAAAATCGGTCAATTTTTAAAGTGTCTCAAAATCAAATGAAACCTATTTTATCTTATAGATTTCGATGTGCTCTTTACGATGGAACAAACCGTTTTCTTCTAGCTCTTTTAGTTTGGCCGTTATCGGCGTTTGAAAATTGAAATTTTTTTTGCGAGATATCGCCTTGAGTCTTATGCCATTTTGTAGAGTTTTTTATTCCGGTTGTTTTCCATTTTTCCGTTTCTGGATATCTTTAATAGTTTCGCCGTAATTGGCGATTGAAAATTGAAAAAAAGTGAAAATGGTAACCTTTTTTTGCGTTTTTCTCGGAAACTGTAAGACTTAGAGCAACGAACAAAAAACCATCTGATAGCGCTTAATTTTATCTATTTTTTCGATTAAACCCAGAGCCGCTCCGGGCAACGGTTCCGGCTACAGAGGCGATCAAAGTTTTTCACTAAAAAAATTCATAAAAAAAAACTAAAAGTCGTAGAGCATTGCGGTTTGTTCGATTGAATTCTACGGCTCATTCTACATATTATATCAATTTTTTACAAGAATTTAAAATTTAAAATTTTTTGCCTAAATTTAGGGTAGCCATTTGTCATAGTGAAAAATATTATTCATTAAAAAAATTCATAACTCGAAAACTAAAAGTCGTAGAGCAGTGCGGTTTGTTCCATTGGATTCAGCGGCTTTTTTTCTGTATTATACTAATTTTTCACGCAATTTAAAATTTTCAATTTTTTTGCTCAAATTTCTTGAGTAATACACTTAAAGAGGTGAAAAAAAATTTTTTTTAAACTAACTCCAGCAAATTTTTATGGACTTCTACATGTCTTAACAACCCATAAAAGTTGTTAAAAGTCCACAAAAAGTCCAAATGTTCGATTTTTTGATGTTTGATTTTTTCAATTTTTGTCGCAGTTTTTGTCGGTTTTGGGTACCCGGAACATTTCTCGAGCAATAGCTCCGGAACTATTAGAGATAACCCCATAAAGTGTATTATCGTTGGAAACCTCTTTAAATTATCTATCTTTCTCAAAAAAGATTATTGTTCTCCGACGAATAGTTTTCGAGCAATTTGCTGCTAAATGCAAAAATTGGTAAAATTTTAAAAAATTCATAACCAAAAAACTGTTAGGTATTCGGCAATTTTCTCGACGCCAATCGATTTCCCGGATCATTCTGCCTGACTGAGAATAAAAATAGTTGCACTTTTTTTAATAGTTTAGCCGTAATTGCAAAAATAAAAAAATGTTAACAAATTGCACATGTGTAGTATGATTGGTGTAATATTTTGTGGCAATAAAAACAAAATAATAATCGAGACCCTTTATTTCAAAATGAATTCAAAAATATTTGGATAAGTACCGTCTCACCCTCGTAAATAATCAAGTAACATGTTAGACCCAAGTAGCAGTAGCTTTCTCTCACTCGCAACACGAGCAACCGTGCTTATATTTAATGGATTAGGAGTGATGTGCAAGCTTCATTGATTTCTTGTTCCATCTTGCATCGATACGTTGCCGCTGCAGTCGCCTGGCATTTTAATTTTGCACGAGTCCCCGGATGCAAATGCACTCTTCCCGGCTATAGGCGAATGTAAATGTAATATATATCGTGTCGTAATATAGTCGTCTTGGAGGTCGGCTGCACATCTCGCTATTTGCACAAGCGGCATCCCTGTGTCTCGTTTAGTATGCATAAAATACGTCCTCTCCCGGCAAATCAAACACGTGCCTGGACGCGGCCGTTTATATTAAAGCCCGGATGTAAGTGGAATTACAACTTGTTATTATCGTCGCTACTTTTTACAATTCAGACGTCGATTTGGCACACTTTCCGACCTGCATCTCAAGAGATCTCCTAAATAACGTTTAATGCTGCGGATTCTATTAGCAAATCGGAACATGGCCCACACGCCCGGAGCTTGCCAACAAGCCAACATTTCCGGGAAAATAAAGAAAAGAAAAGGCTGGTTCCATTCGGTTTGTGCCATAACCGACCATAATTATTTGTTTCCAATTGGCATGAGAAACATGAACGATGAACGGATTGTGTTTGATCGATACATAATATGTGTTTGTTTTTAACGTGGTAATTAAATCCTCTGTATTTACTCTACTAGTTTACATTAATAGTTGATCAGGGAAATGAACGCGAACAGCAAGCGCCCTCTCTCGCTGAAACACCCCAACTTGCCTATCTCATCCAAGGGTTTTGGACGAATTCTGTTCTAACTAAATATAGATATAGATTTTATTTACAGTTTTTGCTCAAAGAACATAAAGTTTTCTGTAATATAGACTAAGCCGACTTTTACAATTGTTGTAATTGTCTTATAATTTTTTAAAACTTAGCGCCTAGTAAAAAATATTTCAAAAAAAAATTATTTGCCCGGCGCATCCACCATTTTTCACCAACCTCAGATTTTGTACTCGTATCTAAACTATTATTACAGCTATTATTGACAAAATTATATTAAAGATTATTTTGTGCACTAATTTACTGAATCTTTTCAAAATTGCAAGTTTATTTCTTAATTTTCTTTTATTAAAATTATTTTTTGAAATCGTTCAGCCAATAAAAGCAATAAAATAAAAATATCTACGTAATAAACAATTATTAATTTTAATTATATTAATTTTAATAATTAATTCAAGTAATAGAATTACTTGAATGGAATCTTTATAACTCTCTTTAATAGAAAAATAGGTTTAATAGCTATTTTTTTTTTTTGATAAATAAGTAAAAGTTTTCAAATTTAATGAGATAAATATTAATACTTCTGACGTAAATATTTTAATTAAATATGCGAAATTATTGTTGGATGCAACAAATGTTGCATATTTTTTATTCTTGTTTAGAATAAAATTAAAATACTCTATTAAAGTATAAAAAAAATAAATCATAAATCTGCTTTAGTATTTATTTTTTTCCGAAAAATTTTTGTTGTTGTTAACAATTAATATAAACCGATTTAGAGCAAGTACGTTAAGGTGTGATTAGAACAGAAACAAACATCTAAGCTCCCTCTGTTGCCCTTACTAAACCAACCCGTATACAGTTTCATTAAGAAATCTGTTTACACAAATTTTAGAAAGACTCTGTAAATTTTTGCCACATATTTTGCTTATAGACTTAAAAAGTTTTTTGAAATTATCTCTAAATTTCTGTAGAAACTAGTCTAAAACTATTAAATAAAGTTTAATAATTCTCCCGGCGCATCCACCATTTTTGCTCCATACGAATACTTACGAATTTTAATTTTATCTTTCAAAATTTGTTAACACTGATAAAAATACAGTAATGAGCTTGAAACGCAACATCAATTATTTAATTAAAAAAGCAAAAAAACATAATTTTATAAATACTAGAAACGGCAGAGATGTGAAGATTAAATTTTGTATTCGTTATTCAAACGTTATAAAAACAAACAAAATTTTAATTGATTTTAACGGAAATATGATTTTAAATGAAAACACCAAAACGTAATAAACAATTTATTTTTAATTATATTTCGATACAATAATACATTGACGTAATATCAAGCAGTCGTAATAATGCCTTTATTTAATTGTTGCTTAGTTAAGTACATAAAAATAGTCGTTTTATTATTTTTTAGTAACTCTTCTCCTAATACCACCCTACCTACTACAATACAAAATTTGATAATAAGATTCCGTTCCGCTCCAAAACGCCCTCAAGTGCTCGACCCCGACGCCATATCAGTGTAATACTGCGGACAGTCATTCGTAGGCGTTTGCACCTTCTTGGGCACCTTGACGGGCGTCTCATACCCTCTTGCATTGATATCATTCTGATTGTTATCCGGCTCGGCGAGAAAATCCGCACTTTCCTGAAACTTATCCGCCGATCCGCACTTGATATACGACTGCGACTTGGATAAGTAGTTAACCGGATTCGTCTCCGCCTTTTCGTCGAACGGAGCGCAGAAATAACTCCGGTTATGAATGGCATTATTGGCCAAATCCAGATACTGCACCTCGTCGCTCAGCATCTTCTCCCAGAGCGCCGCCAGCTCCTGGAAAGTGGGCCTCTGTTCGGGGTCGATGTGCCAGCAGCTCCGCATGATGTTGTAGAGGGTTGGGGAACAGTTGTCGGGACGCTCCATCCGGTAGCCCTGGCGCAGCAAGTGGAAGAGGTTCTGGACGGCGATCCCGGGATAAGGCGTCGCGCCCAAAGTCACCAACTCCCACACCAGGATGCCGAAGCTCCAGACGTCCGATTTATTGGTGTAGATGTGGTCGGAGAGCGACTCCGGCGCCATCCACTTCACGGGAACTGATAATTGACCTAATTTAAAAGGGAGGGAAAAAATTATCGGTCTCACCTCTCCCTTTGCTCCTCTTGAAATAGGCATCATCCTCGTAAATGTCTCTAGTCAGGCCAAAGTCGGAAATTTTGCAAATCTGGTCGGCCGCCAGGAGCACATTTCGCGCCGCCAGGTCGCGATGAACCAGCTGGAAAAACACTTTATTGCATGAAAACTTGCACTGCAAACACCCTCACTTTAATCTCGCTTAAGTACGCCATCCCCTTGCATATCTGCCAGGCAAAGGACAGGATTTCCTTCGGTGTCACTTTGGAGATGTTCGGCTCGTCGTAGTGGACGTCATTTTCGTCGACTGTGGAGCTGGGAAGGCGGCCACACTCCGACTTGAGGTGTCTACTCCTCCTCAAATAATTTCTAAAAGGAGATAAGCGAATTCTTTGCAAGTGGAAAAATTACCGGAGCGATCCGTGTTCGGCAAACTCTATAATCAGGTAAATTGGGCCACCTGGAGCGGTGCAAACACCCAGAAGCCGAATTACGTTCGGGTGCGAAACTTCCTTAAGGAGTTGGTATTCGGAGAGTAAGTCGTTGAGCTCGGATTCGCGCGCGTCGTCTTTCAGGGTTTTCACGGCGACGGTCGTCTCACCTGAACAACAATCACCGGTCCAATGTTGCAATTCGCTTTTAGTTTAGATTTTGCAGTGTTGAATGCGAATTTGATTTATTTTTATTAACCGAAAAAAAATCAAATGGAGCCATAAATTTAGACAGAGGAGTTACTAATTTTTATGAGATGTGGCTAAATTGGGTAAAAAAATCGCTAAGTTTGGTAAAAATTGACATTAGTTTTGCCTTTTCAGATTCAAAGTAATTATGGAAAATTGCGTTTTTTCATTATTTTTTAACGTTGCACATTTTCAGGTCAAAATCTGCTTAAAAATAAGTTGAAAAGTAGTTAAATTAGGTTGAGAAAAAGATATTATTTTAAATGTCGTCTTTTATGTTCATTTTATCCAGAGACAAAAATAAGACAAAGAATTTCGGCAAAAATATGCCGAAAAATTTCATGGTTGTTGGAAAATGGTGTTGTTAAGTAAGTTTTTCAAATGAAAACAAAATAATGTCGGGAAATTGCGTCAGAAATAACCCAAAAATTGCGCAATTGTACACTTTTCTGCTGATTAGATGCATATAGAAACGCAATTGTGCTGGAAAATTAAAAAAAAAAAGTTTAAAATTTGAGAGATTTTGATAAACTGTACTACCTAATAATAACTTTTTGGAGAAAATAATTATATTTTGACTTTTAATTTTGTATTTAGCTCAATTTTTTTGTCAAAAAAAAGCCGAGAAATTACCACAGCTGGTCGAAAATATTTTTTTTGAGGAGCTAAAACCTTCATTTTACACAAAATTTAGCCAAGCCTAAATAAATTACGTTATTTTTGTTGCTTTTTACAGCATCGTCTTTTATATTTCTCTTTCAAGAACGAAACTACTTTAATAAATTATGTTATAAAATTATTTAGAAACCTTCAAGGTGCTGTTAACTCTGGATTTATTCGTACAAATTTTTATTATGTATAACCGAAATTAGCTAGAATTATTTAGATGTATTTAAAATTATTAAAATAATCTTTGGAATTAATAGATTTAATGGGATCATTTGTAAATTACTGGAATTTTTCAAAAAATTTTTTTTAGAATAATCCGATATTACTTGTACAAAGATCATGATGAATCTCTTAGAACTATTAAAATTAAATTGGAATTACAAGAATTAATAAAAAACTACAAAAAGTAAGTTAAAATTGCAGAAATTGTACTGGAATAACTATGAATTATTAATTACTGCATTGTCGGTAGAAAGATTTTTATAATTACTCAAATTGTACATATTTTTGATGTTTAATCGGAATTGCATGAAATTATTATTAAAATAGTCTTTAGGTTATTTTTAATTATTGAAAATGAATTGCTGAATTGAACTATTACTAGATTATTACAAAAATTATTTGCCCGGCGCATCCACCATTTTTTCACCAACCTCAAATTTTGTACTTGTATCTAAACTATTATTACAGCTATTATTGACATTAAAACTCTATTAAAGATCATTTTGTACACTAATGTACTAATTCTTTTCAAAATTGCAAGTTTATTTCTTAATTTTCTTTTATTAAAATAATTTTTTGACACCGTTCAACCAATGAAAGCAATAAAATAAAAATATCTAACAATTATTAAAAATGAATTGCTGAATTGAACTAATACTAGATTTTTTTTTAAATCATTCGAGATTACTTGAAATAGAAATTACGTTGCATTTTTTAGAATTGTCGGAATTACGAAAATTAAACTAAAATTACAGGAATTATATTGGAATTACAGGATAATTTGCAATTGATATTGTAATTAATCCCAAATTACTGTAAATTAATATAACTTGAAAACTTTTTTTTCAATGCCGTGAATTTATTTTGTATTACTGACAGACATTTTTTATCAATAAAAGTGTGTATTAAATTCGCACCAACCCTTTTTTTATAATTCGTAACCAGACCTGGTTGTCCTGAAATGTTGAGCGCCTTGGCCCGCAACACCTTCCCGAACTCGCCCTCTCCGAGCGTTTGCTCGATAATGAGTCGATTCCTGGGGAATTCCCACTTGGGGTCAGGCTACACCGAAACCTCACATTACGTCTAATGACACACCAACGCTGTAACCTTACCGCATACTTGTTGATGATGTTCAAAATTGCGGTATCAGCAAGCGAAGTAGTCATTTCGAAATTAAGCGGCATGGGCTCGGGCATCGTATAATCGGACAGAGGGGCCGCCAGGTCCTGGTTCTCCTCCCCGAACTTGTCCCTAACGGCCTTATGCACGCTGTCAAGCTTCCAGCAAATAACAAACAACGCCACAGCGGCCCCCAGGAACAGCGCACCTCCGATGACCCCAAAAATGCACGTGGTGCCGCACTTGGCCAGCTCGATGCCCATGATCTTGGTCGCATTGCTGGTATGCCGGCTGGAGTTGGCCAGGAAAGGGGTGGTTTCGGGGGGTTTTGTCGGCTTGCGCCGTTTCGGCAACTTGACGTACTCCAGAGGGTTGCAGTGGCACTGCAAAGTGCTGCAAAAACAGACCCCACTTCCGCGAAAAATCCCACGACCGGTCATTTTATTCCGCTCTGCTGGAAACAGCACCTCTTCGGCGCAGTCTTGCGGACACACCGTGCTCTCCAACTGCTCCAACTCGTCGCACTTTTCGTCAGGACATGTCTCCAAGTCGGGCGTGCACGTGGCGTAGAGTGTGGTGGGTTCGTTGGAGGGGGTTTTCTCCCCGCGCCACATGCACCTCTGGGGCCGCTTCCGCTTCTCCACGCTCGAGGAGCCCCCGGTGGCCAGGGCGCAGGCTCTGGGGCTCAGGCACTCCTCGGGGGTGGTGTACTGGGCGCAGTGCTCCCAGTCGTTGAATTTTCGCACGTCGTTGCAAGTCTTTGTGGGCTCGTCGACGATCTGGACCTGGATTTCATCCGATTTGCGAGAATCGTTTTGCGTCCAGGAAATGTTCAGTCTGAAATCTGGGATTAGAATCTGGATTTGGAGGCTTGCGACGCACCTCACGAATTCAGTTGCGTTCCGTAGATTTTCCGAATCGTGGACGAAAATTATTCCTTCGATGTAGGTCACGTTGAATATGGCGTAGTGTTTGGGGAGGATGGGCTTAAGGGTGAAGTTTGAGGCGCCGTGGAGGTAGCGGGGCTGAGTCAGGCGGGCTAAGGGGGCTGCAGTCCTGAAAATCTGAATCCTGTTGCTGGGATAAAGCGTTGCCGGTCTCAGCTGTCTTTTATACAACGCGGGATGATATCCCGAATCATCCAGGAATTGCAAATCAATCGGCATACCAACCTGTAATTCGTGCTAAGTTCCCGAAAACGTGGTAAAAATAACACTTACTGCCCCATTCCCGTGAATAAGGGAGGAGTCGTTTAATTGTAAAACGACGGAATAAGTTGATGTTTTCACAGGAACGGTTTTCGTGAATTTCAATTCTGAAAAAACCCGGAAATTGTAATTAATGCCTGATTTTCAGAACAAAGGTGTGGACGACACGCGTGAACTAATCACGATAAAACTTACTGCAATGGACAGCAGTTTGGACTTCCTGCTTCAAGTGGTCATCGGAAAACTTGTTGCACTGAGCTTTCAGGATTTTCAGCGTATCGTTTAAAATCACGGGCTTGTATTTATTAACAGCGGGCGAATCTTTGTCGCTGAAAATTAAATCTTTGTGTGCTACGACTTGATCCTGCAATGAAAAACTCGATCAGGCTGCGCAATCCTGAAATTAATCGTATCGTTGTTTTAGTTTAGTTTCAGGCGATAACATTCCCCGTTTACGATTTTCCACGAACTTGGCGCCTATCACCGATTTAAATAACATTTAATGGTACAGGTGCTCGATTTATAAGAGTCTCGGCGCACTGCGGAATCTTACCCAAAAACAAAGATAACTCACGACCATTTACGTGTCAAGATTTCTCCACTCAACTTCTATAAAATAATCCAGAGATAATCGCGAGATTAAAAACGCCTCTCTGGTTCCAGGAATGCAGGATCGCACACCACATTTTAATATAAAATATACGATCGTGTTCATGCGAGCTTTATGACCGTTTTGTGGAACAAGGCGCAAAAATATACCCAGTGTTTGAGAAAGTGTGAGAATGGTTTAATTGGCAGTAGATACTGTTACGTTCCTGCAAACGGCTTTGTTTCACAAATGTTTGCTCAGAGCTTATGTCATTAATTATCTTTTTGGAGACTAATTTAGAGCAAACTCGACTCGAGTAAGCAACATGGAGCTTTTTAATGTGGCTATTTATCGTACTCCGTGTGTCTCTTTTATTGAGAGAATAGCACAGCTTTAGATCGCTTAACTACTCCAATAAAGAGTTGTTATCTGTAACGGTGATAAAACGCAAATAAAGTAAAAAAGAGTTTGTTAATTTGTTGAAAGCTCAAATAAAAATGCACTTCCCGAATTATTATTCCGTTATTTTTAAGCTTATGACGGCAAAAACTTGAATAATTAATTACGTTTCCGTGGGGTAATTCTGAGCTGAAGCTCAAGACGAAACTATTTGTATGAGCTTTTTCAAAGCTTGCGGTAACGACACGTCACTAATTTCTTGATTTATTTTAGTCTCCCTTTCATTACTTTGGAGAATCTGCAGATATACAAGCCTTGTGCTGTACTTTCACAATCTTAATAAAAGCCCGAGCTTTGAAACACAACGGTTAAATTAAAATGTAACTTTTTCGCATTTTTGTTGGTTTAGTTTAATGAAATTCAAAGTTAAATAGTGTTCAAATGAATATTTTTTTAGACCTAAATCTCCACAAAGCCTCAGCAGGAAGCACAAATGTCAGCATTGAACGCAAAACGTATTTGTAAGGATTGAAAATACTTTTTTTACATTTATGTTCTCGTGCATTTAGTTTAAGCAACAAAGTTATTAAAAGCGGTTTAATTGGCATCACGTCCTGCAAATGGCGTAGTTTCAGCAGAACTACGAGAATGTTGATGTGAGATTAAATAATTATTGTTTTAGTGACTATTTTATAACAAGTTTTTCAAACACTCAGTTTCAGGAATTTGTTCAGAGAACAGACTTTTCTGAAAAAAACACAAAACTCTAATTGTTTCCAGCAATATTTCCGCCCAAATTTTCAAACTTTGTCGAAGATAATAGTTTTGTTTATGCATCACAATTGGTAATACGTTTCAATTCCTGCAAAATGCAAATGTCCGAAATTCGGTTTCAGCAGGAACAACCGCATGTTTGTGTGAGGTTGTAATTATCCATGTTTTGGCTGCTCATGCTAATGATCTTTATTTTATTGATCCTCACAGGTCCAATTTAATATTTTTCAATTCAAATTTACATTTACGTTTGAATGAAAGCCTCAGCAGGAAATACAAATGTTTCCGAAAGGGGCTTAGTTTCAAATTTCAGCAGAAATTGAGCTTGCTTGTTGCGGGCTTAAATAATTAATAATGTTTTGGCATCAAGTTTGGAGCAGAATTTATTCGAGAAGCAGGACAATATTTGTACTTGGAACAGCTTTATTTCCTGTCGGAACACCATATTGTAAGCTCGTCAAAATTTGTCGAAACCAAACTTTCTCCATTATTTTCCAACTATTCAAAGTTATTTTCTTAGAATTGGGTGTTTCTAACGTAGAATAACCGGCGGAATCCAAATTTGCAAGAATCAGGTCGCTAGGACTAACCGTTCGGCAAATATCGGCAAAAATTTAGCCTTGTCAAAATTTATCGAAACCAAATTTTTTTCATTATTTTCCAACTATTTGGGGTTTCGCCCTTATAATTAAGTGTTTCTAACGTAGAATGACCGGCGAAATCCGAATTTGCAAGAGTCGAGTCGCTAGGACTAACCGTTCGGAAGATATCGGCAAAAATTTAGCCTTGTTAAAATTTATTGAAACCAAATTTTCTTCATTATTTTCTTTCTATTCGGGGTTATGTCTTTAGAATTGAGTGTTTCTGACGTAGAATAACCGGCGGAATCCAAATTTGCAAGAATCAATTCGCTACGACTAACCGTTATGAAAATATCGGCAATAATTTAGCCTTGTCAAAATTTATCGAAACCAAATTTTCTTCATTATTTTTCAACCATTTGAGATTATGTTCTTAAAATTAAGTGTTTTTAACGTAGAATGACCGGCGAAATCCAAATTTGAAAAAATCAAATCGCTGTGTCTAACCGTTCGAAAGATATCGGCAAAAATTTAGCCTAGTCAAAATTTATCGAAACCAAATTTTCTTTATTATTTTCCTACTATTTGGGGTTATGTCCTTAGAATTAAGTGTTTCTAACGTAGAATGACCGGCGGAATCCAAATTTGCAAGAATCAAGTCGCTACGACTAACCGTTCTGAAAATATTGGCAAAAATTTAGCCTTGTTAAAATTTATCGAAACCAAATTTTCTTCATTATTTTTCAACCATTTGAGATTATGTTCTTAAAATTAAGTGTTCTTAACGTAAAATGACCGGCGGAATCCAAATTTGATAAAATCAAATCGCTGTGTCTAACCGTTCGAAAGATATCGGCAAAAATTTAGCCTAGTCAAAATTTATCGAAACCAAATTTTCTTCATTATTTTCCTACTATTTGGGGTTATGTCCTTAGAATTAAGTGTTTCTAACGTAGAATGACCGGCGAAATCCAAATTTGTAAGAATCAAGTCGCTACGACTAACCGTTTTGAAAATATCAGCAAAAATTTAGTCTTGTCACAATTTATAGAAACCAAATAGTCTTCATTATTTTCCAACTATTCGGGACTATGTCCTTAGAATTGAGTGTTACTAACGTAGAATGACCGGCGGAATCCAAATTTGCAAGAATCAAGTCGCTACGACTAACCGTTCTGAAAATATCCGCAAAAATTTAGCCTCGTCAAAATTTGTGGAAACCAAACTTTCTTTATTATTTTCTAACTATTCATAGTTATTCCCTTAGAATTGAGTGTTTCTAACGTAAAATAAACCATGTTTGTTTCAAATAGTTATGGTGGAAACCAGTTAAAGCGACACAGTTCCAGTTCCTGCAAAATGTAAATATCTGAATTTCAGCAGGTGCTACGAAACGTTTGTGCAAGCTTTAGTAATTAATTATGCTTTTAGCGACTAAAACGAATTCTTTTTTACATTATCTTTTAAAATTTGGTACAATTAAATTCCTGCAAATGCAAATGTCTGATTCAGTTTCCGCAAGAACGGCGAATGTTTGTTACAATTAACAATGTTTTGACTGATAATTACACTGAAGCTCATTTGAGTGTTTCTCGGAAGCTTTTTCCGAAAGCTCTCTAATTTTTTGATTTATCTTTGTCTTCGGCAAGGTCGCCAAACTCCGTTTGCTTGAATAGGGTCTCCGAACAAAGCCGAATTCAGCGAACGCGCTCACCTTATGGACATGCTTGGATGACATGTTTATTCTAATGCTCCTCTCTTGCGCTTTCGGGGGATTATCATCGACGTCTCCCACCGCCACAGCCACCGTCTGGTTGATATTCCTAAGTGTGTGTTTGGAATTTTCAACGGTGCACGAAACTTGCAATAAGTGTAGCGATTGCGTCTCCCTATCGAGAGCCTCCGTCGACTCAATCGAGTGTAAAGCCCCCGATGAAACGACCCTAAACTCCTTGTTTTTGCTGAGTAGGTCGTAGTTAATTTCACAACTTGCGCACATTTCCACCAAAAACGGCGAAGCCAGTGACCCGATTCGGGCCGGTTTTGCATTTTCGCTGAAATTGTACCGAACTGTCTTCCAAAAACACAACTCTTCGACGATCAGATCGCAATCGAGCGACTCCAATAAGACAAACTCCAAGTTTAAGTAACTTGTAGCTTCCTTATTCGAGTTATCTCGCACTGAGATGCGGGCCGAGATCGCATCCACGTCTGCAATCGACAGATTAATCCCAGTTTGGTATTTTTCCCTTATTACTTGTGATGTCCGATTTGAGGAAATCGGGGCTGAAGAAGACATCGCCGCTCGGGCTGATTCTGAGGAGGTTATTGCTGATGGTGTAGTTGAGCGGAGGGGCGCCCTGGGCGAGGAAACTGGCCAAGGGCTGCTTGTTCAAGGGGAACTTGCCCTTGTCAATGGGGATGGTGATGTTGATATCGCTCACGCTGAAATAGACCGCGTCCGCTGCAAAAAGACAATAACAGATGGGGCGAATTCTCGCTGATTTATTAGCCGAGATGACAAATAATCAGTAATCAGCTGTGCAAAGTCTAAGCAAGTTTGGAAGTTGGTTTGGGAAAGAAATGACACGGCAAGGTGTGGTGGGCCATAAATTATGCTCTTGCATGATGTTTATCGATTTGCCGGGCCATTGTTGAAGTCTATGTCTGTTTGGAAGACAGTAATTAGTCCTTTTACGGCATAGGCAAGCTTTTAGCTGGGGTTTAATCTCGTCGATAATAATGCCTTGGCGGTTTATGGTCGGTTAAATAAATGTAAAAGACGGAAATTGACCCGCTTAATTTCCCCGAATCATCATTATAATTAAATTTGCACCGAGCGAATTTTCCAATTAGAGGCGGAAACGTGTGCCAATTATCATTGCTATTGCGCCAATTTCAATTTACAAAGAAGGTAAAATGCCGAAAAATGTTTTACAAAAGCAATGGCTCGCTGTTTTGAGTTTCTTTACCGATTCTTAAATCTGTAGACTAACCACTGAGTAATTCAACTGAACTCCTACAATTTTTGATTCGGGAGAAACAAACTAACTGGAAAAAGTTTGAAAGGTTTTTACTGCGTTTAGGGGAAGAATAATGAAAAACTTGCTAATACCACGAGAAAAATATTTTATTCAAGGCAAGAGAATAAACTCCGCTCCAAACATTCTTCATTATTTTCTAAGTTTTCATAGTTATTCCCTTAGAATCCCCGTAGAATGACCGGCAAAATCCAAATTTGCAAGAATCAGGTCGCTACGACTAACCGTTTGAAAAATATCGTCAAAAATTTAGCCTCGTCAAAATTTATCGAAATCAAATTTTCTTCATTATTTTCCAACTGTTCGGCGTTATGTCTTTAAAATTGAGTGTTTCTAACGTAGAATGACCGGCGGAACCCAAATTTGCAAGAATCAAGTCGCTACGACTAATTGTTCTGAAAATATCGGCAAAAATTTTGCTTTGTCAAAATTTTTCGAAACCAAATTTTCTTCATTATTTTCCAATTATTCGGGGTTATGTTCTTAAAATTAAGTGTTTCTACCGTAGAATGACCGGCGAAACCCAAATTTGCAAGAATCAGGTCGCTGCGACTAACCGTTTTAAAAATAGCGGCAAAAATTTAGCCTTGTCAAAATTTATCTAAACCAAATTTTCTTCATTATTTTCCAACTATTTGGGGTTATGTCCTTAAAATTAAGTGTTTCTAACATAGAATGACCGGAAAAATCCAAATTTGTAAGAGTCAAGTCGCTATGACTAACCGTTTTAAAAATAGCGGCAAAAATTTAGCCTTGTCAAAATTTATCTAAACCAAATTTTTCTTCATTATTTTCCAACTATTTGGGGTTATGTCCTTAAAATTAAGTGTTTCTAACATAGAATGACCGCAGAAATCCAAATTTGCAAGAATTAGGTCGCTACGACTAACCGTTCGGAAAATATCGTCAAAAATTTAGCTTCATCAAAATTTATCGAAACCAATTTTTTTTCATTATTTTCCAACTCTTCAGAGTTATGTTTTTAGAATTAAGTGTTTTTAACGTAGAATAACCGGCGGAATTCAAATTTGTAAAAATCAAATCGCTACGACGAACCGTTCGAAAAATAACGTCAAAAATTTAGCCTTATCAAAATTTATCGAAATCAAATTTTCTTCATTATTTTACAACTATTTGGGTTATATCTTTAGAATTGAACGCTTCTAACGTAGAATGACCGGCAAAATCCACATTTGTAAGAATTTAGTCGCTACGACTAACCGTTCTGAAAATATCGGCAAAAATTTTGCTTTGTCAAAATTTTTCGAAACCAAATTTTCTTCCTTGTTTTCCAATTATTCAGGGTTATGTCCTTAAAATTAGGTGTTTCTAACGTAGAATGATCGGCGAAATCGAAATTTGCAAGAATCAAGTCGCTACGGCTAACCGTTCTGAAAATATTGGCAAAAATTTAGCCTTGTCAAAATTTATCGAAACCAAATTTTCTTCATTATTTTTCAACTATTCGGAGTTATGTCTTTAAAATTAAGTGTTTCTAACGTAAAATGACCGGCAATATCCAAATTTGTAAGAACCAAGTCGCTACGACTAACCGTTCTGAAAATATCGGCAAAACTTTTGCTTTGTCAAAATTTTTCGAAACCAAATTTTCTTCATTATTTTCCAATTATTCGGAGTTCTGTCCTTAAAATTAGGTGTTTCAACGTAGAATGATCGGCAAAATCGAAATTTGCAAGAATCAAGTCGCTACAACTAACCGTTCTGAAAATATTGGCAAAAATTTAGCCTGGTCAAAATTTATCGAAACCAAATTTTCTTCATTATTTTTCAACTATTCGGAGTTATGTCTTTAAAATTAAGTTTTTCTAACGTAAAATGACCGGCGATATTCAAATTTGCAAGAATTAGGTCGCTACGACTAACCGTTCGAAAAATAACGTCAAAAATTTAGCCTTATCAAAATTTATCGAAACCAAATTTTCTTCATTATTTTACAACTATTTGGGTTATATCTTTAAAATTGAACGCTTCTAACGTAAAATGACTGGCGAAATCCAAATTTGTAAGAATCTAGTCGCTACGACTAACCGTTCTGAAAATATCGGCAAAAATTTTGCTTTGTCAAAATTTTTCGAAACCAAATTTTCTTCATTATTTTTCAATTATTCAGGGTTATGTCCTTAAAATTAGGTGTTTCTAACGTAGAATGATCGGCGAAATCGAAATTTGCAAGAATTAAGTCGCTACGGCTAACCGTTCTGAAAATATTGGCAAAAATTTAGCCTTGTCAAAATTTATCGAAACCAAATTTTCTTCATTAGTTTTCAACTATTCGGAGTTATGTCTTTAAAATTAAGTGTTTCTAACGTAAAATGACCGGCGAAATCCAAATTTGTAAGAACCAAGTCGCTACGACTAACCGTTCTGAAAATATCGGCAAAACTTTTGCTTTGTCAAAATTTTTCGAAACCAAATTTTCTTCATTATTTTCTAATTATTCGGAGTTCTGTCCTTAAAATTAGGTGTTTCAACGTAGAATGATCGGCGAAATCGAAATTTGCAAGAATCAAGTCGCTACAACTAACCGTTCTGAAAATATTGGCAAAAATTTAGCCTGGTCAAAATTTATCGAAACCAAATTTTCTTCATTATTTTTCAACTATTCGGAGTTATGTCTTTAAAATTAAGTGTTACTAACGTAAAATGACCGGCGAAATCCGAATTTGTAAGAATTAAGTTGCTAGGACTAACTGTTCTGAAAATATCAGCAAAAATTTAGCCTTGTCAAAATTTATCGAAACCAAATTTTCTTCATTATGTTCCAACTATTCGGAGTTACGTCCTGAGAATTAAGTGTTTCTAACGTAAAATAACCGGCGGAATCCAAATTTGCAAGAATCAAGTTGCTAGAACTAACTGTTCTAAAAATATCGTCAAAAATTTAGCCTTGGCAAGTTTCTTTGCCGATTCTTAAATCTGTGAACTAACCACTGGGTAAATCAACTGAACTCCTTCAATTTTTGATTCGGGCGGAACAAACTAACTGGAAAAAGTTTGAAGGGTTTTTATTGCGTTTAGGCGAAGAATTACGATTCGGGGCCGCCTCTTGAATAATGAAAAACTTGCTAATACCACGAGGAAAATATTTCATTCAAGGCAAGAGAATAAACTCCGCTGTTTACTTTTTAAACACCTGTTTAGCCAAAATCGTGGACTAGGTGGTTACGTGCTAATAAAACTTTGAGACATCTCTGTCCGTGTCTTCTCTGAAACGGGGTCAAAAGTTGTATTCCCGCGGGATCAGGCCGTCAGTCCAATTCAAGCAGCAATGTTGTAAATTTGTTTTATTACGAATTTATTTAACAGAAAATCGCTCCGATATTAAATGGAATGCAAACCGCTCCATACTTTACATAAAATCAATAACTCGCCCAAAAAACTCCCATTTGAATTAAATTAGGAACATATGTCTCGCTATCATTCATTTATTGTCACGGTGGGTGTTCTATTTTTACCATGAGGTTGATAAATATCACGGGATGGGCCGCTTAATCAGAATTATGACGATGGAGTCATTTCTTGGGTTTCAAGTTCAGGTTTGGTCATAAATATTTAACCGCTTTTAAAAAAGCAAAGCGAAAAACTCGGTCAATATTTAACCAAGACCGGGATTATCCCCATTTATGGATCAATAAATCGAAACACTTGCATTTTAGCCCTCGTGTGGGCATTTTATTATGTGTACACATTTATTAATTGCACGAGCTAGAATTTTTTCAAGCGTGACAAGCCCTCGGCACGCAACCAAAAGGTGTAAAGTTCGGGGAGTTATCACTGAACATGGATTAATTCTCGATTAGTTATCGATAAGGAGTTGGGCAAATATTTGTGAAAAATCGCATAATTATCCGACAAAATCAATTTTCGGGGAACAGCTCATTTTCGCATTCTGCGCAAAGCTTGCATGTCTTGGTCGATAATTTTGATTTCTGCGGAAGTAACATGGTTTTAATTACGTAAGCGAAGTTCTAAATGGACTAAAAGCCCCTGATCCATTTTTAATTAAAAATAAAAACGCTTTCAAGACAAGATCGATAATGCAAAAGTCGAATGTCATCTTTTATCGAGCACAAGTTACTTTAATTAACTAGTTGCGAAAATGCGAAACTGTGAAAGGAAAACTCGCCACAATCTGCGGCAACTTAATATTTTTTTATTGTTGTTCTGAGCGCTTTATGCAAATGCTGTTTGTTTGCTATTTTGATTTGCATAGAAATTAAATAAATTCATGTTTCAGTGAAAGCGTTTTTCGGTGGTTTCAGCATTTTGAAGTTGTAATCGCAACAATGTATCATAATTCAGGTATAAAACTGCACTCTTTTGGCCCTAATAACATTATCTTGCAAGATAAATGGCACTGAATGGAGAGGAGTAAAGTGTAATGGTGCGTGCGAGCTCACAACGCGTGGGCGAATTTTATTTAGCCAATCTTTATTTTGTAGAAAAATTATTTTTCGCAAGATTAATTAAAATTGGAATTATGGCAATTTTCTTTTATGAACTATAACAAACACGTTAGCGTGATATTAAAAAATAAAATTTTTACGTCTATACACGGTGGAGTGCCGCTCCAAACGGCTTTAGGAGCAATTTAATTTGCATTATTCCGATGAATTTCCACAATTTATTTTATTCCAACTGGTTGTTATTAAATACACGCACTGTTAGCATTAACGTTAAAAATTACAACGCCAGGTCGTGACTTTTCCGGATCTCTCATTTTTCACCATACTGGCAAATATTTCATGGCGCTTTCTTTATTCGTATTGTTGGGTGATCGATCGCTTATCAGACTATTGCAAACTTTTCAGATTTTCATTTCTAAAAGATAGCCAGAACTTGTGTTTATGTTTCAAACTTCAATCAATCAAAATTCAATTAAATTTTAAGGAATAAATTTAGTTTTTGCGTGTCAGCATCTGTCACTTTACGGCCATTACGGGCATGTCGCCGCTGGGGAGGAAATCTCAAAGAATTCGTGTCACATTTACAAACGTGTGATATATTTCCCGGGAATATAAATCGTGCCGGTCACTCAATACCACGCTGGACGTAAATCACAAGGAATTACGACAATTACGCGAATATTTCTTGTATTTTAATCGTGTTGTACACATGATGTGTGGCCACGCGAGTGGGATTATTATCACAAATATTTTTTTTATGAGATTGATTTCCAGTCAGCAGCGAAAGCCCATTTATGAGAGTTTTGTATGACAACAAAATGGTAATTGCGTGTCGATTGGCATAAAGTCTAAGTTTGGAAGATTATTATTGCAGATATTTCGGTTTTACGTCAACTAATAAATTGTGGGGAGTTGGTAGCAGTTTTAAATATTTGAAACGGCAATAAATGCCAGGTTTCGATTTGCTGTCACGAAGAAATTTGGTACTGTGTTCCCACGTACAGGCTAGTAACACAAAATTATTATGCCATCTACTACAATTAGACTGATTTAATTATTGTCATTACAACCACATCAAAAAAGGTTCAGTTGGGAGTTGGACAAATTGAAAAATATCTCATTTCTCTGCATAATTTAGGTGCCAATATCGATTTTGGGTCTTAATGCAAATTCCCAAAGACATTGTTAAAGCACTTTTTACAATACTTAAAGTTCCGTCTAAATTTTATCGATTTACAAGCCTTGATATGCAAAACCAAAAAACAATTTCATCTATTTATGCAAATTTTAATATTTTAGAGATATTTATAAAATATAAGTTTAAAATTTATGCGAAATGAAGTCTTACTCTAAGAGGCTTTTATTAATTATTTTGTTAATAGGTTTTAAAATTCACATTTTTTATTAGTTATTTTCTTCGATTTCGCTTATTTTTCAACAAATATTGTTTTTTTATAAAAAAATATTAATATATGCAAAAAATTAGACATTTTTTAACAGTGTTAGAGCAGGTGTATAGAAACGTCATTAATTTAATCCGCAATTAAATGCGTGATTAACTGAACTGGACCTGTTTGAATAGTATATTCGCGTTCTTAATTTTTAACAGCGCAATTAACTTTAACTGAGCTTACTATAAACCGGTCCTTAGTTTTTTAATAAGGCGTTCCAACTGAAAAATGTTTAAAAAAACAAACTTTTGACTTGTTTTGTTTAATCTAGTTTCTTTATAAATTGTTTATATTTTGTTCAAATCACACTAATAAAAATTCTTCTTTTTTTCATCGATGCAGAAATTTAATTTTTCAACTCATTTTGTTCGATTTAACTCATTTTAATAATAAATTAGTGTTGGTTCAACAATTAAATACATAAATCAAAAAAGATTTAGTTTGGACAAAGTGAAAAATATCTCATTTTTCTGCATAATTTAGATGCCAGTATCGATTTTGAGTCTTAATACGAATTCTCAAGGACATTGTTAGAGCACTACGGTAATAGGAAAGTTGTGCTTGATTTAAATTCTGATGTCATAGAATTTTTACAATACTTATAGTTCCGTCTGAATTTTATCGATTTACAAGCCTTGATATGCAAAACCAAAAAACAATTTCATCTATTTATGCAAATTTTAATATTTTCGAGATGTTTATAAAATTTATGCGAAATGAAGCTTTATTTTAATGAGTTAAAGACAGAAATCACACACAAAGTCTTATTCTAAGACCCTTTTATTAATTATTTTATTAATAGGTTTTAAAATTTACATTTTTTATTAGTTATTTTCTTCGATTTCGTTTATTTTTCAACAAATATTGTTTTTTTTTATAAAAAGATATTAATACATGCAAAAAATTAGACATTTTTTAACAGTGTTAGAGCAGGTGTATAGAAACGTCATTAATTTAATCCGCAATTAAATGCGTGATTAACTGAACTGGACCTGTTTGAATAGTATATTCGCGTTCTTAACTTTTAACAGCGCAATTAACTTTAACTGAGCTTTCTATAAACCGGTCCTTAGTTTTTTAATAAGGCGTTCCAACTGAAAAATTTTTAAAAAAACAAACTTTTGACTTGTTTTGTTTATTCGATGCAGAAAAATGTTCGAAATTTAATTTTTCAACTCATTTTGTTCGATTTAACTCATTTTAATAATAAATTTGTGTTGGTTCAACAATTAAATACATAAATCAAAAAAGGTTTAGTTTGAACAAAGTGAAAAATATCTCATTTTTCTGCATAATTTAGGTGCCAGTATCGATTTTGGGTCTTAATACGAATTCTCAAGGACATTGTTAGAGCACTACGGTAATAGGAAAGTTGTGCTTGATTTAAATTCTGATGTCATAGAATTTTTACAATACTTAAAGTTCTGTCGGAATTTTATCGATTTACAAGCCTTGATATGCAAAACCAAAAAACAATTTCATTTATTTATGCTAATTTTAATATTTTCGAGATATTTATAAAATTTATGCGAAATGAAGCTTTATTTTAATGAGTTAAAGACAGAAATCACACACAAAGTCTTATTCTAAGACCCTTTTATTTATTATTTTATTAATAGGTTTTAAAATTTACATTTTTTATTAGTTATTTTCTTCGATTTCGCTTATTTTTCAACAAATATTGTTTTGTTATAAAAAAATATTAATATATGCAAAAAATTAGACATTTTTTAACAGTGTTAGAGCAGATGTATAGAAACGTCATTAATTTAATCCGCAATTAAATGCGTGATTAACTGAACTGAACCTGTTTGAATAGTCTATTCGCGTTCTTAACTTTTAACAGCGCAATTAAAATTAACTGAGCTTTCTATAAACCGGTTCTTAGTTTTTTAATAAGGCGTTCCAACTAAAAAATGTTTAAAAAACAAACTTGTTTTGTTTAATCTAGTTTTTTTTAAATTGTTTATATTTTGTTGAAATCACACTAATAAAAATTCTTCTTTTTTAATCGATGCAGAAAAATTTTGTTCGATTTAACTCATTTTTCAATAATAAATTGGTGTTGGTTCAACAATTAAATACATACATCAAAAAAGGTTTACTTTGGACAAATTGAAAAATATCTCATTTCTTTGAGTAATTTAAGTGCAAATATCGATTTTGGATCTTAATGCGAATTCCCAAGGGCATTGTTATATGAGAGTTGTGCTTGATTTAAATTCTAGTGTCATAAAAATTTTACAATATTTAAAGTTCCGTCTGAATTTTATCGATTTACAAGCCTTCATGTGCAATTTTGATACATGGCCACTTGTATTAAAAAGCGTGTATTGCCGGCACTCCCACGAAATAAATTCCGGCGCTGTTCGCTCCCTAAATCCTTTTGTAAATCACCGGAGAAATATTGGCCCATTTTTGCCACCCTTTGAACTTTTATCAAAATATCTCGCATTGCTGAATAATCAAGCCGTTTAAAAGTCTGACATCACGCTGGCCCAACCCCTGAAAATGCCTGTTGCCTTTCGCCGAAATTACAACAAAGCAGATCTGTGACTACTGAGACGGAATGATGACTAGTGAAGTCTCCTAATGGAGCGATTTTTTTTCAATTAACCCCGAAAGGGTTATATTTTAGGCGTTATCTTGGAAAGGTAGGCGCTTATTGCTTGCTTTGTTCCCGCAGAAATAATGAATCGAATCAATTGCGAGATTTTTGTGATGTGTCTCGTCGAGGGTGAGTCACGCCGTCTGTCTGCTGGCATTTCAGCATCCCCGAGTTTCCCCCGACTCACTTATTTTCGCTGCAAAAAAGTTGGAAAACTCACCGAACGCCAAAAAAGTGGAAAGTATTAGTAACATTGTCGCACTGAAAAGTCGCACTTTCGCGCCAAAAATCACCGGCTGTTGGACGTTCCGACGCACGACGGCGAAGTGAGCGTCGCAACGCCGACGTCGGCCGCCCCCGGAGGCATGCACTTCCGCCCCCCACCGGCGGTTGCGTGTACATAACAGTCTTATCACCGCCACTATGCTAACGAGAATAGCGCGGCGGTTTATGCCGAAGGTCGCGACCTTTACAATTTTGAACAACAAGCACACAAAATTTCAGGATTTCAAACCATATAAAAATTTTCCAATTTTTTTAATATTTCAACAATTCCCCATTTTTGAAATTTTAAATTAGAAAGATAATCAAAGGATTAACATACCTTTTTTTTGATTATTTATTATTTTGATGCTTTAATAAAACATAAAATAAAGCCAAAAAACAAATTTATTTCTTGATTCTTGCAAATTTTATTATTTTTGAGGTGTTTATAGAATACAAGTGTAGATTAGTTTGCGAACCACTGGAGGTTTTAGTTTAAAATTTATGAGAAAATGAGGCTTTACTTTAAACATAGAAATCACACACACACCTTTTTGTCAAGAAAAATCGCTAATTGTAAGAATATTACAAGAGAAGGTCTTAAAATTTACTCTTCCAATACTTATTAAGAAGTGTAAATTTAAATTTTAACCAAAAAACTTTACGTTATCTTCCAAACTTTAAGTAAATTAGTAAAACTTTGATTAAAAATTTAAAACAGAAGAAATCTTTTATCTATTGGGCTCTGTTACTTGTTAAAATTAGCACAAGTGTTTCTGATGCTCCCTTGTATTGCCCTTAATTAGAAAAACAGTTTAAATATATACTTTTTTATCATGCTTTGTTCAATCAGGGTTTTTTAAGAAATGTTTATTTATATTTATAAATAATGCTAATCCTTTTTATTTTAATCGATGCAGAAATTTGAATTTTTGAATTGAATTTTTTAGCTCATTTTGATATGCAAAACCAAAAAACAATTTCATCTATTTATGCAAATATTAATATTTTCGAGATATTTATAAAATATAAGTTTAAAATTTATGCGTAATGAAGATAAAAATCATACACAAAGTCTTATTCTAAGAGGCTTTTATTAATTATTTTATTAATAGGTTTTAAAATTTACATTTTTTATTAGTTATTTTCTTCGATTTCGCTTACTTTTCAACAAATATTGTTTTTTTATAAAAAAATATTTTTATATGCAAAAAATTAGACATTTTTTAACAGTGTTAGAGCAGGTGTATAGAAACGTCATTAATTTAATCCGCAATTAAATGCGTGATTAACTGAACTGAACCTGTTTGAATAGTCTATTCGCATTCTTAACTTTTGACAGCGCAATTAACTTTAAATGAGCTTTCTATAAACCGTATCTTTCAAACTTTAAGTAAGTTAGTAAAACTTTGATTAAAAAATTTAAGATAGAAGAAATCTTTTATCTATTGAGCTCTGTAAAATTAGCACAAGTGTTTCTGATGCTTCCATGTATTGCCCTTAATTAGAAAAACTGTTTAAATATTTACTTTTTTAACATGCTTTGTTCAGTTCGAGTTTTTTATGAAATGTTTATTTATATTTATAAATAAAGCTAATCTTTTTTATTTTAATCGATGCAGAAACTTGAATTTTTGATTTGAATTTTTTAGCTCATTTTGTTCAGTTTAACTTATAATAGGTTCTACTCAATTAGTGCCATATATTACCAAATAGGCCAATTGGTTAGCGAAAAATCATCTTATTTCAAAGATTTTCTCATCTACAGACAAAATCACAAAACAAATTTTTAGTTTTCTTTTCAGTAGGGAATAGATTTTTCGACTTATCGAAGTTGTATATAAGTTTGAATTTTTCGGTAATTGCAGTTGATTATATAATAATTTCTTCGACTTACCTTATTGTTAAAAAGGGCTGCTGCCCTTAATAAAAAATGCTCAGTTTATGCAAAAATAGTAATTGTTGTGTTGTTTTGTACTCTTTTTTTTTTAGAATCATTTTTATTACATTTGAATGTCAGAAACTGCACAAATGGCGAATTTTGCGTTTGGAACAACAAATTTAGTAATCATGAGGTATTTTAAATTTTTGAAAATTGCTAAATAGTTTTTACATTTTTTTGCAAATTTTTGTGAAAAGTTATAATTTCACTTTGCAACTCGCTGTTAACACTTAGAAATCTTGCGGTTGTATTTTATTTAAACTAACCATTGTCCTGTCAAACCGCTGCCAAGCAAGCCGTCCATCAAAAGCATGCTTCCGTATTTCCCGAAACTCATGAAAGCCAAGTATCATTCAATCCGTCTGTATCAGGCGCAGCAAGCTCGAGAGATCCAAATTCCTCAAAAAATTAATAAAAAGCGGCCCCGGAAGACAAAGTGTGGCTGAACGACTCATCCAATAAAGAAGAAAATAGGTCGAGGGAGACATTACCACGAGTAAATAGAGTCCTCAGTACGCATACCGATGACTGCATTACTGACATTGCTCGTCAAATTAATAAAATGAGGGGTGTGTCGGATGGGGTTAACAACACGAGCACATTTCAAAAAGTGCACCCCAGCTCTCACTCTCACTCTAGTTACAACACTGTCAATATTTGATTTAGGAAATTGTGTGTGGCATTCGGGCCTTTCATTACTTATCATCACATTTAACCTGACCCGACCCTTACAAATTGTTTCAGCGGGATCGAGTTTCGCTATTTATACAATAAGCGAAATTATTCACAACACTATTAAATATTTGTGCGTTTTTTCGCGGTCTATGGAAACGATAAAGCCATTTATAACTTTTTTCTTGGAAGTGGTGCAAAATGCGTGGTAACACCTGTTGTACCTTACAATTATTTCTTAAGTGAAGTATTGGTTGACGTCATGAATAATTATATTTTTACGTAAGCCATGAAATATACTAATCAAATTTAATTTCCAGCTTTTATTACATTTACCGTTATGGCCCCATTTCAAACTTTCATCATTTGCAAAGTAATTAGAAAGTTTAAAACTAAAAATTGGAAAAAGGGCTTTCGGAACTATTTTATATAAATTTTGCTCTCCCATTCTAATTAAATCTGACGAATTGTGTTAAAAATAATTAATTCTTTGACTGACTTCGAAAACAATAATGCAAACAAAATTGCTTTTGATTAATTGTTGTTTTCATTGGTTTGAAATGTGTTGAATAATTAAAAAAATATATTCTATTATGAAACTAAGTTTCTAAAGCAAAATCTTGGCATACAAAGTGTTTTAAATTAAATTCCAGGATTAATAACAATTATTTTACGAGAACATTTTAGTAATAAAAATGGTGGATGCGCCGGGAAAGTAAATTTAAATTAAAGTTTACTGGTTTTCGTATTAAGAATTTAAATATTCCAGTTCTAAGTTAGATTTTGGCACCCTCTGGTGTACGATTTTTAACTTATATACAGGATGTTCTAGCGAATTGTTGTATTTATTAATAATTTTGTAAAAAAAAAATCTGTTTAAGGACGTGAAAAACTTCTAAAAATTTCTTAACTCGCGTCTATATACCCTGTAAGTTATTTTTTTAAGAAAAATTAACGAGTTTTTTTAAAACTCGAATATTACATTATATTTATACAAAGATAAATAACTTAAAATTTGTTGTTATTTTTTAAAAAAAAGCTCTCAGAAGTTGTACACTATGTCAATATTACAGGAAACTGTGAAGTTCTCTAAGTAAAATCTACAATTTCAGTTAAAATAACGATTACAAAGTTGTTAAGAAGTCAAAGCTAGACAAAAAATAGTTTTTAATTCTGTTGCCAACTTAATTTCAGTTATTATTATGACCCGAAACACAAAAAGTTTGGCAAATTCTAAATAGAACTCTATGTCTATTCGAAAATTTGTATTTAGCGCCATTTCATTATCTCAGTAACCTTCCCCGTAGTTTCCTCAAGCGCCACCAGGTACCGCCACACCCCGGACAGCTACAAAATGGTGAATGGTTCTTATCTTGACTAATTAGTAATGGAGGGTGTGTGCAGCTGTGTGTTGTGAAATGACTTATCAGTGAATAATGAAACATAAATAGCAATTACTGATTGTAAAAAAGTACCGAAATAAGGTAAATTTTATCAGTAGATCAACTGATACCAATATCTAGCAAATACCCTTATCTTATCTGGTTTTGATAAAATTGGTGGGCAGAAATCCACTTACCCTTACCCAAAAATAATGCCTTATTGACCCACAATTACCACAAAAAATTTTTCTTTATTGTTAAAATTCTTTTGGAACAGTTTAAAGCCAATCAGAGCAATTAACAATAATTGAGCAATTATCCTTAAATAAGCCGACGGCCGGTCGGAAATCCTATTCCTCGTCTTATTTTTAGCCCCGTGAGTCACTCCGGGCCGTTTTGGCTGCACTCCGGCCCATATTTAAAAAAATGGGGGCTTTTCAAGTACCATACTACCCGAATGGGTTGAGTGGGCGGGCGCTTGCGCCACTTCCTCACCCATTGCACCCATTTCCTGCGTCGCGACGCTATTTCTCATCGTCCAAAAATAAACTCTGACACCAATTATACCAATAAATCTGACCATAAACAACCTCGCAATGTTATTTTCCTCGAACCGCGATTACCATAAATGGTAAGATGGAAGTGCAATCGATTTATTCGTCGAAAAACTTGTCACTCAAGCAATGAGCGGTTACTTCAGGTCAAAGCCTGCAACATCCCCGAGATAAGAAAGGGGACATCTGGCCTTCGTCAACACCGGAAGTTTAAATAAATGTGTGCATGGCGCAATGTGTAAACAATAAATAACTAAATAGTTGAGAGAGATCTTTATTCTGTTACAGGATGCTTGTACACATCACTTTACTCATTGGGGCCCTTTTGGCCGGGATTCAAGGACAGATTCTACAGCAATTCACACAGAATCCGTGTGATTCAAGGTCGACGTGCCATGAGTGCATCGCCACCCCCTCATGTGCCTGGTGCTATGACACTGTAAGTGTACGCTATACAGGGTGGACCAGAAAGTGGTATTTGCGAAAAACTTAATACGGCTGAAAGAGTTCGTTAAGAAAATAATAGTATACTTTTTTCGAAATTATATGGTAAGGTTGGGTAAAAAAACTTACTTATTACAAAATTATTTAGAATAACTAAGTATTTACCAACAATCCAACTATTGTACGTCACATATTTGTCAAAATAATAAATCGTGTCCGGTTCCGGTAATTCACTGATTTTTCAGTTACATTTTTATGAAAATTTGCCTCAAAAATGTGCTTGAAAAACGAAGAAAAGGCCCACTTTTTAGCTACCAAATTTTGTGGTGTTTGCTTATTTTTCATGTCTTAACCAAATTGAGAGAAAATTACTGATTTTGGCGAAAATAACGGAATTTTTCGAAAATACATAATTTTTAACGTAAAAACTTCAACTTTCCAGTTTTTTAATGTAGTAGCTGTTTTTACGAATTTTTATAAAAAGTTAGGATTTTTTTAGTTTTTCAGTTTATTTTTGAGAAAATTTTCTCCTCTGCGATAAATCGAATGAAACCTATAACACAAATTTTGATCTGGTTCGTTCATTTTTTACCAGTTTTACTGACATTTTTCGCAAAAAGATTCTTTTTTATGTTTGTATAATTTTTTTGCTAATTCTTGACTTAATTTAATTTATTTTTTAGTTTGTTATAGGTACAGGTTAAAAAACGAGCTCAAGGCTTCAAAAAAAAAACAATCCGAATTTCGATCAAATTTTAATACTTTTCGCTTTATTTTTGACGAAATTCTTTTGAAAAACGAGTTAGATCTGTTATACAACCAAAATTTTCTTAATTTTGCAATTTTTCTATAAGTATTGTTTTCACCTCAAAAATGGGCTTAAATGTTCAAAAAAATTAAAAATCTCAAGTCAATTTTGGCTGTTTCAGCGAAATCTCAAACAAAATTGAGAATTTAATTCAAAATCTTATTTCAAGTTTAAAAAATAGTGAAAAATAACACAATTTTTCCAGTTCTCAGCGTATTTTTGGCATAATTTTGCTGAAAAACGAGACAAAATGCCTGGAAAATGCAAAATAACATAATTTTTGGTCTAATTCGGTGATTTTCCAGCCAATTATTTTATCAAATTATTACAAAAAACCTCACAATTTAGTCCAAAAACATATCTAAAGGCAGTGTATTTTTGTACCGGTTTTGACTAAGTCTTGTGGAAAAATGATTCTTTTTTGGGTTCAAGAACAAACTAAATTTCAAAGCAAACAATCTAGAAGAACATCAATTTCAATTTGGTGATTTTTCACGCCGTTTTAGCTAATTAAAAAAAAAACAAAAAATAAGACCAATTTTCTTCAATATATAACGAAATTTTGCGAAAATATGGCATTTCTAACTGAAAAATTTCTAACTAAACCATTCGAAAAAGGTAAAAATAATGTCCCTTCGTTATTTTAGTTTAGTGACTTTTTGCTTGGATAGCAAAATCTTTAAGCAGACACTGTTTTTTTCCTAATGTGGTGATTTTTTCGTTATTTTTTGCTAAATATTTGGACTTCTCTCTGAAAATGGTGCACATATTCTATTTTTAATAAGTAATTTCGGAATCTAGAGATAATTAGGTACGTCTGATTTTATTTATTTTATTTATCAATTTTTTTATTTCTAAAAATTTTTACAAAAGTTTTACCATACTAGACTCCACGCTGTACATATAAACATGTGAAAAAATCTCGAAAGCAGTTTCTATCACAGTCCCTTATCTCAGGTAAACATAAACACCACGAAACGTTGCTTCCAACCCAGCTACCCCCTGCCCCCTCTCGACAAATGCGACCCCTCAAAAATCTACAACCCTGATAACGAAATGATAATAATTTCCAACCGCGCCCTGTCCTCCCGAACCGAAGGGGAGGGTGGTACCCTCATCACGGAGGAAGAACAGACGGGTGGTTTTGGGGGCGGCGGCGGTGCCGGGGGCGGCATCAATCAAGGGGGCGGCGCCTGGGAAAGCGGCGGCACAATCACGCAAGTCAGGCCACAAAGAATCAAACTTAAACTACGAGCAAGTGAGTTTTTTGTATAATCAAATGATGGGATTTTGACCCAAATTTGGGTGCTTCAGGGCAGACGTATAGTGTCAACATGTATTACACGCAAGCTGAGGACTATCCAGTCGATCTGTACTACTTGATGGACTTGAGCAAGTCCATGGAGGACGATAAGGAGAAGTTGTCGGCTTTGGGCGACCATCTGGCACAGACTATGAGGAACATGACGTCCAAATTTATGCTAGGTTTTGGCAGTTTTGTCGATAAGGTTGTGATGCCTTACGTCAGTACCATTCCAGAGAAGTGAGTACTTTTCCAAATAGCATGGGCGCCGACTTTTACATACAAAAAACACAAAAATAACCAAAAAAAGTTATTTTTTTCAAATATTAAATACTTTGGTGCTCAAATGAAACATAAAGTATCGCCAAAAAAATTAAAAACAGAAAAAAATTTATTTTAGACATATCATTTTTCCAAAAAGTGCGTACTTTTTTCAGAAAGTTTTTATTAACCCAACTGTTGAGAGCCACTGTGTGGCTTATAGTTTATTAGCAGTTAATTTTTTCATTAAACAAATGAAGATGGTGGCGCATGGGCGTTTTGAGAATTTTTCAAAATTGTGGCTAACATGTTCATTTGTGTGGGAGGTTCCAATCCCGGTCCTGGCAGAAAATCTTTGTTTTTTTTTCGTAAAATTTCATAATAAAACACAAATTGAAATAGAATATTAGATCAAGAGGTGAATTTACCTCGGATGTTTTGTCAATAATATTAAAATTTACGCTAATTTTTATAATTCTAGTTCAGCGGTTCTCAAAATTGGGTATTTTAATTTCAGAAAGATTTTGCTTAAACCTTTACATTTTTGCTAAACTGTTCCCTAACACGCTGTATTTTTATAGAAATCAGTGCTTTTTGCTTGTTTAAAAATTTTTTTATAATCTGTTAAATATTTAACTACGTGCCAGAAATCGCAGGATTTTTTAATAGAACTTTCTTATTTTATTCCATCAGAAAGTTGCAGAAGTGTGTTATAAATTCAGTTTTTCAATTTATTTTGTTTAATTTACCGTATTTTCACTAACAATATTCCAAATGCATTCAAATTATCGATAATTCTGTCGAATGCACTGAGAGAAAATCGCTCTTTTATTTAAAAAAAAAAAATTGCTTCTGCTCTACAATCTCCTTTTTTTTCTCAATTTTTTCTAAGAGATTTTCCTGTCAAAATGTTCAATTTATGCAAAAATAGATTCTTTGAAATGAGATAATTTGTTTCGTACAATCTTTTTTGAAGAATTATTTATAATAGTTACTAAATTTTTATTTTAAGCGATGAAGAAAGTTGGAAATCTACAAAAGTTCTAAGTCTAATTTCTCGCCATATCTTGTGCAAGTTTATTTATTTTTCAATAAGAATCATTTCTGCACAACAATCATCAGGTTTTTCTTGTTGATTAATTGCCAGTTGTCGCAAAATAGGCCGATTTATTAAAAAAAAATTCAATAATTTTATCGGTACACAAAATTACATGAAAAGTTCCAAGTTTATATTTTTCGGTATATTTCGTTCGATTGAACTTTTTTTAAAGAAAATTGCCCCTCATTAAAAAAAATGTTCAATTTATCCAAAAATATAGTATCTTGAAGTTGTAAAAAATGTTCTAAATTAAATTTTTCGGCCTGTTTTGTTTGATGTAGTAGGTAATTTATTTTTCAATGAAAAACGCTCCTGTTGAAAATGATTTCTGCCCAATAACAGTCTGGATTTCCATTAATTGGCCTTTTTCTGCTGAATTAGTGTCAAATATATGCCGATTTGTTAGATAATATTAATTTATTTCAATGACTCTTTATTAACACACCAATTGACATGCCTTAATAAAAAAAATCTTAATTTATGCAAAAATAAGCCATAACATTTTAATTATTTTTGTAGTCGGCGCCCGTGTTTGTAGTGTTACACCAAGTGCCACTGAAATTGGCACCGGTGCCGTTTCAGTGCCGCTGAGTATAGTACCATCGCATCTTGGGATTTTGTTCCTTTTTGCTAAAATTATGTTGCAGTCGAATTAGTTTAATTTATTAGCAACTTTGGTCAGGTTACGCCACCCCTGTACCGGCTGTGTGGCCCCGTACGGATTTCGCAATCACATGACCCTCAGCACTAACACGACTTCGTTTTCAGTAAGTCGTTCACTGCACACTTGTACTAAACGCCCTTCTCCCCCATCCCTCCTTCGCATTTGTGGTCTTTCTCTGCTCTCTCTCTAGAGGCATGTTATGTGTAGGTAGCGACTCTAGAATTTCCAGGGCCGGATAAATTTTCGTCAATTTTTCCATCATGTATAAATATTGCATGTCGATGTTAGTACTAGTTTATGGTTATAGCTTGCGTAGTCCGTGCCAAGGATGTGCGGCACCGTACGGCTTTAGGAACATGATGACTTTATCAAGAGACACGTGGCAGTTTTCTGTAAGTTTTTGTGAGCTAACACCGCTCACAAAGTAACGATGAGTGCAGCTCTAACTCTTCTAAAGCTAAACAATTAATTGTGCGAACACAGGTTGTACAAACACGAATTAATTTTATTACTCACAACAGTTTGCTTTTTTCTCTCTAAAAACCTAAACTACTTAATTCCTCATCAATTAATTTAACACGAATTAGGCGCTGGAGCCAACCAAATTGTTTGTGCATTAAACCAATAGAGAGTTATCATCTCGGACGCTCGAGCCTATCAGAGCGTTCCGGTACAAAAAACTACCACTCTGCAATTCGCTGGCGAATTGAAACAGGTGTGGGGAGCGATAATTAGCCAATAGTAATGCAGTGGCATTTAGCCGGGCGGTAGTTGGCTGTGGGAATGACTCAAAAACTGGTTTGTCGCCAAATTGCGGGAAACAAATGAAAAGCGTTCGGTGTTTTTTTTTTTCAAAGCCGTCTATACGACCAATAGTAGCCAACGTATTAATTTATTGACGAATCATTTGGTGAAAAAAAGAAGTTGATTCTTAGCCTTATCACAGCTACGTCTTTGCTGTTATCAATTTTTTTCTTATCTTAATGTGGAATGCTGGAAACAAAAAAATAATTCACTAGTCACTTGTATTTGTTTATTGACCTACTTATAATTACAAGATGACAAATTTAATTAATTAGTTTTTACTTTTTAAGAATTTTTATATGTTTATACGAAAAATATAAGATTCTTGTTGCAATTACACATTATTAGTATGCAAACTTTTATACGAGTTCTTTTTGAATCCTGATTTTTTCAAGATTACTTGCAGTACTATTCGAAATTTTTTATTGTTTGCCTACATATGTATTTAAATTCACTAGATAGATATAAAATTTCGAATAATTTAGAGCTTTGGGAATAAGAATTTTGTCTGATGATTTTTTGAATTAGTAAGGTAAGTCCGGGAGAGTTCGACCACTTACTGATTTTTTAAGTACGTTCATTTTAAATTGTTCAATGACATTTGAGAAAAAACTAACATGTTCTCATTTTTTAATAAACCAACCAAGAAGAAAAGCCACACAAAGTTATAAGAAACATACATGCTATCGTATCATTAAAAATAAAAAAATATTGTCAGTTAAACATATGGGCTTTATTTTTTTACATTTTTTTTGACTTATTTTGTAATCGGCAATATTTTTCATATTTTTTTTAAATTACCACGAAAACATTTAATACGACACCTGAACACAAAAAAATAAACAAAAAATGATCACAAATTTAAAAATTGTATCATTACTTAAAAATGTCATTATGATGTCAAAATGTAGTAGATTGAAAAATTACTCATAACAAAGATATTTCTACGTTACTTTTGGTTCAATCTACATTTTTGAGGCCAGTGTGCTTAGTTTTTGAAGTAACTTGATTTTTTTAACGATAATATAGGTCAGTTGAAAAAACTAAAGATAATCACAAAAATAATAATCAATAAAAAAATAAACTGATTCAACAACGAAAAACGTATGAGCTTTAATGCTTTGACTTTTTTTGGAAAGTTGCAGTCAAGAAGTTAGAAATATGGTAAAAACCTGCTAAATTCAATTTTACTAAAATACTGACTATTTCATAATTTCATGAACAAACCTCTCAAATAGTTGGAAATTAATATATCGATCGCTTTTCCCGGTGGCCAAACTCTCCCGGACTTACTCTATCTTAACATTAAAAAAAATTAAAGCGCTATAATGTTTTATGAATATAATACCCAGATTTTCTCAAGACTATTTTTGAAAGTAATTTACACGTTTTAGGACCGTTTTATCGAGGCAATTATTCAATTGCCATCAAACTGGTTACGTGACCAATCAGATGCTCAAATTCACTCACTAATCGCGAATTAACATTAACAGCAAATTAAATTTTATAAACCGACCCTTCGTTTACATAATTATTTTTCTCGGAATTTTATTTATTTTTACCAATTTTTCACCCAATATTAACTGTATTTTTTCACAAAATTTCGATTTTTTGTAGCTAACTCCATTCACGTTTCTGCTGTTTTTAACACGATTCACTCCCATTTTCCTTTTCTAACCGAAAAATTGGTCGAATTTCGGGTCACAGTTTGGTTTTTAGCACATGGTGAAGCGAGCGTCGGTTTCTGGCAATTTGGACGCCCCAGAGGGCGGTTTCGATGCCATTATGCAAGCTGTAGTGTGCCGTGAACAAATCGGTTGGAGGGACCAAGCTCGCAGACTTTTAGTTTTCTCAACAGACGCTGGTTTTCATTACGCTGGGGACGGAAAAGTAATACTTTCCCCACTGTTTTTTTTCCTTACTGTACCATCAATTCTAGTTGGGTGGGATTGTCAAACCCAACGATGGGGAGTGTCATTTGGACCAACGCGGCTACTACACCATGTCTTCCAAGCAGGACTATCCCAGCATCAGTCAGATAAATACTTACGTAAAAAAGAACGCTATTAATGTGATTTTTGCGGTCACTGCCGAAAAAAAAGAAATCTACGAACAGTTGAAGGAGCACATCGAAGGGTCTTCCTGTGGGAAGTTGTCGAACGATTCCTCAAACGTGGTCGACTTGATCACGGAGCAGTACCAAGCGATTTCATCGACTGTTCAAATGAAACACAACGCCTCGGGTTCGGTCAAAGTTCGCTTTTTCTCCAAATGTCTGGACAGTAAAGGGCGCGAAATTGAGACAAATAAATGTGGGAACATCAAAGTTGGCAGTCTGGTTCAGTTCCGGGTGCAACTCGAAGTCGTGGAGTGTCCCTCTGATCCCAGGGACACCAAACAACTCATCCAGATTTATCCCGTGGGACTCAACGAGAGCCTGCTGATTGACTTGACCATGCTGTGCGATTGTCCCTGCGAACACGAGGGATTCGAGCGAAATTCGCCCAAATGCCACAATCACGGTGAGTTGATTAAACCAATCAGATTGGTTGAAAAAGCGGCAATAAAATAGCCAATGAGATTCGGAAACGTGTCAAATGACTTGATTCGTGGTTTTCTGTCCAATAATAAAGAATGCGTTATTATGTGTGGACATAATTATTATAAGCCAGTTGGCTTGTTTATAAACCAATCATAAACAAATAGTACGCTGTTTCTCGGGCGCTCGGACCAATCAGAGCGTTTCAGCACAAAAAACTACCACCTCGAAAGCCAATCATATCACTGTCGAATTGAAACAGGTGTGAACGATTGGCCAATAAAAATGCAGCGAGCTGCAAGTCTGGTGTTGCGGTTCTGGGAATTCAATGAACTGGTTTCCCGTCCAATCGTGGGAACAAATGAGTAGTAGATTGTTTTAATCTTAACCAAAGCCTTCTAAATTACGCTTTATTATGTGTGAACAAATGATTATTAGCCAATGAAAAAATGTAGGAATTAGTTAATTAATTTTTAAGCAGATGATCTGAAAATAATTAAGCACATTCGAAAAGGCAGGACCAATCAGATGGTCGTCGTTTACTAACGCCTGGTTGGATAATCGTAAACTTGGACCAATTAAATCGCTTCATTCAGTCTTAGCAACAAAACTACCACTTCGGAAGCCAATCAGGACTGGTCGTTTATTGCTATCGAATCAAAAACAAGTGGGGGTATAACTGACCCAATAAATGTGCATCAGAGCGAGACAATAGCCAATGAGGATGGAGAGTTCGGAAGCGTGTGAAATAATTTGTCCCTTGTTTTAATAACCGGTTTTTTGGCCAATAATAATTAAACTGCGACAGCAAGGTGGAAGTGTGGGAACTTGGACCAATCAAATGATTTGATTCACTCCCTTATGAGAGAATCTTCACCAATCAGATGCTTTACTGTGTGTTACTGTGGGAACTAAATGAGCGAATGGAATTAAAAGCAATTTTATATCAATTATCATCCGAATTGAAATATAAATTTTTCTCACTTTGAAATTATTCGGAAAGAAAATGTAATTCAGATCCTCTGGTTTACGTATATTATCCCGGGAAATAAAAAACTAAGAATACTAAAGCGTCAGTGGGCAGATAATAAGAAACTCGAACCAATCAAATCGGTTTATTCAATCTTAAAAACAAAAACTACCACTGCGGTAGCCAATCAGAACGCGAACGAATAAATTGGCCAATCAAAAATGCTTCGAGGCGGAACAATATATTAACCAATCCGAGTTTGAAATTATTCCTGAAGACAAAAAACTGGAAATTGTGTCAGAAATAACCCGAGAATGCCTATCTATGGAGGGATTTTAATTAAAAATTGTATTATGTTGCCTTTTCTTTCGGCCATTTATGAATATTTTTCAGGAAAAGTTCGTCAATAATAAACTGAAAATATGACTAAATTAAACCGAAACTGGTGTAATTTTGCCATTTGTTGGAAGTTTAGACACGTATTTTAGTTACAAACTCGAGAAATTTCGCTAAATTGTACCGCAAAACCGCCAAATAACAGAAAATTTATGTTTTTTATCCAGAAAAGAAATTATTTAGCACGGTTTTCAGGTAGAAACAAAATCAAATCTCAAAATTTTGTTTTAACTACCAGTCTCATTTCTTGGACCTAGACCTGTTTTTTGGCTAGAAACTCTAGAGATTTTGCTAAACGCTTCTGTTAAAAAAATTATAAGTTTAATGAATTCTTTTGGGAAATTTCGTTAAAAATAAACCGAAAATCGCCAGAGTTGTTCAAAATTGATACGATTTTGGCATTTGTGACCAGAAATCTTACTTTTTTCTTGAAATTTTGTTAAATAAACCGAAAAATCGTAGTTTTTGCTGTTTTTCTTATTATTTATAAAAACTGTTAGGTACCTACATGTGCGGCATTTGCGACTGCATCGAGCCCGCTTACGGCCCCTACTGCGAGTGCAACAAGGACGGCACCTCCGCCAACATCTCCACCGCCAACTGCATCAACCCCAAGAACGGGCTGGAGTGCAGCGGTCGCGGCAACTGCATCTGCGGCAAATGCGAGTGCGAACAGCGCAACAACCCCGAAGAAGTAACTCCTCCGGAAAACTCCGTGTCTTTGTTTAGAAAACTTGCGTTTTCAGGCAATCAGCGGCGAGTTGTGCCAATGCGACAACTTCTCCTGCGAGCGCCACAACGGCCTCATCTGCAGCGGCCCGGAGCACGGCACCTGCGTCTGCGGCGTGTGCGAGTGCAAGGAGGGCTGGATGGGGGACAACTGCGCCTGCAGGAACGCCACGAATCTGTGCATTAAGCCCGACTCGGAGGACCCCACGCTGATCTGTTCCGGGAATGGGGAGTGCGAGTGTGGGATTTGTAAGTGTCGGGAGACGGACGAAGGCCGCTACTTCGGAAGGTTCTGCGAGCATTGTCCCTTTAAGGTAGCCACCGAAGTGGGATTTTTGACATGTGTGACTAATTCTAATTTAGAACTGCTCCGATGACTGCGAAAAATACAAGGAGTGTGTGCAATGCCAGCAGTACCAAACCGGGAACCTGACCGAGGAGGAGTGCAGGAAGTGTCCCTTCACGCCCACGTCGGCACGGGTTGTTGAAGGTGAGAATTCAACTAAGTTAATAAAATCTTAATAAAATATTTCGAGATTTTTTGAAAAAGCCGTTGAAAAATTGGGCATCGGTTTATAGCTATTTTTTATGTTTAATTATAACTTAGAGGATGAGTAGAGAACAAAACAAAGCATTGGTTTTCTGTTACTTAAAAATTTATTTTTAAAAGTTCATATTTCATATCAGTAGTACAAAAAATTGTTAAATTGATTTTACAAGAGCCGAGCTTATAAACGAGCAAGCACCAAGGCTGACTAGCATAAATATAATAATTAAAATCATGGCTAAAGGTTTTTCCTCCTCTGCGGTGGCTCTGAAACGAAATTTAAAATCAACGGCTATTACAGAACTGTTTTTTTTCAACTTTAACAAAATTCAAAATGAAATGAGTGTTGCTCATTTTGGCACTCAATTTTTGACAGTAAAATTTGTTTCTACTTCAAAAATGTAGAATTAAAGAAGTTTATGACTATATTTCAACATTATTTTTTTTTTAATGAACAACATTTTTAAAATACATAATTTTTGCAACGTTCAATTTATTTCATTACTTTTTTTTAAAGAAAAACGGACAATGGAATGAATGTATTAATGTCTAATTGTTAATTTTCTTAATTGTGGGACACAATTTTTTTAGACTGAAAAAATGAGTGTTTTAATGCTTATATTACAACACTCACTTTTCTGTCTGAAATTTGACGCAGAATCAAATGAAAATTTGATAAAAAATTCGGCAAAATCAAGCCATAAAATCGCCAAAGTTGTTCGAAAATTATGTTTTTGAGCTAAAACCTCTTCTCACGATTTTTATCAAGTCGGACAAAAAACTACATTATTTTTTAATCTGAAATTTCGACTTCGCAAACACAGATTCAAATGAGAGTTTGATCAAAATTTCGTCAAAAAGAAGCCATAAATTCAAAAATGATGTTTTTGAGAGATTTTTGCGCAAGTTTTTTTCCTGCGACAAATTGCATAATTTTTGCCTTTTTACGTTGAAAAATCTTGGAAAACGGTGTTGTTTTTCGTTTTTCGAACGTTTGGGCGCGTTTTTCAACCAAAAACGCAATTATTTCCAGGAATTACTCCAGAAATGTTTTGAGATTTGCGAGTTAAAATTGAAAATTGTGTGATTTTACTTTTTTGTCAGTTTAAGCCCGTTTTTGAGATAGAAATGTATCATTTTTCGAAATTCGTTGAAAATAAATCGAACAAAAAACTATATCAAGACGGAAATGGTTATTTTTAGCTATTCCAAGACCCAATTTTTATTTTCTTGACTTAAAAACTTTTTTTTAACTTTGAAAAATGAGTACTTTAATAATTACTGTGGCACTTAAATTTGAAAAAGTAGCATTTAAAGAGTTTTTTAATAATAATGGCTGTTACAGCACTCATTTTTTTACTGAAAGAAACACAAAATGAAATTAATGTTTTAATGAATATTACAGCACTCATTTCTTTAAATAAAATTTTATACTTCGAAAGCGCAGAATCAAACTAGACTTTTTATGGCTATTACAGAACTTATTTTGGCTTTTCGATTCAAGATCAAATGAGTGATTTTTGTAAACTAAAATTTGTTTGGAGAGTCGCGATTTTTTTACTTACAGTGGCACGTGTATGACGCACAAGTTGACTAGATATCCATTCGTAAATGCGAAAATAATCACAAAAATAATGTAGGCGTAGTCTTGGTCGAAAATCACTGGTAGGTGGCTGCGAGGTTGGGCGTTACATAGCATAAACATTGGAACAAAAGCCGCTCGGAGAAGGCTTGCTATGAAAATTATTAACCCATTTTTCGGCTAAAATAACGTTATTTTTTCGTTAAGTTTTTAATAATTTGTTTTGTTTTTACTTTTTTCCAATATCCTGCAATTTCCCTCCCAATATAATCGAACGAAAAATGCAGTAAAAATGTGATGACTGGCACAAAAAACACATCTGGAAGTCGTAAATTGGTTTAAATGTCTAGACTTTAAAGTGAGTTACTTACCGTTCCACCTTTTCCCATTCCCTTTATCAACCGAGACTACAAGTGATAGCAGCCCCGGGTGCAGCATAATCGTGCACCCCAAAACAATAATCATCGAGCTCAAATAATACTTCAGCTTGTTCAGAACCGACAAGAACAAATCTTTCGTTACTTTCGGTTTAACCGTTTCGACTTCCTTCGTTAAATGGTATTGGAAAAACAGAGATTTAGTCAAAGTTATGATAAAACCAACCAATGTGAGGAAAATGAAAAACATTCCAATGGAAAAATACGTCAAACCGCTGGTTTTCGAACCCGCGCCTATACTGAGTGAGAAAATTTGAACGAGCGAAGCGAAAATGCCACAAAGTGAGTGACCCGAAAGCATGGCGGCTAGATAAATGGGCGGAAAACGCGTCACAAGTTGGAAAAGTGACACCATAAAGACGGCACAAAACCCTTCAAAAACGCAATTGGTTAAAATTTTAACAGGTGGGACTTACCTGTCAACAGGAAGCCAATCACGAGAGTCGTGACGAAAAAACCGCGCTGCCCTGGAAACGTTTTATTATTTTATTCAGTTTATTTTTCGCCCTGTTTATTACAAAATTTTGATAAAATTTCTTCACTTTTTCTTTGACTTTTAAAAAAATATAAATATAAATTTATTAAAAATAAAAAAGTTACAAGAGCGTGAATACCAAACTAAAACACCCGGTATAGCACAATTTTGACTGTGCTAGGGATCTTTTGTCACTGACAAAATTATGGCCAAGATAAAATTTCAAAAAAATGATAATTTTTAATTACTTTTTCCGAGTAAAACTTTGACTTATGACAGTTTGACATTTGGAAAATTTGAAATCTGTCATATTTTTAATTTTTTTTTATTTTTCTAGATTTGATAGTATATTTTGAGTTATATTGAACTTTGCTATTTTAATTTATTTTTTATAATTCGAAAGATATTTCTTTTTTTGGTACAAACATGTGCAATATGTTCTACTTTTTCTAAAAATCAATAAAAAAAATTATCAAATTTGAAAAATATAGCGCAAAATATATTAAGGCGTTAGGAAAAAATTAAAATCATCAACTTATAGGTACCACGTTAGAAGTCATTTGATTATTTTTTACTTTTAAAATCAGGCCATCTGTGAAAATTGTCAAAAATTTTGAGTCATGCTGTAGGTGTACTTACAGATTACAGAAAGAAATATTGACAAAACAACTTACAATCATCCGTATCAACCTGTACAAACATACAGGTGACAGCAAACATGACTAGCGCGCCACTCAGCGCCCCCATAATCCGTTTCACTAGACTTAGCCTCTTCAAAAAAATGATAGTAACGACCAAAAAGACCACATTACTGACATTCGACACAACGGAATAGTCGGCAACAAACTCCGCTTGCATCCCAGTCCTGTTTTGTTCCGTATAATTACCGTGAAAATCCGGGTTCCGGAATTTATACATCCAGTACTAAAACCCGGCCTTAAGAGCGCGCGGAAGTTAGTTTCGAGTCACTTACATCGGTGGCGGTCGGGAAAAAATGTGTGGGAATAACGGACGTTACCCCCAGGGAGTAGAACAGAATGATGGTCATGTGGTACTTATCTTCCATGGTCGGTGGGTTGGTTTCGGTGACGATCATCTGGTCGCTGGGCCCTGGAACAATGATTAGCCCAAAGTGTGGTTTTATATAAACCGCACCTCCATTGTCGTCGTCTTCGCGTGTCATTATTTGCTCGTGTCTTAGCCGCTGTCGCGTTCTCTCTGCCGAAATCAGTGATAAGATATCTGATTAAATCACTAGTTGACGAGAAAAATGGAGAGGTGCTGTGCCCGTTTTACGACGAGGACGACTGTCGCTTCTCCTTCGTCTACTACTTCGACGAGGAGAACAAGATCCAAGTGCGGGCGCAGGAAGAGCGCGAGTGTCCCGCCACTGTCTTCCTGCTGGGGATTGTGCTGGGGGTCATAGCGGCCGTGGTGCTCCTCGGTATGGCTATCCTGCTCCTATGGAAATTGTTCACAACAATACACGATCGGAGGGAATTTGCCAAATTCGAGAAGGAGGCCATGATGGCCCGATGGGATACGGTGCGTTTTTGTGTTGGTGAGAGCAAGCGCTGATTTGTTGGTTCCAGGGCGAGAATCCCATCTACAAGCAGGCGACGTCCACGTTCAAAAATCCGACCTACGCCGGGAAGAGTTAGATCTGATTAAATTATTTGTAAATAGTAACCTTCTACTGCCACTTAATCGATAGATGGCGTGCCATTTATTAGTTTAGCTGTACTTAAGTCAGTTAGTTGTGATTCACATGAGTTTGCCTTGAACGAGCTGCCTTCAAAGACGGGCCTTCTAGATCTTAAGTGACTAATTAAGTATATTTTTAGATTTGTGTATATTAACGACTGTTAATTATTAATGGATCTTATATTTCGTTTGATTTTGTATAATAAATTGTTTTAACCAATCAGAGTCTTATTCCCTGACCCCGAAACATGCAACAATAGGACAAGTGTTTGGCAAAAATATTTATTTAAACGTAATTATTTTATCTTATCATATTACGTCAAAACGCTCCGAACAACTGTTTATTTTTGATGAATCAAAATATTACTCGGAACATGATATTTTTTCGTCAACTAATTGTTATTGTTGTCACCTGTATAATCTTTTTCGAAAAATTGAAAATACATACACAGTGACTCAGAGGAGAATGATAAAGCTATAATATAACAGGAAAGCGTGAGGAAGGAAGTACAAATAAAGATAATTTTTCATATTTTTTAAATTAACTTTATTTCCTACAGCGAAATTCTTACATTCTTATAACTATTTTTGTTCTTATTATTCTAAAACCTAAAATTATATCGAACTTTCTGTAGATATTGACGAACTAGTGAAAATTTAAGAATATTTTAAATATTTAAATATCAAATTTAGGTTATTATATCGCTCTTTTCATATAAATTTTTTTCCTAACTTTATTCGTAATGACTATTTCATTAACAATAATCATGCTGTTAAATTTTTCCAAGTTTTATTATTTAGTTACTTTTGTTTTATAGATAATAATAATAATAATATATCTATTTTCAACAGGTAACACCCACTTACAAAAAATAAAATAAACAATGTGAAATAATAAAATAAAATAAAAATAATGTTGCTAGTAATGTAAAGAGCCTACCTTTTTTTTGTTTTCAGAAGATTTATTTTATTTTTTGTACTTAATTATTTCGTAACTAGTCCAAAAACCAGAATTCATTTAACACCAAACAGCTAGATTCACTCACTCTAATTTAAAAAAAATGCAGTTTCATTTCCAAATTTTCAATAACTCAATAAATACGTATAAAGAGTGTGAAAAAATGCCACTTTTCCTGAGTTAGGAAAAGTCAAAATGTCAGCCAGTGTCAAAAGTGGTTGGTCATGAACTTGTAGGGTGATACAGTCTGGTCTTTATCAAAATTTTGACACTGTCAGTTGATTATTAAAAAAAATGAACTATAACTATTATAAATTTCTATTTATATTTTTTATCAAGTTGTGAAACAAAAAACGATTAAGATTATGTAATACCACTCGATTTTCATTTTCATTTCAACAAAAAAAACTATCTAGGATTTTGAAAAAAGCAGATAATTTGAACTAGAATTTGGAGGATGACGTAGAAGTCTAAACATGGATTTCTAAAATAAAAAATTCAGATTTACGATCTACAGACGGCTTTAAAGAAGAATTTTAACAAATATCTAAAGAAGAATACAGAAATGATGCTAAAGAATAACTAGAAAATTTGGAAAAGACGAAAAAAATTAAAAAATGTAAAATATAAAATCATTTTTCCCGAAATCGTCGTGAAAAGAACTTTCCGTGGTTACTTGGAGTCAACGAAACCAGGCTTCACAAGGCAAACAAAGTGCTCATGTGTGAAATTGCAGAAGTAGGTAGATTTAAAATTTTATACTGGATTATTTATTTACTTAAAAAACTGTTTAGGAAAAAATGCATTTTCTTTGGTTATAGAGCAACTAAAAATAGTCACAAGAATTTTTTTATTTCGACAAGTATCTGATTTATCTAATCAGATCCTCATCCGAGAATATTTATTTATAAATTTTTCATAACAAACGATGACATTGCCACAATTACTATCGCAGATCTGGACTGATATCTCCTCAATAATTTACAAGGCCTTAACTAAGGCTGCACTGGTGCCGGCACAAATAGCCAAAGAGAGAACCATAAGGAGCAGAACCGCAAGCATAGCAAACGGCCTCTCCTCTTCATCTACGGCCCTAAAAAACAACCAACTCATTTGGCACAAACACAATGGATTGTGACTCACTTCGGGACCGTAATTATGGCCAAATTGATCAAAAATCCGTTACTGAACGCAAAAACTAGGATTAAAATTGCATAAAGAGCGTCCGAATTGAACGCAACAGGGAGGTGGTCTCTGGGCTGAGCATTGCAAAAAAGTATCATTGGAATAAGAGGGATTCTGAGCAGGCTCAAAAGCAGGAGTGTGAGTCCATCAGAAGGCTACAATTTTGCAAAGTGAATAAGTAATTGATTCTAAGTTAAATGAACCTTCTTGAAGTACATTGCAACTTCACGGCCCACGTAATCAAAGAGATAATAGAAGAGGAAATTAACAACAGGACCAAAAAACGTGTCTGAAATTTTTAGTTTAATTGCTCGCTTTTTTCAATTTGAAAATTACCGCTCCATGGTGTCCCATTTCCCTTATCTACTGAAACAACCAGGGACGTGACCCCCGGATGTAACATGATGGTACAGCCCAACACCAGTACCATGGACCCCATATACAGTCTAACTTTCCTGATCGCAGACTTAATAACTTCTTTATCAAACTTTAGATTGGTTTTTTTCTCCTCCAATTGCTTCATTAGATGGAAACCAAAATATTCAGACCTGCGCCAAAGTCCGACGAAACCCACCAGTGGCAAAAAAACGAAAAACATCCCAATGAGGAAATAAATGAGCCCCGTGGTCGCGGGCCCCCCACCAACCCCCAGTGCGAAAATCTGCACCAAAGCGGCCAAAATCCCGCAGATGGCTTGCCCCGAAAACAAGGGGGCTAAGTCCTTGGAGGGAAACTTCCCCGCTAATTCGAACACCGAAACCATAAAAACCCCTGAAAAGGCTGGGAAAAAAAACATTGGAAAGTACCCACTTTTGTGATTACCGCTGAGGCAACATCCAGTGATCAGAGTCAAGACGAAAAAATCCCGCTGCCCTGAAATTATTTTAGATTTTCAATGGGACTCGGATCGGGGGCTTACACGGGTCGGTGTCAATGCGGACGAAAATGCAGGTCAGGACGAACATCGAAATGAGCCCCGCGAGGGCCCCCAGAACCCTGGTCAGCAAGTTGAGGTATTTTCGCAAGACCCGGATTGTGAGAATTATGAATAAAACGTTGCTCACGTTTGAACATATCGTATAATCGGACGTGAATTGTGCCTGGAGTCCGGTCCTGTTATCGCTGTTGTAACTGATATTGCTGGCAGGATCTCGGAATTTGTACATCCAATACTGTAATTTTTTTTTACTAATTATAATAAGGTAATAGACTTACATCTGTGGCCGTTGTGAAAAAATTCCCTGGTACTACTGTCACAACCCCAAACGAATAAAACAAGACATAAATCAAGACACTGTGGTCTTTCGGAGGCCCACTTGACGTTTCCATGACCGAAACACAAATTTTTCTCCCGCAATTACGCGCGTTTAAATGGCCATTTTTCGAAATATTATCGCCCGTATGCGCAAATGTGCCTTTTCCAAGAGAATGAATCAGTTAGATAACACACACTTATCAAATCAAACACCAGAAACTACTCAGCTGTTTATTCGAGTCTCAGAAACATGTTTTATTGAAGTTAAAATTACTGTTGTTTGCGCTCAAGGTTTTGAGGAAATTTTGGAACTCGACCGTGCTGCTGATGATCCTCTGGGGGCCGCTGTTGTCGTCTGAAGACGAGCCGGTGGTGTCGGTGGGCGAGTAGAGGCGTTCTTGGATGTTGGACAGTTTCAGTTTCGGGCGCAACATTTGGGCCTTGAACAATATTATTTACAAAAAATTAAAATTGTTTTCAACCTTTTTTTACAAAATGTGCAAGAATTATTTCATTGTGTCTAATGTTTCGTTGAAAAATGTTGGTCCAAATAATAATAATAATAATAATCTTTAATGTTTTTAACTCGTTCTAGTATAGTCTTATGGACTTTTATATGTCTTAACAACTCATTAGAGTTGTTAAAAGTTGAAAAAAAGTCCATTTGTTCGATTTTTTATGTTTGCTTTTTTTCAATTTTTGTCGCGATTTTGGTCGATTTCGTGTACCCGGAACATTTATCGAGCAATAACTCCGGAACTATTAGAGATAACCCTATGAAGTTTACTATCGTTGGAAAGCTTTTTTACTTATCTATTATTTGCAAAAAAGATTATTGTTCTCCGACTTATAGTTTTCGAGAAAATTGCAAATAAAAGCAAAATTAGGTAACATTTTTAAAAATTCACAACTAAAAAACTATTGGGAATTCGACGGTTTTCTTGACGCCAATCAATTCCCCGGATCATTCTACATAAGCTAGAGTCAAAATAGTATTTTTTTTTCGAATAGTTTTGGCGTAATTGAGATAATAAAAAATATCATATCGTTCCAGCAATGATTTATGAACTGTTTTATATAAATACTGCACAGTAATGTATATTAAAAAATCAGGTATATTCCAAAATTTGATTTGAGGGCTTATTTAACTAGATCGTAAAACACATTTTTCCCTAAAACACTCTGTATAAACCAAAATTTTCTTATAAAAATCTAGTTCTTTCTAGAAAAAATATTCTGGAACAAAGTTACCTTTCATAAAATAAAAATCGAAAATTTAGGGTTTCCCTAATCAGACGCAATTTTTTATTTAAAAATCGTTCACCTTATAGGCGTTGTAGTTCAAAATGTTTTGCTTGACTTCATTAAGTTCGGCCTTTTTCTGGTGAAGCCCCTCACAGTCGGTGTCCTTGGAGGTATCAATGCTTGACTCGTCCAAATCCACCGAAATTTTACTATTGGCCTGAAACTCAATTTTTGAAGTTGGTTCAAAAGTCCCGATGCTTTTTTGCAACTCCATGATTTTTTTCTGAAAATTGCAAATATCGACCGGAGGATCAGACGAAATCTCCTCCGATTGCTACGATAATTATTAGTTAGAAATAAAAATAGTGAAATGGGAGAGGGTCACTTCAGTGAGCGGCTTACTGGCGATGTCCTTCTCAGGCAGTTGTTCCAAGTTACTCTCACTGTCCTGTTTTTCGTACAACTTGAGTTTTTCCTCAAGTTTCGAGTAGTTTTTCTCAAGCGTGGCCAACTTGCTCCTTAGGAGATCACGATCGCGGCTGACCTCCTTCAAGTGGAGCTCCAAATTGTGCGCTTTCCGCGAGATCACCTCCTGGTTGGCACTGGCATAGTCCTTGTATTTGAGATTCTCCTTCAAGGTGCTTGCCGTCCGGGCCAACTTCTCCTTCATCATGAACGTCTCCAGTTTGTATTCCTCGATCTGTTGCCGCGCTGTTAGGTTTTCCTTCTGGGCCAGGACGAGTTGCTGGGACAGCTCGTCCTTCTCCTTGGCCAACTCCTCCATTTCCTTCTTAATTTGCTCCTTGTTGATGGTGCCCGGAAGTGGTTTAGGAGTCGCCTCAGTTTCAGCTCCTTTGAGGCGATTGCTCAACCCCTGCCGGTTCCTGAACACGTTGTAGAACTTAAACACGCGCCACACCACCCACGACATGGACTTGACCACCGAACAAAACACCAAGGAGCACAAAAACGCGCAAACATTCCAGAGCAAGATCGGCCAGTTTAGTTTGGTTGCAGTTTCGGGTGTTTCGAAATTTTGCTGCCTTCTGCTGAGTTGCTTGAACTGGCCGCTGAGGATGTCCTCAAAAGCTGCAAAAATGGGGAGTTTTGGGCGAAAATGAGACACGGGCTTACACTGCGAGCATCGCTTCCAGGTGGAGTCCCCCAGCAAGTCGGTCATGTAGATGAAGCCCCAAAATACGCATCCGAGACTCAAGAGGGGTTTCCAGTTGACACGCATTGCTAATTTTTCATTTTTGGCTCAATGTTTGGGAAAAAAAATGATCGGGTCATAATGTCTGACAAAAACAACAAAAGTGTCAAGAAATTCGAGCTGTGTGACAGGAGGGGACTTAAACTAATTTCGAAAAATTTCGAAATCAATAAACAAAAAATTTTAATTTAGAAAGAATAAGGCGATTATTTGGGTCGTTCCAACTAGTTTAAATACTTGAAAAAAAATTGTATGAAGTTTATTTATTGTGGACTTTTTTTTGTCGCGATTTTGGTCGATTCCGGGTGTTCGGAACATTGATCGAGCAATAACTCCGGAACTATTACAGCTAACCTCATGAACTGTACTATCGTTGGAAAGCTCTTTTGATTATATATCTTTTTTAAAAAAGATCTTTTTTTTCGACTAATAGTTTTTGAGAAAATTGCAAATAAACGCAAAAATTTTAAAAAAATTATAACTAAAAAACTATTGGAAATTTGGCAATTTTTTCGATGCCAATTGATTCCCCGGATCATTTTGCGTAAGTATGGCTCAAAACAGTTCCACTTTTTCGAATAGTTAAGCCGTTATTTATTTTATTTTAATTTGAAAAATGGTGGATGCGCCGAGTTATTTTTCAAAAAATTCATAACTCAAAAACTAAAAGTCGTAGAGCAATGCGGTTTGTTCCATTGAATTCAGCGGCCCATTTTCTGTATTATACCAACTTTTCACGAGATTTAAAATTTTGAATTTTTTTGCTAAAATTTAATGAGTATTAACACTTGCCTTCAAGAAAGTGAAAAAAAAATTTTTTTAATGTGTTCTATCATAGTTTTTCGTACTTATATGTGCCTTTACAACCCTCTAGGGTTGTTAAAAGTTCAAAAAAAATCCTTATGTTCGATTTTTTAATATTTGATTTTTTCAATTTTCGTCGCAGTTTTTGTCGGTTTTGGGTACCCGGAACATTTCTCGAGCAATAGCTCCGGAACTATTAGAGATAACCCCATGAAGTGTATTATCGTTGGAAAGCTCTTTTAATTGTCTATCTTTTTCAAAAAAGATCTTTGCTCTCCGACTAATAGTTTTCGAGAAAATTGCAGATAAATGCAAAAATTGGTAAAATTTTAAAAAATTCGTAACCAAAAAACTAGTGGGAATTTGGCAATTTTCTCGACGCCAATCGATTCCCTGGATCATTTTGCATAGGTAAAGATCAAAACAGTTCCCCTTTTTCGAATAGTTTAGTCGTAATTGAGAATATAATAAAAATTAAAAATAAATTAAGACCTCCCTCCCCTCCAAAATGGCCATTTTTAAAAGTGTCTCAGAATCAAATAACACTTATCCTTTCTTATAGATTTTGATGTGCTCTTTACGATGGAAAAAAGAGTTTTTTCCTAGCTCTTTTAGTTTGGCCGTAATCGGCGATTGAAAATTATAAAACTTTTTGCGAGATATCGCTTTGAGTCCTATGCCATTTTGTAGAGTTTTTATTGCGCTTTTCTACAATTCTTCCGTTTTTAGATAACTCTAATAATTTCGCCGTAATCGGCAGTTGAAAATGGAAAAAAAGCGAAGATGGAAACTTTATTTGCGTTTTTCTCGGAAACTCTAAGACTTAGAGAATCAAACTAAAAAAACGGATGGCGCTTAAAATTATCTATTTTTTCGTCCAAACCCGGAGCTGCTCCGGGCAACGGTTCCGGTTACAGAGGCAATTAAAGTTTTACACTAAAAAAAATCATAACCCAAAAAGTAAAAGTCGTTGGGCAATGCGGTTTGTTTCATTTTCTTTGTTATACCAGCTTTTTTTACGAGATTAAAAATTTTGATTTTTTTTGCTAAATTCTGCTATATCGTAAATTAACTTAATTTTTGTATTTCGCGGTAAAATAATTCGGGCAGCCATTTTGTGCTTTAGTCAACCCACAATACACCACTTTTTTACTATTTTCTTATTGCTTAAATCTCTTTTTTGTACCCATAAAAACCCCACGACTCACTAATCACCATACGACTTTTTTGTCGTGGTAGTAATTTTTTGTGATAAGAATTGATAAAAACTCTTCATTCCGGCGCTTGCGCACTATCCCCGATCGCGTCCTGCCGTTACCCCAAAATTTTCCTCATCTCTCGCCTTCATTTTCCATCAAAATGTCGGCCATCTGATTTCCCTAACCTCAAAAGTGCATATGTGCGCGTAAAAATGCCATTATCGCCCGTTTCCACTCTCGGAAACCGTTCATAATCAGCTTAACGTAGTGTGGTGCGCCCCCAAGGCCATGTCGAACTCCCTGTGCAAGACTTCGGTGCTCCGCATCTACCAGGAGGTGATCGACGACGTGATCAGCGGCGTCCGCGAGATCTTCCTGGAGGACGGCGTCGACGAGCAGGTCCTCCAGGAGCTGAAGCAGACCTGGGAGACCAAGCTCAAGGCCAGCAAGGCGGTGCAGAGCGAGGAGGAGAAGGCGAAGAAGGCGGAGATGACCGCCACCAACGGCTTCCCCAAGCAGCATGTGGCGCAGCCGGCGGCAGCCCCCGTGGGGCAGATCGCCGAGACGAAGATGGTCCCCATCCAGATCACGCTCCCGGCGCAGCCCGGCAGCGACCAGGGCCCCAGGATACTCACGATACAGGTCCCCGCCACGGCGCTCCAGGGGAACCAGCTCCAGAAGGTGCTCACGGGGCAGATCATCACGGGGATGATGAATTTGCCCGCCAATATTGCGTCTTCGGTGCTCCAGCAGCACGTCAACGCGGTGTTTAACAGGTAGTCAGTTAGCCCCCTTTTAACTTAAATCGTCCACGCAAAATGTTTTCGGGTCACCCTGTACAAAGAAAAATACATGTTTTGTGCACACTTATGCAGATATTTTTGTCAATAATTGTTTTAAAAATTTTCTAATTATTGTTTAAAATTTTATCGGATTTTTAATAATGTTCTCTTCGGAATAAATAAAAAAGCTTGTAATAATTGTAGTTTTTTGTTATGAGATAACGTGTTTTTAACAGCCAGCAGCAGCAGATCGTGACCATTGTCAACCGAAACATCGCCCAGACGGACGGAAGCCACGCCGAGGAGGAGGAGGAGGAACAAATCGAAATCGAGTTTATTTTGCCTAGGAAGAAGGTGCCCCAGGTGGACGGCCCCGTGGACACGTCCGACGACGATGAGGACGGGTCTGACGACGATAACGACGACGAGGATATCGATGACGATAAGGACGAAGAGGATCAAGAAATGGAGGAAGAAGGTGGTGAAGAAGAGCCCCTGAACTCCGAAGACGATGTGACTGATGACGACCCAACTGATTTGTTCGATACTGATAACATCGTTGTTTGTCAGTACGATAAAATCATAAGAAATAGGAATAAGTGGAAATTTTATTTGAAAGATGGGATAATGAACTTGAGTGGACAAGATTATGTCTTCCAAAAGGCTAACGGTGATGCGGAATGGTAATTAGTGTTTTTTAAGAAGTTTTGTTTTTTTTTTATTATTTTCAAGTCACTTGCACGCAAAACCCGTCACTTATTCAAGGGAACGTTGGGTTCCGACTTAAGTTATTGAACTTTTGTATGTAAAATGGGAGAATAGCCTGAGTTGTAGAATTGTGTTATCCATTATAAATGTAACTAATAATAGGCGTTTAGATTTAATCGAAATTTTTACTATGTATTATCAATTATCGATAGCCGTTTGTGAATAAAACTATTTTTGAAGTTACACCATTGGTCGTTTTTCTAACACCTGGAAGATGACAAAAATCGCAAATTAGCAGCTCTTTTGAAAAAAAATCATAACTCAAAAACTAAAAATCGTAGAGCAATGCCTATAATGGAAAATTATATTCAACAAAAAAATTCATAATTCGAAAACTAAAAGTCGTAGAGCAGTGCGGTTCGTTCCATTGGATTCAGCGCCTTTTTTTCTCTATTATACTAATTTTTCACGCAATTTAAAATTTTCAATTTTTTTGCTCAAATTTCCTGAGTTATACACTTACTTACCTTCAAAGAGGTGAAAAAAAATTTTTTTTAAACTAACTCCAGCAAATTTTTATGGACTTCTACATGTCTTAACAACTCACAAAAGTTGTTAAAAGTCCACAAAAAGTCCAAATGTTCGATTTTTTGATGTTTGATTTTTTCAATTTTCGTCGCAGTTTTTGTCGGTTTTGGGTACCCGGAACATTTCTCGAGCAATAGCTCCGGAACTATTAGAGATAACCCCATGAAGTGTATTATCGTTGGAAAGCTCTTTAAATTATCTATCTTTTTCAAAAAAGATTATTGTTCTCCGACTAATAGTTTTCGAGCAATTTGCTGCTAAATGCAAAAATTGGTAAAATTTTAAAAAATTCATAACTAAAAAACTATTGGGAATATGGCAATTTTCTCGATGCCAATCGATTCCCCGGATCATTTTGCATAGGGGTGGATCAAAACAGTTCCACTTTATTGAATAGTTTAGCCGTAAATGAGAAAATAAAAAAAATTAAAAAAAAGTTAACACCCCCCCCCCTTAAAATCGGTCAATTTTTAAAGTGTCTCAAAATCAAATGAAACCTATTCTATCTTATAGATTTTGATGTGCTCTTTACAATGGAACAAACCTTTTTCTTCTAGCTCTTTTAGTTTGCCCGTAATCGGCGTTTGAAAATTGAAAAATTTTTTGCGAGATATCGCCTTGAGTCCTATGCCATTTTGTAGAGTTTTTTATTCCGGTTGTCCTCCATTTTTCCGTTTCTCGAAAACTCTAATAGTTTCGCCGTAATTGGCGGTTGAAAATTGAAAAAAAGTGAAAATGGAAACCTTTTTTTGCGTTTTTCTCGGAAACTGTAAGACTTAGAGCAACGAACAAAAAAACATCTGATAGCGCTTAATTTTATCTATTTTTTCGACTAAACCCGGAGCCGCTCCGGGCAACGGTTCCGGCTACAGAGGCGATTAAAGTTTTTCACTAAAAAAATTCATAAAAAAAAAACTAAAAGTCGTAGAGCAATGCGGTTTGTTCGGTTGAATTCTACGGCTCATTTTACATAATATATAAATTTTTCACAACAATTAAAAATTTAAAATTTTTTGCCTAAATTTAGGGTAGCCATTTGTCATAGCGAAAAATTTTATTCATTAAAAAAATTCATAACTCGAAAACTAAAAGTCGTAGAGCAGTGCGGTTTGTTCGATTGAATTCTACGGCTCATTTTACATATTATATCGATTTTTCACAAGAATTAAAAATTTAAAATTTTTTGCCTAAATTTAGGGTAGCCATTTGTCCGTGAAAACTTTTATTCCTTAAAAAAATTCATAACTCGAAAACTAAAAGTCGTAGAGCAGTGCGGTTTGTTCCATTGGATTCAGCGGCTTTTTTTCTCTATTCTACCAATTTTTCACGCAATTTAAAATTTTCAATTTTTTTGCTAAAATTTCCTGAATAAAATACACTACTTACCATCAAAGAGGTGAAAAAAAAAATTTTTTTAACTAACTCCAGCAAATGTTTATGGACCTCTACATATCTTAACAACCCACAAAAGTTGTTAAAAGTCCACAAAAAGTCCAAATGTTCGATTTTTTGATGTTTAATTTTTTTCAATTTTCATCGCAGTTTTTGTCGGTTTTGGGTACCCGGAACATTTCTCGAGCAATAGCTCCGGAACTATTAGAGATAACCCCATGAAGTGTATTATCGTTGGAAAGCTCTTTAAATTATCTATCTTCTTCAAAAAAGATTATTGTTCTCCGACTAATAGTTTTCGAGCAATTTGCTGCTAAATGCAAAAATTGGTAAAATTTAAAAAAATTCATAACTAAAAAAATATTGGGAATATGGCAATTTTCTCGATGCCAATCGATTCCCCGGATCATTTTGCATAGGGATGGATCAAAACAGTTCCACTTTATTGAATAGTTTAGCCGTAAATGAGAAAATAAAAAAAATTAAAAAAAAGTTAACACCCCCCCCTTAAAATCGGTCAATTTTTAAAGTGTCTCAAAATCAAATGAAACCTATTCCATCTTATAGATTTTGATGTGCTCTTTACGATGGAACAAACCTTTTTCTTCTAGCTCTTTTAGTTTGGCCGTAATCGGCGTTTGAAAATTGAAAAATTTTTTGCGAGATATCGCCTTGAGTCCTATGCCATTTTGTAGAGTTTTTTATTCCGGTTATCCTCCATTTTTCCGTTTCTCGATATCTTTAATAGTTTCGCCGTAATTGGCGATTGAAAATTGAAAAAAAGTGAAAATGGAAACCTTTTTTTGCGTTTTTCTCGGAAACTGTAAGACTTAGAGCAACGAACAAAAAACCATCTGATAGCGCTTGATTTTGTCTATTTTTTTGATTAAACCCGGAGCCGCTCCGGGCAACGGTTCCGGCTACAGAGGCGATCAAAGTTTTTCACTAAAAAAATTCATAAAAAAAAAACTAAAAGTCGTAGAGCATTGCGGTTTGTTCCATTGAATTCTACGGCTCATTTTACATATTATATCAATTTTTCACAAGAATTAAAAATTTAAAATTTTTTGCCTAAATTTAGGGTAGCCATTTGTCATAGCGAAAAATTTTATTCATTAAAAAAATTCATAACTCGAAAACTAAAAGTCGTAGAGCAGTGCGGTTTGTTCGATTGAATTCTACGGCTCATTTTACATATTATATCGATTTTTCACAAGAATTAAAAATTTAAAATTTTTTGCCTAAATTTAGGGTAGCCATTTGTCACAGTGAAAACTTTTATTCATTAAAAAAATTCATAACTCGAAAACTAAAAGTCGTAGAGCAGTGCGGTTTGTTCGATTGAATTCTACGGCTCATTTTACATATTATATCAATTTTTCACAAGAATTAAAAATTTAAAATTTTTTGCCTAAATTTAGGGTAGCCATTTGTCACAGTGAAAACTTTTATTCATTAAAAAAATTCATAACTCGAAAACTAAAAGTCGTAGAGCAGTGCGGTTTGTTCCATTGGATTCAGCGGCTTTTTTTCTCTATTATACTAATTTTTCACGCAATTTAAAATTTTCAATTTTTTTGCTCAAATTTCCTGAGTAATAAATACACTTACTTACCCAAAGAGATGAAAAAACAATTTTTTTAAACTTACTCCAGCAAATTTTTATGGACCTCTACATATCTTAACAACCCACAAAAGTTGTTAAAAGTCCACAAAAAGTCCAAATGTTCGATTTTTTGATGTTTGATTTTTTCAATTTTCATCGCAGTTTTTGTCGGTTTTGGGTACCCGGAACATTTCTCGGGCAATAGCTCCGGAACTATTAGAGATAACCCCATGAAGTGTATTATCGTTGGAAAGCTCTTTAAATTATCTATCTTTTTCAAAAAAGATTATTGTTCTCCGACTAATAGTTTTCGAGCAATTTGCTGCTAAATGCAAAAATTGGTAAAATTTAAAAAAATTCATAACTAAAAAACTATTGGGAATATGGCAATTTTCTCTATGCCAATCGATTCCCCGGATCATTTTGCATAGGGATGGATCAAAACAGTTCCACTTTATTGAATAGTTTAGCCGTAAATGAGAAAATAAAAAAAATTAAAAAAAAGTTAACACCCCCCCCTTAAAATCGGTCAATTTTTAAAGTGTCTCAAAATCAAATGAAACCTATTCTGTCTTATAGATTTTGATGTGCTCTTTACGATGGAACAAACCTTTTTCTTCTAGCTCTTTTAGTTTGGCCGTAATCGGCGTTTGAAAATTGAAAAATTTTTTGCGAGATATCGCCTTGAGTGCTATGCCATTTTGTAGAGTTTTTAATTCCGGTTATCCTCCATTTTTCCGTTTCTCGATATCTTTAATAGTTTCGCCGTAATTGGCGATTGAAAATTGAAAAAAAGTGAAAATGGAAACCTTTTTTTGCGTTTTTCTCGGAAACTGTAAGACTTAGAGCAACGAACAAAAAACCATCTGATAGCGCTTGATTTTGTCTATTTTTTTGATTAAACCCGGAGCCGCTCCGGGCAACGGTTCCGGCTACAGAGGCGATCAAAGTTTTTCACTAAAAAAATTCATAAAAAAAAAACTAAAAGTCGTAGAGCATTGCGGTTTGTTCCATTGAATTCTACGGCTCATTTTACATATTATATCAATTTTTCACAAGAATTAAAAATTTAAAATTTTTTGCCTAAATTTAGGGTAGCCATGTCATAGCGAAAAATTTTATTCATTAAAAAAATTCATAACTCGAAAACTAAAAGTCGTAGAGCAGTGCGGTTTGTTCGATTGAATTCTACGGCTCATTTTACATATTATATCGATTTTTCACAAGAATTAAAAATTTAAAATTTTTTGCCTAAATTTAGGGTAGCCATTTGTCATAGCGAAAAATTTTATTCATTAAAAAAATTCATAACTCGAAAACTAAAAGTCGTAGAGCAGTGCGGTTTGTTCGATTGAATTCTACGGCTCATTTTACATATTATATCAATTTTTCACAAGAATTAAAAATTTAAAATTTTTTGCCTAAATTTAGGGTAGCCATTTGTCATAGCGAAAAATTTTATTCATTAAAAAAATTCATAACTCGAAAACTAAAAGTCGTAGAGCAGTGCGGTTTGTTCGATTGAATTCTACGGCTCATTTTACATATTATATCGATTTTTCACAAGAATTAAAAATTTAAAATTTTTTGCCTAAATTTAGGGTAGCCATTTGTCAGTGAAAACTTTTATTCCTTAAAAAAATTCATAACTCGAAAACTAAAAGTCGTAGAGCAGTGCGGTTTGTTCCATTGGATTCAGCGGCTTTTTTTCTCTATTATACCAATTTTTCACGCAATTTAAAATTTTCAATTTTTTTGCTAAAATTTCCTGAATAAAATACACTACTTACCATCAAAGAGGTGAAAAAAAAAATTTTTTTAACTAACTCCAGCAAATTTTTATGGACCTCTACATATCTTAACAACCCACAAAAGTTGTTAAAAGTCCACAAAAAGTCCAAATGTTCGATTTTTTGATGTTTGATTTTTTCAATTTTCATCGCAGTTTTTGTCGGTTTTGGGTACCCGGAACATTTCTCGAGCAATAGCTCCGGAACTATTAGAGATAACCCCATGAAGTGTATTATCGTTGGAAAGCTCTTTAAATTTTCTATCTTTTTCAAAAAAGATTATTGTTCTCCGACTAATAGTTTTCGAGCAATTTGCTGCTAAATGCAAAAATTGGTAAAATTTAAAAAAATTCATAACTAAAAAACTATTGGGAATATGGCAATTTTCTCGATGCCAATCGATTCCCCGGATCATTTTGCATAGGGATGGATCAAAACAGTTCCACTTTATTGAATAGTTTAGCCGTAAATGAGAAAATTAAAAAAATTAAAAAAAAGATAACACCCCCCCCTTAAAATCGGTCAATTTTTAAAATGTCTCAAAATCAAATGAAACCTATTCTATCTTATAGATTTTGATGTGCTCTTTACGATGGAACAAACCGTTTTCTTCTAGCTCTTTTAGTTTGGCCGTAATCGGCGTTTGAAAATTGAAAAATTTTTTGCGAGATATCGCCTTGAGTCCTATGCCATTTTGTAGAGTTTTTTATTCCGGTTATCCTCCATTTTTCCGTTTCTCGATATCTTTAATAGTTTCGCCGTAATTGGCGGTTGAAAATTGAAAAAAAGTGAAAATGGAAACCTTTTTTTGCGTTTTTCTCGGAAACTGTAAGACTTAGAGCAACGAACAAAAAACCATCTGCTAGCGCTTGATTTTGTCTATTTTTTTGATTAAACCCGGAGCCGCTCCGGGCAACGGTTCCGGCTACAGAGGCGATCAAAGTTTTTCACTAAAAAAATTCATAAAAAAAAAACTAAAAGTCGTAGAGCATTGCGGTTTGTTCCATTGAATTCTACGGCTCATTTTACATATTATATCAATTTTTCACAAGAATTAAAAATTTAAAATTTTTTGCCTAAATTTAGGGTAGCCATTTGTCACAGTGAAAACTTTTATTCATTAAAAAAATTCATAACTCGAAAACTAAAAGTCGTAGAGCAGTGCGGTTTGTTCCATTGGATTCAGCGGCTCATTTTTTGTATTACACCAACTTTTAACGAGATTTAAAATTTTGATTTTTTTTGCTCAAATTTCCTGAGTAAAACACTTACTTACCTTCAAAGAGGTGAAAAAAAAAATTTTTTAAACTAACTCCAGCAAATTTTTATGGACTTCTACATATCTTAACAACCCACAAAAGTTGTTAAAAGTCCACAAAAAGTCCAAATGTTCGATTTTTTGATGTTTGATTTTTTCAATTTTTGTCGCAGTTTTTGTCGGTTTTGAGTACCCGGAACGTTTCTCGAGCAATAGCTCCGGAACTATTAGAGATAACCCCATGAAGTGTATTATCGTTGGAAAGCTCTTTAAATTATCTATTTTTTTCAAAAATAAGCCGACTAGTACTTTTCGATAGTTTCACATTTTCGAATATCTAGTTTTGCCGTAACTGGACTTTTAATAATAGTTATTACTGTGATTAAAAAATTGATAATTTTTTTTGTGGATATGCTTTTGCCATTCAAGAATTGTTTACTTTTACATTTAGCTCCATTAGAGTCACTTACTTATTCATCATCTCCCGTCAATAAAACTATTCCCTTCGGCGATTAAAAATTTAATCGACTTGAATCAATACCTGTTAAAACCCTTTCTAAATACCGCTATTTGACCTTATTTGAACCGGAAATGGGATTCAATTGTTCGAAAAAATGAAACACAATGGTGCTATTTTCCGCTTTATTTTTTCAGCTACAGTAAATCTCTAACTAGATGATAGTCATGAATGGGAAAATACAATACTTTATGCAGATATAAAATATAATTATAAATATCATTTTTATGACTAGTCCGATGGTTAAAATGACGAATACAACCAATTGAACGGATATACCATGATACGTAGAATAGATAAAAAAATTAGCACCATTATATACAAAACTTCGATGTAGAATGAGTGAGTGGATCGGTCCATTAGTTCCTCCATTGGTCCATGAACCTGCTTTGATATAACGGCCTGCTTTGGCACAAGGAAATGACACAATGAGACACTAAACCTAACACCTATCGATTAAAATACTCGAAACATTTCATCTCCTGGAATGAATAAATAAAATACTGCAACTCTCACAACTGCCCTGACTACGTTTACGATCACAACATGAAATAATTATTACGAGGGGCTTTTCTCCTTATCGGAGTCGGGGGTGGCGGCCTCCGCCTCCCGCGCCGCCTCCAGGCTCGAGCTCAGGCTGGCCTTGGGCGGGATCGGCGGCGGGTTCTCCAGCTTGGGGCTGCCCTCGAACGGACTGCTGCTGATGTTCATCTCCTGCTGGTGCCCCTTCAAATCGAAATCTTCATAACAAGTGTTGTTCAAATTATTCAAATTTGAGTTCTCCGACATGCTTATACCCGAGTCGCGCAAGCTGTCTGGTGTTAGCTCGCATTCGGTCTCGGCGGCCCCTACCAGGGACTTCTTCTGCCCCCGCTTGGGGATGTTGGGCGGCGGCTCGCTGAACCCCAGACGCTTGTCGGGGGCTACGAAAGTGGAATTTAAAGAAAGCTTTAATACATTTAATAAGTTATAAGTATTTTTTTCGATAAAAACACGTTTAAAAGTGCGTGTGTAATTTTAATTATTTATTTAGTAAAAAAAAGATTTAAAAAAAACGCAATTTAAAATTTATTTTTTTTTATTTTACATTCTTCTTCCTCAAAATGTAAAAACATGGGAAATCGAATTGTCAAACGCAACTTTATCCCTCAATAAATTTTTTTGTAGCTAAAGATCACCTTTTTTAAAGATCTTGCCAATTTTGGTAGAAATATTATCAAATACATTCAGAAACGTAAGTATTTTGGGATTTAATGCAGTAAAAATTACAAAAATTTTGGAATCCAGAATTGTATTATTTTTGTTTTTTTTATTTTAAAACGTTTGTAACAAGATTTTCTCAAGCTAGTCGAAAAAATACAAATTTAAGTCTAAACTGACTTCATTTTTGCTTTTTTTGGTGATTTTCTGACAGAATTTATTAAAATTATTACAAACAATTAGTAATTTCGTCAAAAATAAACCAAAAAATCATTAAAATAAGTTGAAATTTGCGCTCCTTCTTTATTTTTTGGGTGTTATTTTGCGAAATTTGTTCAAAAATAAATAACTAAATTATGTCAATATTGGTATAATTTTAGCTTTTTTCGAGCGTATTCTGAATCGTTTTGAGGTAAAAGCTCACTTTTTTCACAAGATTTTGTTAAAATTATGTCAAAATGTTACCAAATACATTCAGAAACCCAATTATTTTGCCACATTTTTGACAATAAAAATCAAAAAATAAGCAATTATGTAGAAAATTAACACAATTATTTTTGCTTTTGTGGTAAAATTTCTCCCAAGCGGGTCGAGAAAATATAAATTTAATTCTATAACTTCGTTATTTTTGCTTTTTTGGGCATTTTTCAGTCAGAAACGAAACTATGTGACGTCATTTCGTCAAAAATAAACCGAAAAATTTTTCTTTTCTGACGTACTGTTCTTTTGGATAAAAATATTCTGTTTTTTTTTCGGGAGAGTATGTTAAATCGAGCCGAAAAATCACCAAATTAACAAAAAAATTAATTTATTTTTGCTTTTTTCGGGAGTTTTAATTCTGAAATGCAACTAGTTTGCGAAATTTCATCAAAAATAAATAACTGAAGTAGGTCGAAATTGGTATAATTTTTTCGGGCGCATTCTAAATCATTTTTGAGGTAAAGGACCCCTTTTTTCGCTAAATTGACCGACATCTAAGCAATTAAATTCAGGGACACAATTATTTTGCGATACTTTATCAAAAATATCTACAAAAACCATGAAACAAATTCGAACAATGTGTTATTTTTGCTTTTTTTCCAATATTTCTTTAAATATTCCACCCCAAAAAATACACATTGTATTCCAAAATAACTTTATTTTTACATCTGTCGGGCGTTTTTTAGCAGTAACGCGTTATTTGGGTAAAATAAAGCAAAAAAATCATTAAAACAATTAAAAGTTTTCCAGCACAGCTTTTTTGACCAAAAAACAAAATTTCGTCAAAAATTGTGTTGTAAAAATTTTTTTTAAGCAAAAATCGGGAAATATTACCAAATAAATTCCGAAATACAATTATTTTGCAAAGCAGTTAAGTCGAAAATTGTTGTTTTGGTTTTGACTTTTGCTTTTTCTCAAGATTTCGTGAAAATGAAATTACTTTTTTGCTTTTTTGGACGTTTTCCACCCAGATTACGTATGCATGCAAAATTTCGGTTCGTTCGGGCACCAACCAACTGTACTTACTGTGCGACCTCGGCGGCAGCGGGGGCGCCTCCTCCACCCCCGAGTCGGACCAGGAGTTCCTCAAAGGCGACGTCCCGTCCGTCGGCGTCATGGAGGCGTGCCTCAGCAGCCGCGGCGACGGCGGCTTCGTGAGCGACCGCTCCCTCGAATGCGTCGGCTTCGGAGGCAGTGGAATGTCGTACGAGTCCGAGTTGCGCGTCTTCATCAAGGGCAAGCTGGACGTGTTGTAGTCCAGTCTGGTCGGCGTCTGCGCCTCGCTGAAGTTATTGGTGAATCCCTGAGATCTGGGTCTGAGTTCGCGTTGAGGTATAGGTGGCGCTGTCGTCGTGGCCATCGGCAGTGTTAGGTTTTCGCGGAGCGGCCGTTCGTTTTCCTATTGAGAAAATGGCGTCATTTCCGCAAAATGGCCGCGACATGCATTGTTAAGAGGAAAAGAAAGGAGAGGTTCTAACTAGTGTAGATACCATGGGTTTGGTGTAGATGTCGTCGGTTTCCAGCGTTCGGTGTTCGGATAAGTAGTCGTAGTTTCCGGGTCGGTGGTGGCCGTTTTCCACCACCATCAGTCTTTTGTCGATCGGCAACGGGGGGAGGGGGGTGCTGAAAGCCCAAGGTTTGAAATGGACACAGTTGAGACAAGAACCGGACTTACTTTACAATACTGTCGGGGATTTGTCGTTTGATTTTGCTCAAAGCACCAAGACTTTCCTTCAGTTGGGCAAAACGCTCCAGGAGCCGGTGGTGGAGGGGGACTACACCGGCCGGCGCTAACCTCCCGTGTAGCTCTAACCCTTCCTCAATCACCTCAAAAAATACACATACTTTCAAATGTGCAAAGATTTTTACGAGTACAGGAATAAATATTCAAGAGGATATCTAGGATTTGCCGAAGAAAATTTCTTTTGAAACCTATTTTGAGAACGATCTACAGGATCGACCACATATTTTGCTTCCCATGGTAATAATTTGTAGTTGAAGACATCCGAAACTTCTGGTGGTGTTTTAATTATTATAAAAAAAAACTAAACTTGTCAAATCATTGAAAACTAAGCAAATGCAATTGGGCTTAGCAACATAAATAAAAAATAGTTTCAATCCTTCAGCAAACAAAATCATTTCGTTACTTTAATTTTGACTGCGTCATTGCATTGTTAAAAACTGCCTCAAAAAAAGATCGTCCACAACGAAAATTCTAATATTAAAATATGGATTTTTGATTGCTTTATAAAAGACTCTTCATGTTTTTCAGTTCGTAGTTAATTTTTAGAACTGTTTTTTTTTCATTTTCAACCACCAAAGAACTTACTAGACTTGAAAGATTTTGTTAAATAACGCAGTAAATGTTTTGGCTTTTTTTTAATAAATGATTTAGCTTATTTTTTATTAGATAAATTCGAAATGCTCAAACAAAGAATTAAAAAAATCGTCAGGACACTAATGACTAATATTAGAGCTGTTGTTCCATTCGATTTAGGTAAAGCGTTTTTTACCCAAACTAAATAATAATGATGTAATTTATTCCCAATAGACTTCGTAATCTACAGTGGACAATAAAATAAATGGACGAGTAGTCCTTACAATAGTTAAACTATACAATAAAATAAACAACAAAAGAAAAGAAAAAAAACTGACAAAATTAAGATTATCTATAAATTACAAAGAAAAATATTCTAAAAGTTTGACCTTTACAGTTTTAGATTGGAAATTATGGGAGTAAATTCCTAGATCTATTGTAACACAATTATGTAATTTAAAACATCACAAAATTGCATCTAAAATGCGTTAGTTTTGTTTCTTCAAGCCAATTTATTAAAGTTTTTACCTTGGTTAAGGTATTTTTCACGAAAAACAGGTCAAAAAGTCGAAAAATTGAACCTGAGTTGCGATTTAAAGCGTTTTTTATCTAGTTGAATTTTGAAAAAACAAGGCAGAAAGTTATAAAATTAGTTCTAGTTTTCGCTGTTTAATTAGAGCCTAAAAATAAAGAAAAACTGTAAAACTATCTGAAATGCGGTAGTTCTACTGGATCTTTGATATGATATTTCACAAAAAGAATAGGTAGATATTACCTAAATCTTTAGAACAGATTTAAAAAATTTGTTGTGCTAAAGCTGGCTCAACGCAATTTTCATAAAAACTAATAGAAAGAGATGATCTGCGGATTTTCAAAATTTCCATTTATTTCCTAATATACGAGGTGGGCCAATTTAAAAAATTCCTATATTTTGCGACATTTCGGCAAAAATAGACCATAAATTATTAAAATACTCGTACGTCAAAATTTTGGCCAAGAATTTCGAAAGATCAGGTTTATAGAAAGCTGTATTAAAATTTAACACGTTGCTTTAAGCGTTTTAGTAGGTACTTTATTCACTCTAAAACGCCACTATTTTGCCAAATTTCCTCAAAAATACATAGAGTATCTTGAAATTGGTATAATTTCTTCTTTTTTCGAGCGTTTTCAAATCGTTATTGGGCTAAAAGTTCGTAGTAACTTTTTAAATTAATGAATTATTAGGTACCAAGTAAAGTCAGTAGCGCAATAATTTTATGTTATTTTGGCAATTGCATCATAAAAATAGAAAAATTACGCCGGAATTAGTCTTATTTTTTGTTTTTACATTTTAAATTCCGTTTTTTTCGCTCAAGCGCGTCACAAAAATACGAATTAAATAATTAATAACTTTATTTTTTTTTCTAGCATTTTTCTGTCAGAATCGCAATTATTCGAGGTCATTTCGTCAAAAATAAGCCGACAAAACCATTAAAGTAAGTCTAAGTTTGATGCATCTGATGCACTGTTATTTGGCTAAAAATCAGATTTTTTCTGTAGCTTATGCAAAATCAAACCGAAAAATCACTAGAATTAGTTTATTTTTTCTGGCGTTTTTAACTCTAAAAAGCAATTATTTTGCGGAATTTCGTCAAATTCTTGAGAGCTTGTTGTGCTTTGCGCAATTTTAATGAAAACGGAGCTAAAAACTAATCGGCATAACTCAAAATTTTCTTCGGGAAAAGTCACAAAACACTCACTTGCATAGCGTCCAGAATCAGGTTTTTGAGGGTGTAAACATAGGTCATGTGTTCAGGGCAAAGTTTTGCGAATTCTTGCGTGAAAAACGCCTGCTGGTATTTGCTAATCCCGCCCTGGACGTTCGCATCAATAATCCCTTGGAGCCTCATGGTCAGCGGGTTCAAATTTCGCTTCGGTTCGATCGTATAAGTCGTTATTAACTGCCTCAATTCGAGCTCGACCGACTGCATCGTCTCGCAGGCGTACTTAACAGGCGGTATTTCGTCAGTGTGGCGATTGATGACCTCAAACCAGCGCAAAATCCCCGGAAGGGGGTTCTCGATCTCCAGAGTCATGCGTTCGATCCACAAAGTCTGCCAGAAATTAGTCAAACTTGCCTGTTTTGCTCTGAAACTCACCTTAATCTCATTCTCCTTATCTATAATTCCTTTATGTACAGGACGGTCGCACTGGAACCTTTTCACGTCGTTGTAGTGGTAAAACCGGGAGATTTTCTCGGGAATGTCGGTCGCTAGAGTAATCGGGTTCGGTTCAGGGATTGGTTTCACGTTGCAAATTTGTATAACTGCTAAATTAAGGGAAAAGGCGTGACAAGATGGCGGCACTTGACAAAATGGCGGAAAGGATACATTGCCCCTCTGAGTTGACGATCGAGTCGTCGGGTGGCGTGTTCTTCATAAGTATCTGAGCTGAGGGAAACTCCGTTTGAAGTCTTTGAGTAAAGGCACCGATGCGTTCGTATTCTAATCCCCTATATACAAATTGTTTATTCTGAAAAAAAAATGGTTCAGTGTTTAGTCTGCCGTCCGTTTCATTCCACACTCACCCTCACAAACAACGGAAAGCTAAGCCCGTAGAAGCCCACCCTAAAATATTCTGGTTCTGGACGGAGCTGCGTCAAAATATTATCGTAAAATTTCGCTTGGTATTTAAGAATATCACTCAGAGCTTTGTAGTCGAAAAACTGGACTTCGTACAGTGTTGCCAGCTCCTTCAACAGGGGAATCCCCTTCTCCCAACACTTCCCCTTATCGAAATAATTAATAATCTGTCTGTACAACTTCTCCTTAACCTGGCATTCGGTAAAATTCGGAAAATGATTATCGGCCACCAGTGTGGTACTACTCCAAGTCAGCTGATCAGCGTACAGTTTCATCGTAAACGCCGCCTCTGTGTAGTTCTCCGCCGATAAATGAAGATCGTGGAGCTTATAAATGTAGCGGAGATACATTTCTTTACGATTGAACTCGTTTTTGTAGAAATTCTGAAATGTGGGTAAAGTAGAGTACGACTTTAGCGCAAGCTGGGGGAAGTACCAGAAGATTGAAAGTGCAAGACATTCGCTTGTCGCGGTTTTCGTCGCCTTCTATGACGCTGCGGTAGTCGAGAAGGCGTTCAAGGAGACGTGTGATGGAGCTTATGAAAGCTGCACCGCTCTCCTTCCACGCCAAATCCTCCGATTGGACGCGGTCTAGCAGGCTGGAAGGATAGGCACGTGTCAGGGGCAAGAAAGCGCCTAATTTAAATCTAGACTTACACTGCGCTCAAGTGCTCCCTTGCAGCAATAACACATTTAATAATTATTTAATAAACAAATTGGTAATGGAGGCGATTGATAATCGAACGTTTAAAGCACGAACGAGAGTAGCGAGTGCCTCAAACAGTTGCGACAGTTAATGGATACTAATAAACTGCTAGGTAGATAATAGTCATTTTTTAAGTAAAATATTTTTTAGTATATTTTTTAATTAGCAATTATTACTGCTTCGGTGTGGTATGTAATTGAACTCCACCGTACGTAAGTGCAGCTTAAAATTGTCTAAAGCTTGGTTGAAGAAACAAAAAAGAAATTAAAATATTCTTGATTTTTATAATGAAACAAATTGTTTGACTGCTTCAAAAAACATTTTTAAAGAAAACAATTCAATACACCTTCGAAATGATTTCTCGTGTTGTTGAGAAAGCTTTGGTAGTAAAAATCCGCAACATTTTCACGTATTTGTAAAAAAGAATTGATAAAAATGGGGTGAAAAAACCGAATTAATTCCGAGACTAATAATAAAATTGTTGCATTGTTTAACAGAGAAGTGTAAAAAAATACAAATTCTGCCGTCTTTGCGATTGGCTTTGTCTGTTGGGAACGATTGGCTCGTCAATATCCAATCACAGACACCTTTTAATCGTGTCTAATTTTTTGCGCCACAGATAAAGAAGGAGGAGGTAATTTGTATATTTTTATTGGTCAAACGATGCATTCGAGGAACAAATGAGACGATAAACCGGCTTTGAAGGGCTGGCCCCTCCCACAAAACTGAAATTGCGTCTCGGGTGTGAATAAATGGCAAATACTGATTGATTCCACTTTTTTTGCGGAAAACTTTCATGATGAATTATCTTTGGAAAAAAATCCGAAATATAAAAAATCACTTTCTAAACAAATCTCCAAATATTTGTTGTTCGCGTCCTTTAGTCGTAAAAGTGCAAGTGAAACTTGTCGGAAAATTCATACTTAATTATTTTTGACGATAACAGATAAAATGCCCGATTTATTTAAACTCCACTTTTACAGTGAAGCGTCTCTTAATGGACACCTCCGAATAACGGACACCTCTTCACAACGGACATTTTTGTAGGAACGTAACAAAAGCATTGGAAAATAATGTAAAAAAAACTTCTCTACAACGGACTCTCCGTATAGCGGACACAGACAAAAATCCTCAATTATCATAATACACTATAAATTTACCTCTTACAAGGAACAGACTAAAAGAGTGGTTTGTTGTAGAAATGGATGAAAAATTTTATACGAAAATTCAAAATTAAACATCGATGAGCGAATGAAAATTTAAAAATGAAACGTCGTGAAATGGTTGATGAAAACCAACCAAAATTGAAAATTTTAAGTAAAAAATCTGTTCATTTCCTTTTTTAATAATTTTAATTTTAAATGATTTTTAGTTAAAATATACCTACTTAGGAATAAAAAGTTTAACAACAAAATATTTATACTGTCATAGTATATGACATAGTACATACTTCACTTATTCAAGAATTCTGCGTACGAGTAAAACATTTTTTTTGTAAAATATATTTTATATATTGGCGGGCCCCCAGGAGCCACGAAAATTTTGCCTCAACCGATATTAGCAAACGATCAACGAAAAAATTGCTTACGTAAAAAGGTACTTACATAGTATTGAAAAGCCTGCGGTACTCATCATCGCCCTTATTTTCCGAGATGAGAATATCCAGCTTGTCGATCAGCTCACTCTCTACCTGTCTGAAATTCCCGCGCGCCCTTTGCTCGCACTCCATCATGTCGAAAAAAATGTGCAGTGTGGCCTTTCGTAATTCAATCTCAGGAACTAGTGTTACTTTAAGGAACGGTCCAACCATCGACGGAATAAAATGTAGTTTGCATTCGCCCAACTGCGACCACATTGACAAGATCTGGAAGCCCATCAAAACCCTCATATCGCCGTACTTCTCAATAATTTTCTCGCGCTTCACTTCGGAGAAGTGCTCCAGTTGGAGCGGCTTCTGGGTCAAGTAGTCCACAGCGAGGTTGAAATAGTCGGTCCAAAGCTAAAACACAGTCCCAAAATTTGGACTTCGCCCCCTTTTTCATACCTCTTTGTCGAAGTAACCGCTCCGCGAGTCCAAAAACTTGAAGGCTAAAGGTTGTGCTAACTCTTGTAGCGATTTTAGCATAACGTTGTTAACCACCATTTTCATGACCAACCAATCAGGGGGGAAAACCTCCAAACGCACCAAATTTCGGAAAACTAGGAAAACACGCAAGAGGAAGTCTTTGAGGGGCTTCCGGTCCAGGCCCGGCCCCATTAGGACTTCCCACAGCCGTTTGTAGTGAAACTCGTCCAAAAGTTGCAAAATCCCAATCAAACACGCCACCAAACAGCCCTAAAACCCAGTCAAGAATTCCAAATTTTTGGACTTCGGGGAAAAATTTACCAGAATTTTCCCGTCCTTGACGTCCTTAAAATCAATGGTTGTTAGCACAGCCTGGACCAAAATGTCCAAAATGTTGATACAAAGCGTCTCAACATCGTGGTGGATGCAATTGTTGATTTTCCCCTGTCCTTCAAACTGTTTCCTTTGTTTGAACAAAAATCCCAGGATTTCGCCCAAAATATCGGTGCAAAGTTTGAGTTCTTCCCGACGGTGGAGTTGCGCACGCAAGTGCTTGCAAGCATTTGCCAGGAGAATGTTTCTGGACTCGTCGTCTTGAAACAATTTGCTTGTGACCAGGTTTTTGATGCAGGATAGTTTGGCCTGGACTAGGAGCACCGGTAAGTCCTTCGGGATGGCGTCCAGGAGGGTCGCGGCCAACTTTGTTACTTCAATCGTGGGCAAAACTTCGATCAGTTGCTCGTAGACTGCGCTAATTGAGAGTAAAAGTGCCACCTGTGTGTTGATAATGTGGGGATCATTCACTGTCAACATTTTGTTGAGTGAAGAAAAAACGCTGTATAAGTCCCGTCGGAAGCTGTCCTCGTATTGGCCACACGTGGCGCGTGAGAATAACAGCCGGCTCTGGATTATGAGTTTGAAAATGTACTCAAGACTTTTGTAACACTTTTGGATCGGTTCTTGTTTGTCGAAAGATAAGACCCAATCGGCACAGTGCTGCACACTTGTTAGCAGGCCTTTGTAGACCAAAGCAGCGGCGAAATGGTCCTTAATGTACGCATCCAGGACTGGCTTAAAGTGTTGGTACTTTGAACCATCAAGGAGGTTAAAAATTGAGACCAAAACGTGGAACACCAGGCCGCTGTAGGCGGTACTGTTGCCATCTTCGGTCGAGAAAAGGGCAAACAGAGCATCCAGAACATCCTGGAGGAACTTGATAAGTTCCTCGTCTCCGAGTCGCAAAACGCGCTGCAAGGAGTCCTGGATTTTTTCCGGGTGGGATTTCCACCGTAACAGTGCTAGCAAATCGACTGAAAGTGCCAAAATTGTGTAAAAGTCACTAGAATAAGGGTTTTGGTACCGTTTTGGGTCAGTTTGGTGGAACATAGGAGGGTTCTAACGAAAACCACCTCTTTGTGGCTTCGAGAAAATTGGCCGACACTGTCGTGGTTGCCTTCGAGGTCTTTGCTGAAGGCTGGGAGAGACAAATAGCCGCAGTTTTCGAGTTTTTGGGGGTCTTCACATTTGTAAATGTAGAGTTCGTGTTGGCCGTCTTGGACGGCGGCTCCGTCTTTATCCATCAGACGGATGAAGGAGAAGCCGAAGAGTTTCTTGTCGTTTTTTTCGCGTGCTGAAAGTTGTTCAGATTCTCAATTCCCTAGACTTATTTATTATTACGTTAGAGATTATCACGCTTATCTCTATCGTTGACACTGCGATTTCTCAGAAGATTCCCGAGATTATCACGATTGTGCAAAAGCGAAAGATTAAAGTGTTGGTTTAAATTTCATTTCTTAATAATTTGGGGTTCCTGAGAGTTATAAAAGCGGTCCCAAAATCTTAAAAACAGTTATTAGGGTTCTTGCAAAACTTAATCCTATGTTTTTCAAGATGATCTTTTTTGTTCTCTAAATTCAGCATTTGAAGTCATAAAAATTCAAAAGATTTAAATTGCTTCTAAGTTTGAAATTAAAAGTTTCATCTCTATGTAGGGTACTTAGTATTTTTCAGTAAATTTTCAAAATTTTGAGTTCTCGAGTTTGTGGTGAAAATTATCTTTCGGCGGTTACCTAGTTTTAATCTAATATCGCAATTTCTGGATTCTAAAAACATTTATAGGTACTTCTGAAGATTGTAGCTTATAAGATCCCTCGATTTCTTAAAATATTTGCCAGAGTAAACATTACGATTTTATTATTAAAAGAATTTAAGGTTTCTGAGAGAACGGCTTTACCTGTTGTAAAAATCATTTCCAAAGTCTAAGCTAAAAATTCCTATATATCTGAAGATTTTGTTTTTTGTTTTCACTATTCAGGAATAATTTTTAGAAATTTGAAAATAATCAAAAATTTTCAACTTCCAGAGGCACCAAAAAAATGCTGCATGTTTCTAAGTTTAAAATTAGAAGATTCAGCTCAATATACTGTACACTTAATTTTAAAAAATTTAAATTAACACAGTGTGGTCCAATTATTATCAATTTTGTTTTATTTTTTCTGTTTTTTAATTTTTAATATCGCGATTTCTATCAATTCTGAGTTTAAAATTTTGAGCACTTTTAATGCTCATAAAACCTCAAATATTGTAAGACTAATTTGAAGTTTCTGAAAGCACTGCTTCTGCGAATTATAAAATTATTCCCAAAACCTTTAAAATCATTAGATTCCTGCAATTTTTTAGAACCTTCAAAAATTTAAAATTCATGATTTTTTTGTAAATCTAAAACTAACTAAAAATTTTCATATTCTGTACCAAAAATTTTTGTTTCTAATACGTTTGAATTTAGAAGAACCAATTCCATCGACTTTTTATTCAGTAATCAAAACTTTAAGTTCTAAAGTTCTCTTAGTCAAAATAATCATCATTTTTAAGTTTTTTTAATTTCTAGTATTGCAGTTTCTACTAATATTGAGATTTGATGCTTTTAAGATTTCAAAAAACCCTTAAATCTCTGAAGATTATTAAATTTCCTGCGGTTTTTTTTCTAATTTAAAGTTCTTTCTTTCTCAATATTTTCAGGTTTTTAAAAGAACTGCTTGTATGACTAATAAAAGCCGTCCCAAAATCTTAAAAATAATGTCAAATTCACCACATCTAGAACTTGCAGTATTACCAACCGATAAAAACTTAATTATTAGTCAATAATCAAGAATTTTCAATTCCTAGTAATACCAAAAATTTTTAGAAAAGTTTAAAATAAAAAAAATCAATTCTATTTATCCAAATTTTTGAAATTCTCGAAATTATCATTTTTAAGGTTTTTGAGCTTATAATAATTGCAGTCTGTTAATTCTAAGGTTCAGATTCTGAGCATAAATTCTGAGATCAAATGCTTCTTAGACTTCTGAAAAGGTTGAACTTCTGAAATAAGATCCCTTCGGTTTCTCAGAAACTTTCCCAGTTTAAAACCTTAAAAATCCTTAATAATTTGAAGTTTCTGAGAGACAGTTCATAAAAGCATTTCCACAATATTAAATATAAATTCATATAATTTCTTAAAATGTTCACAAGTTACTGAGGTTATCAGGATTTTGAGGAGTCATAAATCAAGAATTCCTATAGCTCTCAAGGAAGCTATCAATTTTTTTTGTTCCCATTATTCTAAGCATAATCTAAATTCAGTGTTTTAAATACGTTCGAATATGGAGTTTACGGTCCTGCCAACTAGTTACAAAAATACTGGAGATCAATATAAAAAAAACAAAAAAAAAACAATTTCTTGTAGCATAAAAAAAACATTAAAGTTTAAAATTCGAAGATTCATTCTATTTTCTCAAAATTTAACATAATTTTACTAAAATTCTCATAAGTCGCAGCTTCAAAATTCGAAATAAACTTCCAGCTATTTATCTCGTAATTATTCTTAACTTGAGGGTTTACAAGAAATTGAAAAATCACTGCATAAAAATCCTCCATATTTTTTTTTACTTGAAATAAGTAAGAAAAGCACTTACTTGAGCAATGCCTGTACTCCAGCCTCACATGCGCCCCCGCGAACTTATCAATCGGCAGAGTCAGCCTCACATTTTCGGCCCAAGCTGGCGAATTGTGATGATAAATAATCATGGAATTGTATTCCGAAGCCCCATCTTGCCCCGAAGCCCCCCACAGACAATTCCTGATGACATTTTTCTCACTGTCCAGGACCACAATGCTCACTTCGATATTTTTCCCCGTGGATTTACCCCCGCGTTCAAACTCCCCCTTCTCCAGAATGAGATACAAGTCGTTCCTGACATCCCCTGGCATAATCACGTCCGGAAACCCCAACTTGCTCGTCAAGCTCACGTTTTTGAACAGCATCGCGTTTTCCTCCTTGATGTGGTTCAGCCCCCCGTGGAGCATCTTCACCGAGGTGAGGATCCCATAGTTGGGGGCGCAAGCCAAGGCGTTGTACTTCCCCGACTGCCTTATTATAAACTCGTGCAGCTGGTGGAAGTCCTTCTCCTCGCCTTGGTACACCTTCAGGTTGAGCTCCTTCTCCTCGGAGTCGCCCTCCTTGGGCATGAGGTACTCCCCCAGGTTGTGCACGGCGACCCCGTGCGGCCGCTTGAACACCTGCTGCAGCAGGACGGCGTTCTTTTCAGTCTTCTTGTTGTCGGAATAGATCATCTTGCCGATTCGCATCACGTGGGCCACCAGGTAGATGTCCCGGCTCAGGTCGGAGTTGCCCAAGTCCGTGAAGACGGTGCAGTTGGAGTGCAACTTCTCCACGTAGTTCGAGAAACCCTCTTTGGATATTTTGACTAGGAAACGTTCGCTGATGTATTTCTGCTTGGAGGCGTCGTACAGAGAGAAGTAGATTTCGGTGTCTTCGCCGATGTGGTGGCCGAAGTCGCGCATGCAGAAGTAGAGGTGGTGGGTTAGCGTTTTTTTCGGTTCTTTTTTCTTGATGGTGCCGCGGGCCTAAACCAATGAATTTTGACCCAGTTATTTATTTTCAAAACAAATGGGCTGTTTAATTGGAAAATTTATTGAAAACTTTATTCAATCTTAAATGTTTGGCCAAAAATTAGTGTTCGCATCAAAAATTACTTTTGTAGATGTAGAGAGAAATTTTTCATCCACACTTCTGTGTTTTTTGTGTTCACTCATCTATTAAAAAACAAGGTTTATTTTCTCTCAACTCAGTTGGAATTTTGGATTTTTTACTTATTTGCAATTTATTTATTTTATGATTTTTTCTAGTATCTTACATTTTCTGTTTCCTAACACAAAATTGCAAATTGGCTGAATTACCTAATTAATTTCATTACAAGTACAAAAAATAACTTTTTTATACTTTCTTATTATTATGTGTGATTATTGTAAATGTAACGCATCTGAATCGGTATTTAATAAAAAAAAAATTTATCACATCGTCTTTACAGTAAAATTTTCTTAGAAAAGTAATTAATTTGTAATTAAGTAACATAACAATAAACTTCAAAGTTTACAATTTTACAAAGATGAGCAATTTTTGCCTCTATTTCCATTTTTTTGCAAAATGTAAAACATTTTCAAAGCTCTTCTTATTCAAAGACTTTCAATCATGATTTGTTTAAATCTTCATATTTATACTAATTTTATTCAAAACATTATTTCGTTGCAGACCAACGAGAAAATTTCAAGAAAATCACATTATTTCGGAAAAAAATTGTTGTTTTTAAAAATATTCAAACGTTGTTGGAACTTAAAACTTTTTCAGTAGAACTCCTCGTACATTTGAGCTTTTTGAAATTTTGAAAATTATTTAAAATTCTCTTTTGTCGGTTTTTGTTTTTCGATACGTTCAGGTAATACATAATAACATAATCTTACTATTAGCCTTTTATTTCAACAAATCCCATTTAAATATTTCGTTTTTTAAGTGTTTCCATCTCTTTGCCACTATTTTCACAACCCAAAAATTTTGCATATTTGGAAATTGCAATTTTGCATTGTGAAAAAATTGCATATTTTTGTTATTCAATGTAATTCTGACTTCAAAACCCTTCATTTTATTAATTATTATCTACATTTATGTAATAAGTATGTAGTAATCTAATTTTATATTTTTATATTTTAATATTTTTATATTTTTAATATTTTTGGACATTTTTCTTGTATTTTTTATTATATTATTTCAACAATCAATAACCAGACAGAAATCAGCGTTAAATGCTTTACTTTTTTTCTACGTATGTGAATTTTTTCACATTGCTTCTACAATTAAGTACTTACAATAAATATTTATTAATTAATAGTTATTTATTCGACAAGTTTGACTGTAAATCGGACGATTTATTTCACGAAGACGAGTTGAATACAATTTTTTTCTTCCATTTAGGAGAAATCTGATAAAAATAATCTAAGGTTTGTATTGGAAAATGCCTAACAATTACACTTTCTTACACGGGGGAAAAACCGAAAATTTTGACAGTGTTAAAATAATCGTTAATCGCATTTTTAAAACAAACGGATGCTTTCTTAAATGATGATCTCAGTAAAAAAATACTTAATGAAAATGCGTTAAACTATATGTTAATTAAAATTTTCAAATTTTCTTTATTTATTTTTTTATGTTCAACTTATTTAAAAATTAAATTAAAAAAACATAAATACAGAAAAAAATTTATTTATTACGGCAAATACTGAATTCTGTGCCATTATTTGCAAAAAATCCGAACTCTAATAATAATTTTTTTTCGAATTATTGTCTTGTTAAAACTTGTTCGGCAAAAAAGTATGGAACCAAGTGTGTTTCTTCTCAAAGTATTTACTCCAGAACGCAACTTTAATACTTTACTGAACAAAAAACATGGATTTTAAAAGCATAAGTTTTAATAAAAAAAAATCGTAGAGATTTTTTATGCAAATAACGCTTGGTTTTATACCTGGGACCTGGGTGTAAATTTCTACGGTGGTTTTTTTATGGCTACAGATTTCACACTTTCCGTCCCAACTGTTCCGTTTCCAAATTTCTAAATTCTTTGCTGAATTTTTCTTAATAAAACGAAATAAATAAAATAATAAAAAAAAAACAGATTTTTGGGGAATAAACGGTTTTTTGGGCAAGGCAAAATTTCATGTTTTCTCAACTAAATTGACAAAATTCAAGGTTTCTTGAAGTTTTGTCGACATTTCTCGCACTGCGGTGACTCGCTTTCACCGCTGATTCCCCGAAACCCACACCTACCGACAGCCCTTGCGAGTTCTCGGCACTCGAGACATGAAAATGGTACAATTCGACCACAGACATCGAGTCCGGATCGATCATTTGCGCCCCTTGTCTGGGCACCAGATCCAGTCCCAATTTCCTGTAACCAAGCGAACCATGAGTCATGGTACCGATGGTACCATCAGGGTCATCGGCCCCTCAAGGCCAACATTGACAATCCCATTCACAAATCCCACAACCTACAGCTACAATTAGACCCGAAAATGTGCAATTAAAAACGCATTGCTACTAGAAATCTAGTAGCCATGAAGCGTCCGGAGCCTTCGGCCAATACCGACACTCTTGTCTCGACTGTACCGCCAGGTGCTCGACCGGCTTAACACAACGCCAAAAACGCAAATCCGGGGCCCGGAAATGCCATTTTCCGGGCGGTTTTCGCCCCCGGATTTGCGCCCGCCGCCACTGGTCTGGGGCATGCAGCGCTAGACCTGCATGCATTCTTCATCTTGTGAACAAAGCTCCAGGCTTTGGAGGACGGAAGATACGGGTTTGTGCGAGTTGGAGAAGGATGGGGGACCCCCCTCTTGGTGATTATTTCATGACACGAAGAATACAAGCAACCAGTTGAGAGCGTACCGTCGGGCAAAGGACTCCCGACCCCAAAATGACACCAAAACAGTGATCAAAAGCAGTTAAAAGTGCCAAAATCGCCAAGTGCCAAGTCATTTATCGTCAAATTCTGAGCTAACACGGAAGGTAAATACGCTAATCGCCCCCTAATTACGCCCAATTTGTGTTAATTAGCGTGCGCGTGTCGCTTAGGCCCGCATTGCAAATTAAAATTAGGCCCAATTAATTCCACTTGGGTCAAGGAAATCGTTCGATTTTGTGGTACGTAAGCAGTTGAGCAATTGTTAAGTCGCGATTAATTCCAATTACGGTGAAAAGTCCACGCCGGACAGCAGTTTTGATATCGTTGCTGGATTTTGCAAAATTTTATTGAATAGTCAAGGCTGGAACAACATTGTGGTGACATGTGGTCGCATGAAAAAGTCGTTTATCAAACAAATGGCTCTGGAGGGTCATAAGATGAGGAAATGAGGCTGCGTTTGTCTCGCTTTATGGTCGGGTTGTTAAAGGTGCAAGAGAAAATGTGTAATTGTGGTAAACCCGACACGTGGTGGATTTTTCGCCGGTTTATCGTCACTTGCTTGCTCACATCCTACGGTTTTCGTTCATTTTCAACCAACAGACGCGATACGATGACCTTATTGAAAGGAAATTAAATTATAATCAACGACACTTAAAATTACCATTATTTCAAACTTTTATCGTTTGTTGTAGTAAATAGAGATAAGTAGGTAAACTGTGACATTTGAGATGACGACTTGCAAGTGTTCGAGTGATTTTTATCTTGCAATTTGAGACATTTTCGCAATTTGTGGAAAAATGTATTATCCTAGTCATATAACCGCAAATATTGTCTATATACACAAAATAATAAAACTAAATAAATTCTTGATTTGTTAATACATATTTTGCTAAAGTACTTTATCGAAGAGTGACCATCCATCTTAGCTGGTCACGTGATCACACTTCTAAATCGGTATTTGAAAGCAAAGCAAGAACAAAGTATACCTATACTAGGTAATGAACTCTATTTTAACAGCATTTCTAATTTTTTCGGTCGTTGTCTTTACCATTTCCAATCACAGATTAAAAACATACCTATAGGCATTTTCGATTCAATATTTTGTTGGAAAAGAAAAAAAAACTTATTTCTGAAGAAAAACACCAAAAAATAAGGATAAGAAAGGGGACAGAAACTGAAGAAAATTTTTGTTGAGGAAAAAATGGCGAAAAACTGCTTAGAAAGATAGAAAGCGTCAAAGGACACCATCACTCGACCAAAGTCATCAGTTCTTTTGTTTTTCTTTTAAAGGTTTTGAAAGACAAAGATAATTAATTATAAATTATAATTCCTGACGTAAATTTAATAAAAAATAATAATTTTAAAGCTACTTTGAAATGAACATAAAGAAAAAATCATCGTTTCAACAATTTTTTCATCCGGATATAATAAATAATGCCGTTTTCTCAATCAAAATGGCCGTAAAAATGGCGAATATTGGAACTTTTGTGGCGTTTCTGGACGCCATTTTGATCTCAAAATGGCTGAATTCTACTGAAATGTCAAATAGTTTTACAATAGAAATGAACATTAAAAATGTATCCATTGATATAAAAATGGCGGCTTAAATAAAAATTTCATGGCATTTGTGGATAAGTATCTTCATGACTCCGCCATTTTGCAACGCACGATAAAACGATAAAGGAAAAAATTAACTCATTCGCAAATTCTCTCCCACTGTTTCACGAAGCGAATAAATATTAGCGTCTTTTTCTTCATCAAATTGGCTGTAAAAATGGCGACTGTTGTAAAGTCTCCGCCATTTTAACTATTTAATATCACAATCAGAAAACATAAATATGACCCGTTTTTTATCTCAAAATTGCCAACTATCATAAAAATGGCCGATAAATTGCAAATTTCGTCTGTGAATGCACTTACTTGATTCCGCCATTTTGTTAAAAATCTACGAAATATTCTACAAAAACAGACGCTAAAGAAAAAAAACCTAATTCTCTTCCACTTTATCATGTGTACAATACCTACATATTGTTGTCTCTTTTGTTATCAAATTGTCAAAAAAAGGAGCGAGTTTATTGTAGGTGCTTGATTCCGCCATTTTGGTTAAGTATAAATACCCACGATAGTCAGAAAACTTTAAATTTGCCCCTTTTTTTGATCCCAAAAACACAAAAACAGGAACGAACAATAAATTATCTTCATCAAAATGGCCATAAAAATGGCTACTAATGATCTCAAAATGGCAGCATTTTACTGCAATGTTTACGGAACAAACGGACATAAAAAAATAACTTTTTAACAAATTATCTTCCACTTTATCACATTAACGTAGAAAATAAATATGCAACATCTCGTTCTTCATCAAAATGGCCGTAAAAATGGCGACTGTTGTAAATTCTCTCAATGCATTTCTGGTTAGAAAACAATAAATTTGCTGCGTTTTTTAGCTTAAATAGGCGGAATTGCAAACAAAAAAATACATAATAGAAACAGAAACGAACACAATGAAAAAAAGTAGGTATAGTACGTAAAAAAGAACAAAAATAACGAAAAACACTAATTCTTCTGGATAGGTACCTACTTCATTTCGCCATTTTGATTAATTGTAGGTACAATTTTTTTTCACCAAAATGGCGCCCATTTTTACGTAACTTAATTTTTTTTATTTTCACACTCTTTATTATTTTTCTTGTCTAGAGCCTTCAAAATGAGCGTCTTCGGCATGGTTTCGGCCGTAGCGGGCTTTATCAAAGTCCGCTACCTCATCGACAAGGCCATGATCGACAACATGGTCTTCCGGGCCCATTACAGGGTCACCTCCGCCATCCTCTTCGTCTGTTGCATCATCGTAACAGCCAACAACCTCATTGGTACTTAACCCCAATGATCAAAATTGCCCGACTTTACCCTATGCAATTCCAGGGTACCCCATCCAGTGCATCAACGATCGCGGGGTCCCAGGCCACGTGATCAACACCTACTGCTGGATAACCTACACTTTTACCCTTCCACACGAACAGGGAAAATACATCGGATCGGAGGTAGCACATCCCGGGTTGGGCAACGACAACCAGGAGAAACGCTACCATAGCTACTACCAATGGGTGCCCTTTGTACTGTTTTTCCAAGGAGTGTTGTTCTATATGCCGCACTGGATTTGGAAAATGTGGGAAAATGACAAGATTCGCATGATTTCGGAAGGGATGAGGGGCGCCCTTGTGGGGGCCAAGGAGGAGCGGGAGAGGAGGCAATCGAGGCTGGTGCAATATTTGGTCGAGACGATGCATATGCATAACACCTATGCGTTTGGGTACTTCGTCTGCGAAGCTCTGAACTTCGTCAATGTGGTACGTTTTTTTCGCAAGAAAAAAATCGCTTAATTACGCATGAAACACGAAAAATTTTCAGATAAATCGTTAATCAAAATAAAAAGAGTGTTACTTTCTGTGAAATTAAGAACTTTCCTACATGAAAGACTTCTTTACTAAATTAGAAATTGTAAAAATGTAGCAAGTTGCGCAAAGTTTTTTCACCAAAAATTTTAAGAATTCGAAGGATCTTAAATAATTTTTTATTAAACTTATAAATTCAAACAACTTTTCCAAAATGTAGTACAAAATTGATAAAATGAATTGTGCAAACAGATGTATCATTTGTTGAGAATTTGGGAGCGATAAACTCCCTAAATTTGAAAAAAAAACTCAAAATAAAATGACACTGTGTGATTGTTTTAATAGCTTTATAGCATTTTTAGTCAAGAAATTCGCTAATAATTTTGAAAAATTCTGCAAAAACGAAGCAGAAAATGCATAAATAAACACAAATGTCTTATTTTTGACGAATTTAAGGTCTCATATTTCAGCGAGAAACGTAAAAATCTTCGAGAACTTACAAAAAAAGTGGAAAATCATGGGTCTGAAATTTTATCTAAATTTAAGTCTTGTTCGATTTAGAGTGTTTTTTGACGAGAGATTCGCTGAATTCTAAAGATTTTTCAAACTAAAGTTAAAAATTTCTCAACTAAGTCTAAATTAACTGTAAAATCATTTTAGCTTTACTTGCATTGGCGTTTTTTGAACGAAATGTCACTAAATTCGGATGAAAAAAAATGCAGAAAAAATTCTTGTGTGTATTTTTCCGACACATTTAGTTATTGTGCCTAGCGTTTTTCGAAATAAACTGACTCAATTCCAGCAAAACTCGCTAAACTATGAAATGTATGACTTTTTATTTAAAACAAAATTTCACCGATACACCCACAAAATTTCAAAAGTGGAAAATAAGAGTATTACGAATTTGGAAAAGTCTTTCAGTGAAAAACTTACTAAATTAGAAGGAAATTCCAAAAGTAAATGAATTATTTGTAAAAATGAATAAAAAATTGGAGTTAGTGCTCAAATACGTATCGGTTATTTCCCTCAGAGAATTTAGTTCTGAAAGTTTTTTTTATTTAAACTGACGAACCCTAATTAGCAACATTTCTAAAATATCGTCAAAACTTCCGCTAATTGAAGAGGATAGGCAAAATTTTAAATTGTATTATCTGTTGGTTTTGGTAAACACTCTGTATAGTTTTTTTAATTTAAAAATAACTTTCAATTTTTAATTATTCTGAGTTTCTATTCGATAAAGCGATCCTACAAGAAGTAGCTTTCAATAAATAGGTGGAGACTTTGTTGATTTTTACATTTTTTGTAGTAACTCTAAAATATTATTTGCATTCATATCAAACACCTAGAAAATGACTGCAGTCAACGTAAAATTATCCTAGGATTCCAAATTCCTCCTTTTTTACGTATAGTTTCCGGTTAAATGTTGGGAAAACAAATAATTTTTAAGAAGTATCTCTGTCTTTTAAAATTCATTGATTTTTTCAATGTTATAAGATTTTCAGACGTTCTATGACACGTAGTTTTGAGAAATCGGCTAGTATTTTACAATATTGTAAAGAACTGAGACGAGAAATACGATTCAAAAGTTTTTCTGGAGATGAAAAATTTCCAAAATATCATCAAAATTGCGGTTAAATCTGTTTAATTTCTATAACATCTACGAAATAAGTTGGGCTTAAAAACTTCAATTGGCAATTGAACCCAATTGATCTGTTCCAGATGGTGAACATATTCATGACGGACCGCTTTTTGGGCGGCGCCTTCCTCAACTACGGCACCGACGTCATCAACTTCTCCAACATGAACCAAGAGAACCGAACCGACCCAATGGTCGCCGTTTTCCCGCGCGTCACCAAATGCACCTTCCACAAGTTCGGTGCCTCCGGCACTATCCAGAAACACGACGCTCTCTGCGTCCTCGCCTTGAACATTCTCAACGAGAAAATCTACATTTTCCTCTGGTTTTGGTTCATCATTCTGGCCGTGCTGTCCGGCCTGGCGATCGTTTATTCCGCCGCGGTTGTGCTTCTGCCGAGCACCAGAGAAATGATCCTGAAACGGCGGTTCCGCTTTGGCGCCCCGAACGCAGTCGACACCATAATAAGAAAAACGCAAGTAAGTTAACGATTTTTTTCGGTGATACGTTTTTAATTGCACTTGTTCAGGTGGGCGACTTCCTGCTGCTGCACCTTTTGGGGCAGAACATGAACCTGATGGTGTTTGGGGAGATTTTGGACGAGTTCGTGCGCCGCTTGAATTTCGGCTCGAACTGCAACCTGCCCTCGGCGCCCAGCACTTTAGAAATGAGCCCGATTTACCCCGAGATCGAGAAATACGGAAAAGAGACTGAAACGTGAAGATCTCTTCGAGAATTTTTTTTCTAATTTTACTTTGTGATTATTTAATTAAGGTCGCTTCATTTTTTTTAATATACTTAAGTCTCGTATTGGGAAAAATGCTTACTTACTTGTTGCCCCAGTCGATCTTGGCGATGATTTTCATTTTCAGTTCCCGGGTTTGGTCGTGGGTTAAAGTGCCAGAGACTAATTGGCGACGCCATTCGAGCAAGTCGCGCATAACTTTGCCCACTGTTTCGAACTTGTAGTGCTCGCGTTGCTGAAAAAGCGATGTGGTTGAGGGAAATTGGCGAAAATGCACGCCGACAATTTGCAAGATGAAGAAAAGTTGCTTTGGATCGCTATTATCTTTGCGAAAGCAATTCTGGGAGTTGGTGGAGTTTTTTCAGCGTAAAATTGCTCTAGGATTCCAAATCCTTCATTGTTTTCTGGGACTTGTAGTAGTCGAGAAAAACTCGATAAAATATTTACGAATTAACAAAAATACCATAACTACTTTATTTTTGACGATTCTACAAGAAGTTTTTGCAAAATCAGCTTACAACTGTTGCCTTTTTCTTTACAAAAGTTTTATCGTTTTGGATATCTAGAGGCTACTTACTAGGGTGTTGGAACTTGCTTAATAAGTCTAAGTACAATGATCCAAAGAAATCAAATGAGTCATTACTTTATTTCTAAAACTCACATATTTTTCGAAAAAAACATGTTTGATTTTTTTTTGCTTATTTAAAGTTTATTTAATTTTTTATATAATTTTCAATTAATCTTTTACTTAATCTAAGGGTTAAAATCTCACGATAAAAAGGTACTATTCTTTAGGTTTTTAATAAATAAATGCGCAATATTTTGTTGATTTTTTACATTTTCTTTGTAGTATTTCTAAATAGTTTTTTGTCTGTCATTTCAAACCCTTAGGACTTGACTGCTTTCAATGTAGTCACAGGACTAAAAATTTCTCTTGCATTTTTATTTCAAACTTGTAGTGACTCTTTTCTTTTTTATTTTTGAGAAATTTGTTGAGATTTTTTTTTCTCTTGTGATCCTAAGTAGTTTTGTCATTTCGGACATCTAAAAAGGACTAAAACATTGCATATTTACTTAAGTTTCACTTAAAATTGTCCAAAGAAGCCAAATCAGTCACTGTTTTTAAACCATCTTTTCTAGAAAAACTTGCTAAACATTTTTAATTTTTTTGTACTTTCTTTAGATTATTGAGTTTTTTTTGTACTTTCTTAAGATTATTGAGTTCAAATTTTAATTTTTTGAGTAAAATTGAATGAGAAATATGGATCTACAAGCGAGAAGATCCAACGACATGTAGTTTTGAGTAAAACGGTTTCGGTTAAAATTTTGGTTTTTTTTTAGTTTTTTTTTTGGATTCATTAAATCACTGATTATTTAAATGAATCTGAGAGTTTTTAGACGTAAACTTTCTCGAGAAACACGTATTTTTTTCTTGCTAAATTTTTTTACGACGTGTAATGTTCGGTAAAACGGTCGAAATATATTTATTTCGTTGATTTTTTTATGTCCTTGTCGTAACTCTAAAATACTGGTAATTTCGTCATTTCAACAACTGGAAAGTCTCGATGTCATCCTAGGATTCCAATTCCCTCGTGGTTTTTTTTGTGGAACTTCAAGTTTCCGCGTAAATATAAATAGTATTTGGAAAATAATTTAAAATTTATTTTATTACGTATTTATTATATTTTTTATTATTATTTTGATTCCTTTTTACATTGTTTTTTCTTTCTATTTTAAATGATTTTTTGTTTTCGAACATAATGTTAAATAGTCCAGATAAAAACTTGGTTAAATATTACTGGAAAATATTTTTTTGGTAAGTTCTTAGTTTTCTTAAAAGTAGTTCTTTTAACTACTTAGTTTTTTTTCTTAGTTTTCCAAAATTCGTAGTTTTTTAAAATTCCCCACAATATTTCAAATTTATGACTTCAAAAAGTGCAAAATTGTATGGGAAATATAATGTTATCGATTAAAATATTCTAATACAAGCAATTTTTTTCGAAATGAGCTAATTATTTAGTTTTTTCTTTTTTTTTGTCTCTTTAAAATACATAGTATTGTCATTTCGGAATTGCTGAGACATTTTGAACTTATTTGTGTTTTGTAGCTAGTGTTGTAGCTTAATAAAATGTAGGATAAAAAGTTTTCGGATTATCCGAAAATTTTTACGCTACTTTCAAAGAAAAGAGCAAATTAACTGATTAATTAGCCAAAGTGCAATACTTCTCGAACAATTTTCTTCATAAAAGGTGAGTCATTATTGATATTCGAGCTTTTGTTTACTGATCTCTTTGCAATTTAAGATGAAAAATGCACTACTGAGGCCCTCATTCTAAAATTATTTCAATGTCAAATTCTGAAAATAATTTTTTATTGCGTATACACTATAGGGTGAGTCATTAGCGTTAAATCTTTGGATTATTTTCATAATTCACAACAAAAAATTCTATTTCAATAAATAGGTTACGTTAAGAGAGTCTTAAGAGAAGAAATTAACACTAACTTATTAATTTTTTGCGATTTAATCTTTTGGTTGTTTTTTTTTTGTTGAGAAACATTGAAAAAAAAGGGATTTTTTTTTTGGAAAAATAACTCGTTTGGACAACTTTTCTTCATCTTGAATTGTGTGATTCCCCTACCACGTATAATTTTTTCCAAATATCCCCCCACTCCCGCAACACCAGAGTGACCTCCCTGACGACGGGATCCTCCAGCGGAACGACGCTCTCAAACAGCCCTTCATTGTCGACTTTACACGGCTTCAAATGGATATAACTTTGGGGGAAAATGCCCTTAATCGAGCGATTTTTCGTGGAAAAACCGCGATACCAGCCTTGGGATTCCTCGAGGATTTGGACGGTTTCCCCAATTTCCAGAGGCAACCCGAACCGGGTATCCCCCTTCCAGTTGTAAATAGCTACAACAAATTTCTAGTCATTTTTTATCACACTGTGATAAATTTACGTTTGACACAATAAAGATAATAATAGCGAAAAATTACTCGAAAAGCGCTTTCCTGGCATAATTTATTTTTTTTTCAACGCAATCAGCTACAATTATCGCATTATCGGTAATTACTAGACTAGAGGTCAGAAGCCCGCCTTACAATGGAACAATTACTACAAGTGCTACCAACTTCAGCAATCTGGCATAAAACGGATGTTGCCATTGTCACACTCCACTGCTTTCATTACTTTTATTAAATTTTATGATTCCACCACATTCAATTAACTGCCGAGATAAGGACGAACATTTTAATGCTTATTTCATTTCTCTCTAAACAATAATTATCTAAACGCAATTGATAATGCACTAATGGCCTTGGTCACGCGTAATTTTGTGGTCAAGGTCGCTTGTTATCAAATGACCGCTGGAAGTAAACAAAGAATGTTCAAAAAACTGCTAGCACAACACAAAACAAGAAGAAAAAAAACATACTAGTAAAAAATACTACAATAAACAACTGAACTGACCTGACCTGACCGGACTATTCTCTACTGACATTTTTAATTTATATTATTGTGCATTTAAAAAAATGGGCAAAAACCTAGCACAACACAAAATAATAGGAAAAAAAACATAATGGTGAAAAAAATACTACAATAAACACCTGAACTGACCTGACCTGACCGGTTCTCTATTGACATTTTTAATTTATATTATTATGCATTAAAAAAGACCGGACCAGGAAAATCAATTTCGTAAAATTATAATATAGTATGTACACATTTCAAAAAAAAAATGGAAAAAAAAAGAATTGCCAACTTAGCAACTGTAATAAAACCAAGGTGTTTCCACGCATTCAGTGGAATTAATCGAAAATTGCGATTTTGCTCGCAATAAACCTGTCTATAAACAATAAAAATTTAAATGAATTCTTTCGCAAGGTATTTTATAATAAGAATGCCAATTAGCTTGAAATAATTCCATTGTAGACCTACACTTAACCAAATGAATTTTTTGCCCCTGCTTGCACTTCCTCTCGAATCAAGACATGTGTTAATGACGTTAATTCCACGACGATTTGATTGTGCTCAATGCCCGGATGCGGTACTATACAGGGCGGGCCCGAAAAGCCCTTGCGCCTATTTTTACGTCTCTAATTATACATTCCAGACATGACCACAGAGGAAACGTAAAGTGTTGAGATCCGAAGAAGTGCACCGGAAGTCGGGACTCGAAGTACAGCCAAACGAAAATTTCTCCAGACTTTTGGCCCCAAAGGGGCCGAAGTCTGGAAGTTCCGCTGCACTTGGCTTGCAACAAAACCGGCTGACTTTGCGCGAATTTTGATTAATCACAGATTAATTGCAATTAAGTGCGAACGCCAATTTGACAATTATAGTGCCAAATGGAAGACAATTGCTACGTACCGACGCCGTATTTTTTCGTTTTTGTCGGAATCCACATTTTGCACGATTTTTATCACGATCACATTTTAACAACACGCACACATTTTAATCAATAGCACTCTACTCCACGGTACTACGGCCATTGTTTGGTTTGTCAAATTTAAAGATATGGGGGGAGCCCCCTGATAAGGCTACTGGGGGCCAGGCGGCGCCACCGTCAAGGTCATGCCGATAATGCAGGTGTTTCCAATTGGCGGGGGATTCAAACTCGGGTGTAGAAAAAATAATTTTATTGCATAGTATGATACATATTACACAAGTCCTAATGAGTACACCTAATACTTATCACATAAAATAAGAAAACAGTTAAATAAACCTAAGATTTGATACGGAAATGCGTCAAGTCTTATTTGGAATCGCTGCGGTTCTTCAGCTTCATTCGAGCCTGGAGGAACTCCTTGTTGATCACTTTGTCGTCCTCGTTCTGCAACACCAAGAAAGTTTTTTTATTCAAGACTTATTTTTGCAAAATAATCGACTTTAGCTGAATAAAATAAAAAAGTTATCACCAATTAATAGTTACCAAGAACTTCCCTTGATTTTATGTATCAGTAATTTTTTTAGATAATTTTATTTAATTTCATTTTTACCTGACATTAAAAAATGTAGAAAAGATTTTTATCAATTTTTTCGTTAAAGTATTAATAATTAATTAATAAAAAGTTTAACAAAGTTACCAAGACAAAGTTGGCAATACTTAGAATAATGCAACTGTTGTGAATTAATATTTTATTTTAGTTATTTTTTTTAAATTATTGATCTAGTGCAAGCTGGAATTACTATTTCTTCTTTTTAATATAAAAAAATTAAATATTTTGTTGTTTTCAACAATCGGTTTTACTTTTGTATAGTCCTTTATCTTTCTCATTCATAGAAAAATAATCATAAAATAAATAAATTAATTTACAACAAACTTTAGTTTTTGGTTCTTTCCTTGTTTTATAAATAGCGACTGTTTTTTTAATAAACACCAGACAAACATACTATACTAAACCAAGAGTAAAGTACAAAACCTTTATTATAAAATAAAACATTTTTCAAAAAAAAAATCCTCGAACTGGTCCATTCAGTTTTTTTAATATATTTTTTGTTTTTAAATTTTACAAATTTGTCTGCTGTTTTTTTATTGTGTACTGTTTTTTTTTCTGATAAAAAATCAAAAAATAAAGTATAAAAAGACAAAAAGCTCTACCTTTCTCTTCTTGCTTTATTTTGTGTAAGATATTTTTTTTGTTTATTATTTTGTGTTTAGGTTTCATATTATGTGTTTAAAAAAATGTCCCTTTAAAATATAGCTAGAACAATCAGATAATGTCTTTCTATGTAATCTTCAATTATTTTTTATTTTGTTTATTTTTTTATTGTCAAAAAGATGTACTATCGAAAAATAAATAAATAAAAACCAACTAAATAAATAAATGTCGGTGGTCATTTAAAAGCAATTTTCTCTTCGAAATGTCCACAAAAAAGTCAAACACACAATTAATACTGTATTTAATTGAAATTATCAATTTAATTGTATTTAATATTTTTTTGTACTTACACTATTTATTTATTTATTTTTTAGCTATTTGTATTTGATAAGCAGTTTATTTTTTATTGCTCATGTGGAAAATTCTTTCCAAACAGATTATTACCCACCTTCTCCTCGTTGGTGTTGCCCTGCAACCGCTTCGCCCTATCAGCTATCACCTTCTCCAACTCTGGTGTTTTATCAGCCAAATGATTCTCCAGTTGTTTCTTCGCCAAATTCTCCTTCTGTTTTTCGAGCGCTTTTTGCAATTCGGATTTTTGGTTGAGTACATTTTTCCCACTGAAAAATCAGTAAAAATCACCACTGCGTAACAACACCACTCGTAATTACATTTTCTGATTAAATAACAACTCTTTGTGGAGATTCTGGCGCTCGCTGTTTTCCTTCACCGGATTTGGCGGTTTCCGGGGAATTATCAAGCCGTCCTCGTTGAGATGGGGCGGTGGGGGGTGGTGCGTTGGCCCTCTCTGACTCTCCGGAATCATCTCGATGGCAGACTCTTCTAAAATAAAATGGTAAAAAAAATCATCCGGAGCGAAGCCAGGCTAGTCAAGGCCGAATAATCGGATTTGCAATAGGTCAAGTGCGGAATTACGCCGGAAAAATCGATCGCTCACCTGTTTCTATGTTAGTTAGTTTGGTTTTGAGCTCCTCGATGGTGTTGTGGGTTTTGGTGGGTTGTTCTTCTTTCGTTGTCAAATCCTGGAAATGACGAATTATTATCACTGCGGTTTGCGCTTTCAAACGGCCAATTAAAAGAGAAAGAGTGTGAAATTTGACCAATAACAAGTCGTTTGCTTGATTGCCTTGAAATTGGACTTTTTAACAACAAGATTTTTCAATGTTTGCATACCATAAATAAGCCGCAGCAATTATCTCAAACATGTGCTTGGTGCCGTGATTACGCATAAACTATTCAACCCGCGTTGTAATGAGGGCCGGCTCATGCGCGCTTTAAACAATTTTTCTAAGATAAAACAACACCCAAAGGGAGGACAATTAATTAAGTACATGTTTGAAAAATGATAAAGTTTGTAAATAGCGCGCATATGGCGGCTACAATCAATTTGCACAAACTATGCAACAGGTGCGCTCACAGGATTCACTTCCTTCCGAGTTTAAACTTCTTTAATTTGCCACACAATTCGATTAATTTGGCGCTTTCTCGATTATTGTTATTATAGTCACTTTCTTCTTTTTACCTCTGATTGACTCCAAAGTAAACAATTTTGTTTGAAATGAGTGAAAACAACGAGAATAGCACTAATCGCGAAATAATTTACTCGCAAATCACGATAATAACGGATCGATCGGACGCATTTCCTGGTGCTAACCGTTTTGGCCTTAAAAAACGGTTAACCGAGGTCGTTTTAATAACTCCCCTGTTTGTACATCAATCATGACAAATTGGGGCCTTTATACGGCGCCCTAAAGGGGGCAAAGCGGACAAAAGAGGGTCAAATTCCAGCCAGTTGAAGGATTAAAAATTTGATCACTTTTAATTGACACCCATCTAACAGAAGTGCATAAAAATTACACGATACCAAACTACAAAGTTTAACTTTACATTTTCAACAACAAAGATTAAAGAAGTCAAAATTTTGGTTTTTTTATTTTTTTACGCCCAACACTTCTAAAAAATATAACATTTCTTGACCTTCATTTTCATTATTGTGGTTATCGTTATTATTGTTACCTTCGCCATTGCTTTTATTTTTCTTATTTTAGACTCTTCATTAGTTTTTGTGTTTTATAACAATAAAGAAAAGAGTTCTTTTAAATCTACAGTCACGATCAGAAAGAATGACACCCCTACCAAAAGTAGGGGTGTCAAAAGTGCGACTAAAATCTTTTACGTCATAAATTTCAACAAACAGGTTAGTTAGTTTGGAATTTTATTTATCTTCAAAATCTACTTGGTTCTTCGAAAAAAATAAAAAATCCAAAAACGAATCACTTGGTTTACGATTCGATGTTTTTCGTTAAGATCGGCGTCTGTGTTATTATTTTCATTTAAAAAATAACCCAGAAAAAAAGTCAGCCGGACCAGGGATCGAACCACAGACTTTTGAGAATTATTTTCGGAATTTTATCTTCAAAATTTTCGAATCATAATTTGAAATTTTACCACAGTGTCTTTATTCGTATGGAAAAACATCGCTTAAACAACTCCACAGAAACTGAGTCGTAAAAAAAAAAACAAAAAATAGTGGTTAAAGGTTTTTTAATGTAAAAATTCGTTTTAATTTCATGAGATCATAGTTTTTGATACAAATTTAATTTCCGTTTAAAATTAATGTCTTATGCAGGATCGCTGTTATTAGGTATTAATTTATTTCCTGTTAGAAAATTACAAAAAAAAAATGTTCCGGACCAGGAATTGAACCCCACACTTTTGGTAACTAAATTTTAAAATTTAGTCTTCTAACAAGCCTGTCTCTTGACATTATTGCCTATTTATTATACTTCCATTTAGAAAAAAAAAGAAAAAAAATCCAATACAGGGATCGAACCATAAATTTTTAATTAACTATTTTCGAATCTAACGTCAAATGAAATTTTTCCATGATATTTTCTGAATTGATTTTTTATTTTTATTTTTGGAACAAAACCAAAAAACGGATCACTTCGTTTTCAATTCGCTGTCTGTCGTCGCGAGATCGCCCGTGTTTGCAATAAAGCGCTTCCTCTGCTCGCGCCCCTCTTTTGAATACAAAATAGAATGCAGAGCGAAAGAGAGTGTGAACAACCTGTCACGCGACATCCAAACAACGAAAATCCACGCTCTATTAAAACGCAACCAAAACATCGCCGGAAACACAACAATACCACCCCTTCTATAAACGCCGTAAAAATCAACAAACTTTGCATCATTATCGCTTCCTGAAAGGAAGACGAGATTCCATCAACAACAACATGTGCACAAGCAAATTGGAGCGTTTTTCCGAAATTTTACTTCACTCGAACAGATGGCCTGGGTCAACGGCCAACAAACGGCCGTTTTTAATAAGGGTAATTAAAGGCCGCACACAATTGAAAATGTGATGACTGGGGACTAACACCTGACCTTAACGTGTAAACAAAGTATGGAAAATTTTCATTTATGACACGTACGAGAATGATAAATATTTATCGTCGCCTCTGACGACGTTTTAAGGTAAGTGGAGTAAATTCCAGGACCTCCGTGCCATATGGGCAACGACAAACGCAATATAAGGTCAATTGTGTTTAATTAATTGGCTGTGGTGATGTACAAGAACTGAAAGCGACAATAGACAAGGCAAGAAAAACAAAATTATAAGTTTTATTATGTGGTAAAAAATTTAATTATAGTTAATGAGTCCAGAACGAATCACCCTGTAAAGATTTTTGTTTATTGCGGCCATTTGTCCAAATTTTTGGGCGCCGCAGCGCTCCACTCAGGGACCACTTCTATCACGCGAAAATCGGGCGGAAGTCGATTGATTTTTCCACAGCGATTAAATTTGCATATAATGATCATAATTTATGTAACAATTACTTACACACTTTCATTTTCGTAAAAATGGTCGGTTGATTAAAAACATGAAGCGTAAAGCGAAACTGAATCGAAACTATTGAATTTCGATAAGTAATCTTAACGACGTCACAGAGATAAAACTATTCGCGGATGGAGTCTTGATTCCTTTCCGGGAAGATAAAGAATTATCATATTATTGCAGCGTTTGTTACGAGTAAAGTGGTCGCATTTCTAATGTCACCTAGTATAGTAATTAAAAATTTGAAATTGAAATAGTTGCGTTTCTAATGTCACCCAGTATAATTAAAAAATTTGCGATTTCTTAATTGGAATTGGAATAATTTTGAAATTTAATTGCGCTCACTAAACCGTGTCAATATCGACACCCAAATGTAAATACGACCTGCTTCGTATTTTTGGAAAAAATTACTTTCGGAAATTTCGCAATAACCCTTGCCTGACCCACACATTCCGTTCTATTATGCGTCTCTCTACCTGGATTTTTGGGAATTTGCAGGTAGAGAACCGAACTCCAGTGAAAATGCAATTTGTTTCTATCAGTGCAAGAAAGCGACTTTTCCCATGCTTCAAACAATGATGAGACCGACAGAATTTCACTTTTGTTGCATGTCGGAGTTATGTAAAGTTTTTCATAATAATTCGGACTGATGTACAAATCCATCCCGCGATTTTCCTGTTTTTCCATCTCTGTTTCGAGAAAACCAATTAACAATCATAATCGTAATAAAAGAGAAATGTAGCATGAAAACACAAACGCGACTCAGGAAGTACGTATATGATCTAAATTGCATAATTAATAAAATAAAATTAAAAACAGAGAAATCGGACTTCTTGTTGCGATGGAAAGTAATAACGACATAAAAGCCAAGAAATTATTGCAATAGATAAGATAATTAAAATATTGTGCGAGATTTTACAATCTAAGCCGGCCCTGGACAAGGCATATTATTAAAGCAAATATGCGGAATGGGCAATTAAAAGAACTTGAAAGCCTTACCACAAATAATAAAATTGGAGCAGGAATGTTGCCAAGTCAAAAAATTCAAAAAACCAAACTACTTTCTAGAAATAAAATGCTATTACGGAAAACAGCAAACACGACTTTTTTCACAAAAAAGCAACTTTCAGAATCGTAACTCCAATCAAAATACCGCAAATAAATACATAGTTTTACAGACATGATCTAAAATTTAAGACTAAACGTAATCGCCCTATTTTTAAATTAACTTTGAGATAAGTAAAAATTTTCCAAGTTTTTTTACTCAAAAATTTCATAGAGAATTCAGTGTTTACTATTTTTCTCTACGTATGTCAGAATTTTTCTACAAATAATTAAGTAATTAACCAATATTAAAGCACTACACATAAATAACATGAGTTCGAGAATGAACTCAATTAGAGCAGGCTGTGCATGCGGAATTTCAGCCACTTGTCAACAATTGACAGATCAGAATTTAAAAATAATTTTTCAAAAAGTTATTCCAAAAAAAATACATTTTTAAAAAGGTGAAAAAATAAATGGGGAGTGGAAATATTTAATTGGTGAGCAGAATTTCAGAATAAATTTTAAAAATAGTATTTCTAGACACTACTATGGTCTCCTTCAGTGATTTTTACAGCACCGTGTTACAAAAAAATGTGCTTAAAGTTACACCTCCCGTTCAAGGTTTGCTCTAATTCAGTACATTTTCGGTCTCATGCTATTATTTCCCATGACATTCTAAAGCAAACGATGCAAAAATATTTTGTGCAAAAAATACCTGAAATAAATGTCACTAGTTCCGAAAAATACTTAATTGAAGAAATGTAAAAATTCGAAAAATTAGAGCACGAGCCCTAGACGAGTGTCTCAATAGCTATATACAGCCTTTTCAACGATCCGAACGGTTATAATAAAAATATTAGGAGTAGAAAAAAATAAACGTAGTATTGAAGCTAATATTAATTTTCTTAAGAATTTTCTCTCAAATCATCATTTTTCATTTTATTAATAGTAATAATTGTAGAAAAATTTTGAAAAAATTCGTGTAAATAGAAAAAATAATGAAGTATTTAACCGCAAACGCTGATTTCTGTCTGATTATTAGTTTTTGAGTAAGAGCAAAAATACATTTAGCTGACTTTTATTAAAATAAGTCAATTACACGTCAAGTTAACATTATTTGGAGTCTAAAATTATAAGGGTTACCCTTATTTTTTTGGTCACAAGTAAAAGACAGAAGCTAACTTGCAAAACCTGTTTCTTAATGTTGTTTTAGTACCATTTTGGCACCAAACGAGAAAAAATGGTTAAATTAAGTGAAACACGTTCATGTTTGTGAGTAATGCGTTTTAATATTAATACCGGAAGTAGTTTTTGGAATGGTTGAATTTAAAACCGAACTCACTTTTCGCTTCATCTTTTACTACCTTGATCCGCTTAGTCCGCATTGGTCTTCCGAATGTAAATTCGGTGTAAAAAATCGAAACTGCCGCTGTGAAAGTGTAAAAAGGCAAATACCCACTTGTCGAGGCAAAGTGTTGAAAAGTTCCCGTTTCGCGTCGAATTTTACAAAACGGTACCTCTGTCACACATACCGGCATGCCTTGTACGACGTTCGGAATAACCGCGGTTGCATTTTTGCTGAAATTGAGCGCTTTCTAGGCGAATAAACAAATCGGTGTGTGATCGCCCGGAGGGCCCTCCTGGCGACGTTTAACACGCTCCAGTTTTTCGTACCTTCTTGCGTTTGCGATGACAACAACACCACATCGTGCACTACTGACATAAATACAAAACGTGACATACCTATTCGTAATCATCATCGGTGGCGTCCCTGACTAATAATAGAATACACCGACACCGACAGCAGCAGCGGGCAAAGTTCGGCGAAACGCGAACAACGTTTGCATTAGCGCTCGCTGGACGACTGCTCAAGAGACGAGGTCTTTGCGAAAGGAGACGCCAGTGGCGGATGGATGGCGTGTGGGGTTTGGGCTCGGTTGACTGCACGCTGGAAGACCTATTTGGCTTGTTGGCTGGACGCAAAAACCGAAAAAATTGCTGCGTTTTGCCCCAAATTACATTTTTTATTATCACTTTTCGATAAAACTGTGTAGCATAGTTCGTTGGTTTAACCAAAAGATAAACAATGTATTATATAAACCACAAACATGTTGTATACCGAGTTATAAACTTCCGCAAGAGTCGGTAAATTAAGCTCTTGATTAAAATCTAGGTTATCTAATCTTATAATTTAAACTTTACCAAATACAATACTTGCTTTCACTCTATATGCAACACAGAGACCTAAAAGCCGAAAGAGGAAATTGGGTGGAAAATGACATAATCTGGAATTATCTAATGCAAGAATGTGGAAAGTTGGAAACTCAAAAACTAAACGTCGTAAAACAAAATGGTTTATTACAATGAATTCTACTGCTCATTCTACGTGTCATACTAGTCTTTCACGAGATTTAAAATTTTGAAATTTTTTGGTTACAATTTTAAGGGCCTTTATAAAAATAAAAAAAATGTTTCTTCAAACTCACTCTAGCAAAGTTTTATGGACTTTTATATGTCTTAACAACCCACTAGAGTTGTTAAAAGTCCAAAAAAAGTCCATTTGTTCGATTTTTTGATGTTTAATTTTTTCAATTTTTGTCGCGATTTTGGTCGATTTCGGATACCCGGAAGATTTATCGCGCAATAACTGCGGAACTATTAGAGATAACCCCATGAAGTGTATTATCGTTGGAAAGCTCTTTTAATTATCCATCTTTTTTTAAAAAGACATTTGCTCTCCGACTAATAGTTTTCGAAAAAATTGCAGATAAATGCAAAAATTGGTAAAATTTTTAAAAATTCATAACTAAAAAACTATTGGGAATTTGGCAATTTTCTCGATGCCAATCGATTCCCCGGATCATTTTGCATAGGTAAGAATCAAAACAGTTTCACTTTTTCGAATAGTTTAGTCGTAATTGGGAAAATAAAAAAAATTAAAAAAAAGTTAACACCCCCCCCCCTACAAAATGGTCAATTTTAAAAGTGTCTCAGAATCGAATAAAACTTATCCTATCTTATAGATTTTGATGTGCTCTTTACAATGGAACAAACCGTTTTCTTCTAGCTCTGTTAGTTTCGCCGTAATCGGCGTTTGAAAATTGAAAAATTTTTTGCGCGATATCGCCTTGAGTCCTATGCCATTTTGTAGAGTTTTTTATTCCGGTTGTCCTCCATTTTTCCGTTTCTCGATATCTTTAATAGTTTCGCCTTAATTGGCGATTGAAAATTGAAAAAAAGTTAAAATGGAAACCTTTTTTTGCATTTTTCTCGGAAACTGTAAGACTTAAAGCAACGAACAAAAAACCATCTGATAGCGCTTAATTTTATCTATTTTCTCGATTAAACCCGGAGCCGCTCCGGGCAACGGTTCCGGCTACAGAGGCGATCAAAGTTTTGCACTAAAAAAATTCATAAAAAAAAGCTATAAGCCGTAGAGAATTGCGGTTTGTTCCATTGAATTCTACGGTTCATTTTACATATTATATCAATTTTTCATAAGAATTAAAAATTTAAAATTTTTTGCCTAAATTTAGGGTAGCCATTTGTCATAGTGAAAAATTTTATTCATTAAAAAAATTCATAAAAAAAACTAAAAGTCGTAGAGAATTGCGGTTTGTTCCATTGAATTCTACGACTCATTTTACATATTATACCAATTTTTCATAAGAAATAAAAATTTAATTTAAATTTTTGTGAAAATAAAGAAATTGAAAAATTTGTAAAATTATTTTCTTTAATTTTTAAATATATTACAAAAAACCTCAAGTGAACCAAAAACCACTGAAAAGTAACTTTACAGAAATCATAATTTCGATTTTAATCCGGAAAACTAAACTCAAATATTTCTTTTTGGAAAACTAAGAATAAATAATCGACTAAAAACGCCTTATCACAAATATTATCATTCAAAAATGTTATCTGTTAGGTTATCACGAAATTAAAAAACCCGTGTACATATTATTATTTGCAAAGATTACTCAGGTATTTCTCGCGCAATCCTATTGTATGACACGCGGGATAATAAAAAGTACGAGTCATTTATCACAGTTTTAATTTACAATAAAACACACGCTTAAGCCTTGTTTATTTGCCATTCCCTCCTCCGCCACTGCCAGCCTCTTCACCTGCTCGACGAGTAAAGCCGGCTTCAAACCGGACTGTAAAAACCCCGTAATCCGGTAGCCGGATTATCTTCAATTAATGATCATTGGCGGAAAAAAGCCACCTAATCGATCAACAAAAACCATGCACTCGACATTCACAATTATTATTGCGATTCGTTTCGAGAAAGTGAATTTTAATCCGACAAAAACAAACTCCAGAACTTCAATCACAAAACAACCACATCCGGATTCGATCCGGCATGTGCTGTGCACGTTTGAAAACACTTTCCCCAATGAACGAATCATCGACGAAACCAGGGGCGACATTCGAGCCCTCATAAGGGCCCGATTTATCGTCACTTGACCGGCACGAAACGCTTTTTTCCTGCGCGAATGAATGGACAGGGAAAGTCGCGATCACTTTCATTATATTTTGAGGCATAGGGGACCCAAGATAAAGTGTAGAAAGTTGGGTCATATTTCAAACGAATAAGGCTCAAGACTTATCTCGGGAATTATAAAATTATCCGAGACATGCAAACATAAATTGAGTGGAAAGTGGTGATTGTTGGCGTATTGTCACCACTGGACATTGACGAGACAATAAATAATTTCACTTATTTACATTAGTCGGGCGAAAGTAAAAAAATGCACGATCGGCGGAATCAGATCCATTAAAACTGGCGCTAAAGTGTTGCCAGCCTGGCGAATTCTAACAATATTTTGAGAATTTTTAAACAATGCTATTTCTAAACCAAACTATAAAAGATTTTTGAAAGAACACAGATTAAAATCTATACAAAAAAATTGGAAAACTTTAAAAAATATAGAAGTGTTTATAAAATAATTTTGAGGAAAATCTAGAAAATAATTGAAAAGAAAGTTCTGAAGAAAAATTATTAGAACAGCATCTTAAGCTGAATTTAGAAAATAATCCAAAAAAGAGTCCAGATTTCAGATTTACACACGAGTTTGGAAAAAAATCATAAGAAAAATTCTAGAAAAGAGTACTAAAAAATAATAATCAGAAAAAAATTCTAAACCAAACCATAAAAGAATTTTGAAAGGACACAAAGGAGAACAAAGAAGGAAATGTAGAAAAAAATATAGAAGATGTGTTTAGAAAATAATTTTGAGTAGAAACCAAAAAATAATAATTGTAAAAAACACGATTTTAGAAAAGATCAAAAACATAAAAAAAACTTTACGAAAAATCCCAGAAACAATGCTAAAAAATAATAAACAGGAAAAAATTTAAGCAAAACTATTAAAGAATTTTGAATTTTGTAAATTAGAAAATAATTGTAAAGAAGCATTTGGAAAAGAATTATTAGAACAGAATCTAGAAAACTATAAAGAATAGTCGAAATTTCAGATCTAAAAACGGCTTTAAAAAATTTGTGAAGAATTTTAATAAAAATCTGGAGTACAGATAAAATTCCTAGAAGAACACTACACGAAGCGAGAGAATAATTTTTAGAGTGGAGAATGTTTATGTACTCGTATTAATTTTATTTATGTTGTTTTTTATTATTAGTGCACTAAATAAATGTGGGTATCAGTTCGCTTGCTTTTTTTGGTTTGACAAAGGGGTAAATCGCACTAGCGATGACCCCAGCCTGCCGGGTGCTACGCCTCTGGTGATTAAATTAATTAAAAATACCTTTTCGAGCGGATTTTGTACGGCTTCAGGAGAACTCGGCATTTTATTTGATTATATCTCATTCCGGCCCAGTTTCCGCCCACTTTCATCCGATTTTCAGCCAAGACCCGGAAATCAATAAGCTGAAAACTCGCACCAACCACTGGAATTTGTCTACACTCAATTTCACTCAAACAAAAATTTCAAACAACAAAAAACCACATCAGAAAATAACACAACAAAAAACCCGTGACGCCATTTATAAACAAACTTTGACAGTTTTTTTACTCAAAGCCCCGCCCCGCCACCTAGTAGCCAGTAGATGTGGCGATTATAACGTCATTGAAACGTCACTTGCAAAAAAAAATTCGCAAAAATGTACTTAATAATTACAACATATTCACATTATATTACTCAATTGTCACTCTTTTGTGTAAATAAAGCTTAATGGATTACGCATAGGTGTTTTCGCTCGCAAATTTTTCCAAGTGTGACAGTTACATAACCTGCGATGTTGCGTCGGAGTTTGGTCATTTTGCGCCAATTTTCAACTTCTGGGCCAAAATCGGGGCCTGCGGGCCGCTTCCAGTACACGATTAGGGCAGCTTTCGGCAAGTACCTGCTAGTGACAAACACTGTGAGCTCGGGGGTGCTCATGCTTCTGGGGGACATCGTGGAGCAAGAGTTCCACCACGATTTCAAGGCCCGCGAGGACGAGCCCCGTTATGATTACGGCCGTTTAGGTATAAAATTCGATTTGTGACCGCTTTTTAACCCAGTTTCAGGCAGAATGTTTCTGGTGGGGTTGGGGATGGGACCCGTCCACCACTACTATTACGGGTTGATCAACAAATTGTGGCCTTTGCGCGACATGGTGACGGTTAGCAAAAAAATTCTAGCCGACCAAATTGTCATGTCCCCGATTTGTATAGCCCAGTTTTTCTACACACTAGGGCTATTAGAACAGAAACCTGTAAAGCGGATAAGTGAGGAGTTTTTAGGCAAATTTGGGGCTGTTTATACGGTAATTGTTTGCTAGGATGGAGGATTAGTGGTTTGAGTCGGTTTGTTGCAGATGGATTGGTGTGTGTGGCCACCGACGCAGTTTATCAATTTTTATTTAATCCCCTGTAGATACCAAGTTATTTATATTAATTTCGTCACAATGCTTTACAACGTATTTTTGTCGTATATTAAGCACGAGTATTGACCAATCTAATTAGGACCAAACGTACTTACTGCCAAATAAAGAATGATAAATTATGCAACCAGGTACACGTGTTTTATTTCATTGCCAACAATGGCGGCCCGAAGTATGGCCCAAAATGTGCAAATAGCCGGATTTTTAAAAGTTTTTGGTTTAATTGCTTTTCGGAAGTAAAATAAATTACAAAAACAGGAGAAAAAAAAGAATGTAAAAAAAATAAGCGCTACATTAGGACTACCGACTAAATTTTTGGATCTGCATTTTGATCTAAGTTTGAATAAATAAAATAAAAAAAAAATTAGACCGCAGTCGCACGAATATTTCGGATGTTAATTGTGTGATTTCGGAAGTCAAATTTCAAAAATAAGTAATTAGCAAAAAATTTCCGATTCAAAATTTGAGGGTTCGAATCCTGGTCTTAATCAATTTTTTTATCGGTTAAACCAAGGAATGACAAGACAAATTATCATACCTACATGGTGCTAAAACATCCCTGAGTGCTTTACTGGACCATTTTTTTTATTTAAATAATTTAGATAACTATGCTCGGAGTAAAATAGAAAATTTAAGCAATTATCAAAAAAAAAAAAATTATTTAAAATATTGGGAGTGGAATTTTTTCACAAACTTCTAGGATGTGGTAGATTTTTGGATTTTATTATTTTAAGTCAAATTTTGAAAATAACCAATCAGCAAAAGCATTATAGTTCAAAATATGAGGGTTCAAACCCTAGTCTAGAAGTTTTTTTCTGAATCTTTAATGCGGATTTAAAAGGAATAACGAACTAAAAAACAGAGTAAACTCAAAAAATAATAACAGCAATTATTTGGTTAAAATATACACTCACAAACGAAATAATTGTCTTTTTCTACTTGATATAAAAATTTTTGATCATTGTGGTGCAAATGGCTACCACAAGTAATATCAAAAGTTAATGCCAAGAGCTAAGACGCTAAAAAACTGCATAAAATTTATATTTTCGTTGTAAATCATTTTTCAAAAAAATCCTCAAACAGGTCGATTTTATTTTTAAAAATACTACAAATTGACTTCACTGTAACATATGTGATGTCATTGGTTTTTGAACAATATAGCCATATTTTATTTTTTTTTAAAGTAACTGACATTTTTATACTGTTTTTGGTAGTATACTTTTTTATCTCTCTGCTATGTATAAAAATATTTAAAAAAATTATTGAAGATATATAAAAAAGAAAATTTTGTAAAAATTAAAACTTATTTATAATTACACAAAAAAGGCCTTTGTTTTTTTTAATTATAATAAAAAATACTTTTTCGCGTTACTTTAAACTCTCTTTGTATAATTTTAATAAAGAATATGAAATGAAAATATTAGCAATTAAAAAAAGTGACTTCGGAAGTCAAATTTCTTAAGTAGCAGTAATTGGAAAAAAAAATCGATTCAATTATATGGGGTTCCAAACCCTGGCCCGGATAAATTTTTAGTTTTTTAAAAGTAAAATAAGTAACAAAAATTTAAAAAACGAGAGAACAAAGTAAAAAACAGTCAAAACAACAATGTTTTAGTTTCAGTAGTTTTCCGAAAAGAGGTTGAATTTCAAAAATAATTGATAATCTTCCTTGCAAAATTTCAGCGTTCGGATATTTTTTTAAGTTAAAGTTAAACTAATAACAAAAACTTGAGAAAATGAGAGAATAGAATTGAAAAAAAATGGTGTTTTTACTCAAATTTGAAAACAATTTAAGTAAATAAAATATCTAGGCAGCAGCTGCATGAAGGAGATTGATTTCGGAGAATAAATTTCGAAAATACGAGAACATCTAGTTCCACGTCATAAAATTAGATCCCTGACACTGATAAATTTTTTCTTTTTTTTTCTCTTACATATCTTCAACTGCGTCAGTTATTTATGAAACTAGGTTTTGTTTATAGCTTCACTTAGTTAATAATTTTTGCAAAATTTCGAAAATACCAACATATTTTCACTTAAATTCTTCGAGTATCTTTATTACCTACCTATTAATAATAAAAAAGTGAATTTTGCGCATTGTTTAACACGTAGTTAATTTTATGGTTGTTGTAACAATTATAAATTATAACCAGGGTTTTAGAGCAGTTTTTGACTTTTTGAGTTTGAAAAACTAGAGTCAAATAAAAAATTTTGGGATTGCGGAACCAAATTTTGAAAATCAGCATGAAATTTCGAAAATGCATACTTTCACTTAAATTATCCTTGCTTCTTTAACTATTATTAATAGTACATAATAGAAAAGTGAAATTTTTCGAATTCCTAAACGAGCAATTTAATTTTTTTATGTCATAGTAGTGTTGGTATATATTGTACAAGGTGTTATTTTTTTCCTTGTAAATTTTTGTCCGGAGCGCAGTCCCAAACCCATCAAACCCATTGTCCCAGCTAATGACTGGAAACAAGTATCGTCGTGCTTCCCAGCCCGCGGATCTAATTACACCTGCATCAATAACAAAACTACCTTCCCAACCATCATCGTCCTCTACGTGGTTCAGTCAACATTAAAACGCGCTGTAGATATGTACCGAAAAATCGTAATCTTGATAACGTCGCCGTTATCTCGATAAGCTCCCTCGACTATGTCACACATAGTTTAGTTTCGGTGCAAATAAAGTGTGGAAATGTTCAAAAAAAATCGCCCGAAGCCGACGTTGGCGCACACCGACTCGGTGGAGAACAATAACGTGGTGAAGAGCAAAGTGCCCCCGTCGCCAGTGTCGCCCATCAGCAAGGCCTCCTTGCAGTTCCATTGCCAGCTCGCCCACGGCAGTCCCACGGTCTTCGTCTCCGGATTCTCAAACGTCAAAGAACTCTACCAGAAAATCGCCGAATGCTTCGACTTCCCACCCTCGGAGGTACAAAGGGTCCAAACCTCCGCAACATCTAGTAAACACCTTGGCGGGTTATCTGATTAGATAAGCGATCTTTCGACCGTAGCTACATTTTTTACAATCTTTTATTTCGAGTGGCACCAGCAGACACCGAACACCAGAGAGAGTTCCACTGCTAGATTACAACATGTTTGCAATTAACGCTATTGATAAGGAACTAACGGCACAACCAATGCAATACAGAGCTTCCTTAATTAATTTCGCAAAAATGCGCTAACAAACGATCACTTGACGAGCCTATTTGGCCATAAAATGCAGTTTAACGACATGTTAATGCCCACAAGTTGTAAACAATGTAATGCGGGCTGGTATGTTGATAACTGTTGGCTCGTTCTAATCCCGGATGCGTCAGAGTGTAATTTATTTAATTTCTGAAATTACGACAAAATGTCCAACTTTCATTGTTTATTGAATTTTCAATGCAAATCCGCTCAAATGACTCTTTTGTTATTGACACAATTTTGTCAGTAATAATTGTGAGAAATAAATTAAGAAATAACGTTGTGACACTTGCAGTTGCGTAACACTGGAAACAATTCTCAGGAAGACAATTCAAATTAATTTAAATTAACTGTTTAATTTAATTAATTCATTTAAATATGAACACAGAAGTTTACTAAACCTAAAAAACTACGTTAAACTACAAACACCATAGCACAAATTAATTAAATTAGATTGGTTTTATTATCAAATTAAAACACTTATTGAACTAAATATGGAGACCAAAAACACACCCATTATGACTAAAAATAAATCAAATTAAGTGGTGCTAATTAAATTCAGTTCATTTTTTTTACTATTTTTACTATATCACAAAAACTAATAACTACATAGAATTCAACATTTGCAATTATTTTTTTAATTTTTTTTACCCATGTGATTGTTTTCGGAATTTTTCTACAATTCTTTAAAATTATAATCAATTAATTAATTAATTAACATTATTAATAAAGAATTTCGGAACTAGCAAGAATTTTCTTAAGGATTTTTTGTTCAAAACTTTATTTAAGCATCGATGTTTTAGATAACACTAAAAAAACTCGATTTAATTTAATTAATTTTAATTTAATTTAAGTGTATATTGACAACATTGCGATCTCAAGTTACAAGTCAGAATAATTCATTATTCAGTTGTAATTACGCAAAATCAATAAAATTCCACAAAAGACTAAACATTTTGTAATTAAGTAGGTTTGGTTTACATGACATTTAATTTTTAATTTTAAATTGAATTAATTAATCGCACTCAATTAATTAATACATGTTTAATACCTAACGAAATTAAAGGGTAGATTAAATTAAATTAAGAAAATTAAATCAAATCAACATTTTTGCTTGAAATTAAATTAAAATGAATTTAATTAAAAATACGGTCGATATGATTTTGTGTCCAAAAATATTGTATTAGTTAAATCAATTCTTAACTAAAACAATGAATTATTATCTGATTAAGTGATTATATTGTTTATGTACTTATGATTACGGAAAATTTTGACACAATAATTGAGAATATGTATACTGTACTATTAATTATAATTAAAATACTTATAAGTTAAAATGGCTTAAATCTATTTTTACAGATTGATTTTCGAAAAAACTAAAAAATTCAATTAGTTAATTAGGTTAATTAGAACTAAATTAAATTAAATTAGTTAAGAGTTGTAGAAGTTAACTTCAGGCTTAGAAAATGTTTGTATGTTCGAGTGTAAATTGATTTTTTCGCGTCCCCAAACACGTAATAAGTGCTTGCTTATCGTTTTACTGCCAACTACCGGCAACACAGCGTATTTAAACCCGGATTAGATCTAATAAAGTGTATCGGAACATCCTGTAAAGCACGCAGCATGTATCCGGTCGCACAACTAAATTTAAATATCCGATTACTTTGTCAATGTTATTTGCACATTTTCCTTCATACCTCTCTAATGAATTTCCCGTCTTTTCCATTTCAGATTTTATTCTGTACGTTAAATACGTACAAAGCGGACATGAAGAAACTACTAGGGGGTCAAATCGGTTTAGAAGACTTTATTTTCGCACACAGAAAAGGTGAGAGAGTTCCGCTAGGTACATACGGTAAATTAACGACGATAATCAAAATTGCCCGATTACGGGACTTAGTATGGACAGATGGTGCGCTAAACCCGATTTAACAAATTTTAATTAAAACAATTCGGGATTTATTAATTCGGTGAAACCGAGCGAAATTTACTTTTACCTCAAAAATCCAATTAAGTGGGAATACTTTTACTGTTTTTAGTGGTCGTCAAAAAATTGTATGCAACTGTGATATCTATCAATTGACATTTCACGCATTATACAGTGAAAGTTCTAAAATAACACAATGCAGTCAAATAAGCATCCTCAAAATTTTCCAGGATATTATCAAAGAAATTTTCTACAAAAAAAAAATTAAATTACTTGTTTTGTTAAAGTTATTCAGAATAGGACACTTGAAAAATTTTATTTAATCCTGTTGTACTTTTATTTTATTTTTACTACGGCTTTATTCAGGTTAGGCTAGTCCAAAAAAAATCAAAAAAGCCATTTTCCTAGCTTCTACTCATTTTGGATTATCTTGAAAAAAAAAAAAAACAAAAAAATGGTTGAAGGTTTAATTGTTTGCAGTAGAATTTTATCCTGTTTTTTTGCTGTGGCTTTATTCAAGTCAGGTCAAAAAATTCCAAAAAAAGTTAAAAAATAAAATTTATGTAAAGTTTAGAGTTCACAATTTTTTAAGAACTACTTATTTTTTCATCTCTTATCTTTTTTGGTAACCTTTTTTTATTATAGATTTATTTTTCCCACTTCTGAACAATTTTAAAGAATTAAAAAAATATATTTGAAAGCTTAGTATGTATTTGACTGGAGTTAATTTGGTTTTATTTTTTTGCGGCTTTATGATGGTCAGGTCAGGTCAAAAAAGTCCAAAAAGCAAAAGAACATTTTTTGCAAAATTTATAATTTACGTAAAATTTTTTAAGAACTATTTTCCGAGGTTTTACCATTTTTAAACAATCTTGAAAAAAACAAAAAATTTGATTTGAAGGCAAAGTGTAACTGTGTCTAAAAAAATCAAGAGAGTATTTTTACTAACAACATTTTTTCTAATTTTAGTCTTTTTTGAGCCTTTTGTAAATAATCTATAAAAAAATACTTATTTAATTCTTAATCTCTTTTTGGGGGTTGTAAAAAATTTGGTTTAAAGGCTTGTTTGATTGAACTAGAATTCAGTCAGGTCAGGTCAGGTCTTGAAAAAAATGGTCTGCAGTAGAATTTTAATCCTAGTTTCTTTTGCTGTGGTTTTATTCAAGTCAGATCAGGTAAAGAAATTCAAAAAAAAAGCTAAAAGGACATTTTTATGTAAAGTTTTAGATTTTCTAATTTTTATAAGAACTACCTATTTCTTAAGCTCTTATCTTTTTTAATAACTTTGAGGGAATTTACGGGGGTTGTAAAAAGTTCTTTATTTCAAGATTTGAAGGACTTTGGAGTTGTTTTTGTTCCACGAAAATAATCACAAAATAACCAAACAGAATTTATGAGTGCGTTTCCTTAATAAAACCAGCAATTTTAATCCTCCTTCCTACGGCTTCCCTCAGGTCGCCCCAAGGAGGTTGAACTCGTGAAAAGCGAAGACGCTCTCGGCCTCACAATCACGGACAACGGCGCCGGTTACGCGTTCATAAAGCGCATCAAAGAGGGCTCCGTCATCCACAACATCCCCCACATCCAAGTGGGCGACCACATAGAGAAGCTCAACGGGGAGCTGATGGTCGGCAAGCGCCACTTCGAAGTCGCCAAAATCCTCAAAGAAATCCCCAAAGGCGAGACGTTCACGATCCGACTGGTCGAGCCCTTGAAGAGCGGCTTCAACAGCATAGCCCCCAAGAGCGCCAAAGGGGGCGCCAAAAAGTCCAACTACGGCTCGGGCCGCGAGACTTTGAGGTTCAAGGCGGGAGGAAACGCCGAAATTGAGGAGAAGGTTGAAAATTGAGTTCGAAAATCGTTCTTTTACTAGTTGTTGTGGTTTTAGGACGATGTGATGGACGTGGGGATCGAGAAGATCAACGCGATTTTGGAGAGCTTCCTGGGGATTAACGACGAGGACTTGGCCACCCAGATCTGGGAGGTGGCCCAGGGGAAGAGCAACTCGATGGATTTTGCGGACGCTGTGGACAATTCGGATTTGGAGGAGTTGGGGTTCACTGACGACTTGGTGATTGAGCTGTGGGGGGCGATCACGGACGCCCGGGACGGGAGGATTTGAGTGCCACTTAATTTAAGCCGATTAGACAATGAAAATTTAATTGTAATTTTTAAATAAAGACACTTTGAGTATAAATGTGGTGTTTTAATAACAACGATAATGAAGGAAAACAAGATAACCTTGTGAATAGAATTATAATGGAGCCGTTGGTAACATTTCAATACTACGGCAGCTGTGGCGAGTTACTTGCGTTTTCGCACAATGTCGAACGTGGTTTGTTTTACTTTGAGAGGTGGAAGGAGTGTGTTATGTAAGGGAACGGTGGATTTGTCGTCCGGAAAGGTGTGCAAGGTAAGTCATCTTGGAAATTTCGCAACCGAAAGGTTAGAGTTGAGCAAAACTCACACTTCCACTTTGCGTAGTTTGGATGTAATCGTTAAAACGCCATGGCGTAATGGTTCTTATCAGTTATCACAAACAACGCTATCACGAGAGATGACATATTCTTTGAAATTCACTCTGCGGTATTTTTCTCGAACAAATGTGACGAAGGAACGAAGCCATTTGAAAGGGAAATCGTGATATTTTTAGAGCAGCGACGCGGTTCAAAACTTGTTTACTATTTGCTATTTTTAATAGTGGTGTTGTTTTGCTCTATTGCTTATACGAAGTGAAAAAAAATATTAAAATTGTTAATTGGTGAGGAAAGTTTTACGTTTATTGTAAATATATTCCCCACCGTGACATTCAGGGACAAACGAAATTGTGTTGGAACTTAAATTTGGTAAAAAATTATACCAATAATATCTTCTTTTTTTAAGACTTTTAACACGTGATTTAGTCAGATAACCATTTCGCCAAATTTAGCCAAAAGTACGTCAAAAAATCGCCAAACTTGTATCGAAAAAAAATCAAAATTTTAATATAACTATTTTCCTCAATTTTTTAATGTTTTTTTAGCAGACGTATTCGTATATGCTATTATTTTGAGAAATTTCGCCCAAATTAAGCCAAAAAGTTGAAATGACATTTTGTTGTACTTTTTAAGAGGTTGTAGATACCTTATTTTTAAAAAACGCAATTATTTTTTAAAATTTTTCAAAAAACAGCCGAAAAATTACTAAATTTGATCGAAAAGTATATTCTTTGTTTTTTGGGTGTTATTTTAATACATTTTTGGATAGAAAAGGTTTTTAAAGTGCAATTTTACGAAAAATTAATCGAAAAATCTTCAGAAAAAATTGTTAATTCAAAAAAATTAAGACATTATTTTTAGAAAGCAGAAACGAAATTATTTCGACAAATTCAAATAAAAATACCACCAAAAATTGCCGATTTTTTTCATAAAGGATAATTTTGCAATTGTTTGGGGACTTAAAAAAAATTTTGAAAATCGGAAATTTTATTATAATTATTTTCTTAGATTTTTTTTCAGTTTTGTTTTAGCACCCGTAATCATAAATGCGATTATTTTGAGGAGTTTTGTTCAAATTAAGCCATAAAGGCGTAATAACAATGAATTTTACATTTTTCAAGCGTTTTACTTCGTTTTTCAAAATCACAAAATTTCAGGTATTTCGCAAAATTTTTTAAAAATCAGTTTTATGTTTTAGCGTGAAACTTTTGTCAAAAATTAAGCAACTTCCAAACCTGGATTGAAAGTGGCACTATTTTGAGAGAGTCTTAGGTCATCTAAAAACGCAATTATTTAAAAAAAAATTTGAAAAAAACCGAAAAATTTCCGAATTTGGTCAAAAATGTTCTTTGTTTCGCTTTTGAATCAAGCACATTTTTTAGTTAAAAAATCGACTATTTTACAATTTTTTTTAAATACCAAAACATTGTTGTAGTCATAAATGACGTAATTTTTGTCTTTTCAAACGCACTTAATTAAAATCTCAGTGTTTTTTTTGCGAAATTTTGTAAAGACGGACCGAAAATCGTTATTTTTTCCCACCTGGATCCCTTCTCATTAATCTTAAGAGACCGTTATTTTAGATAGTTGTTAGTTAGAAATTCGTAAAAATTGGGAAATTTAGTTGTTTTTATTAATAATTTCTACAACAGGAAAAATAAAAACAATTCCAATACAAGACAAAACAAAAAAAATACGTCTTATAAAAATAATAAGAATGGAATTTTTTGCAATAGATCTTGGCTTGTAAATTCTCCACCAAGCCCCGCCGCAGCAAAATCTTCACCGACATCGCCGAAACCGTCAAGGACATCCCCAATGGCTCCAAACTCCTCGTTGGAGGTAACCCCTGATCACTTTCAACTTCCTCTCACACTTTTTTCCAGGTTTCGGCCTTTGCGGCATCCCCGAAAACCTCATCGCCGCCCTTTTGGCCCACCCCTCCCAGAACTACACCGTCGTCTCCAACAACGCCGGTGTCGAAAACTTCGGCTTGGGCCTCCTTCTCCAGAAACGCAAAATCAAACGAATGATTTCCTCCTACGTTGGAGAAAATCCCGAATTTGAACGCCAATACCTGTCCGGAGAACTGGAACTCGAGCTCACGCCACAGGGAACTCTCGCCGAACGGATTCGGGCTGGAGGTGCCGGGATCCCGGCTTTTTACACACCTACTGCCTTCGGGACGTTGGTCCATGAAGGCGGAGCCCCGATTTGCTACGACAAGGAGGGGAAAATCAAAATTGCGAGCCCTCCAAGACAAGCACAGACCTTTGGAGGGAAAAACTACATCATGGAGGAGGCCATCACGGGGGATTTCGCCCTCATCAAGGCCTGGAAAGCCGACCCTTACGGCAACTTGATTTTTAAGTGAGTTTCTCAATTTTGTATTTTGGTGCCCTACAATTTTTTAGCAAATCGGCCCGGAATTTTAACCCGGCCATGGCCAAAGCGGCCAAAATCACCATCGCCGAAGTGGAGGAAATAGTCGAGGTGGGCCAGATAGGGCCTGATGAGGTCCACTTGCCTGGAATTTTCGTCGACAGAGTCGTCAAAGGCACAAAATACGAGAAAAGAATCGAGAAAGTGTGTGTTAGTGAGGAAGGGAGTGGTAAAGGGGGTGGCAAATCACCAGCTGCCCTCCTACGGGAGCGGATCATCCGTAGGGCCGCTCTGGAGTTTAAGGACGGGATGTATGGTAAGTTCCCGGGTTTGTGGAACCGGGATTATGGCGCTTTTTAGCCAATTTGGGGATCGGGATGCCGATGCTCGCCTCCAACTACATCCCCAACGACATGGAGGTGTTCCTCCAATCCGAGAACGGGATTCTGGGATTAGGGCCGTTCCCAACCTCCAAAAACGTGGACCCGGACCTGATCAATGCCGGGAAGGAGACTGTGACTGTGGTCCCGGGAGCGTCGTACTTCGGGAGTGATGATAGTTTTGCCATGATTCGGGGGTAACTCCTTCTATTATCGGGATTATGATCATCATATTGATAATTGTAGAGGGCACATTGATTTGACAATGTTGGGGGCAATGGAGGTGTCGCAATTTGGCGACTTGGCCAACTGGATGATCCCGGTAATCCCTTAATCCCGGTTTGGAAATTAATTTGCTAATTTCTTTTCAGAAAAAGCTTGTCAAAGGAATGGGTGGTGCGATGGACCTGGTGGCGGCCCCCGGAACCAAAGTGGTGGTCTGTATGGAGCACAACGCCAAGAACGGAAGTCCCAAAATTTTGGAAAAGTGCACCTTGCCCCTAACTGGCAAACAATGCGTTGACATGATCATCACCGAGAAGGCTGTGTTTGAAATCGACCAAACCAAAGGTCTCACCCTTGTTGAAATCGCCGACGAAGTCACGGAAGAAGACGTCAAGAAGGCCACAGCTTGTAAATTCGAAGTGTCGAAAGATTTGAAAAAAATGGGTCAAATTTAATAAAATTTTGAAAAAAATCTTGTGTTTTATTCGCGAAACTTGGCCTTGACGAAGGCCGGAAGCGGGATTAGGTACAAAAACAAGTTGAAGACGACCATTCCAAGAGCGAAGGCGAAAGTGATCCCAATGTTCATGTCAAAGTCGAGGATTCCATCGCTGAAAATAACGTCAGTCTTGTCCCTTGAGTACCTCTCCACTAGAAATTCCTGTCCGTTTGAGTACCGACAAAAGCCGGAGCTGCTCGAAGCCGCCGTTTCGATCAAATTCATGTTGGTACAATTGTGCTTCAGGTCGTACGGTAGTGTTTCAAGTAGTTCCGGAATTAAAAACGTCTGTCGATTGAGGAAAGCGGACGCGTACCGCACTTGAGTAGCATAGGTTAGGTAGTACAACCATTGTTGTAACCCTTTGATCGACCTAAAACCACACAAAATTAATTGCGAGTTTTTGGAAAAAAAGGTACTACCTCAAAATCCCCGAACTTAGAGTAATGCAAATGCAAGTGATGTAGATGCTGAAGATGGCGGCTGATAGGTGGCTCTTGACCACCATCAGGATGGCCATGGTTTGCTGCTCCGCGAAGATATAGCACGCCCACAACACCAGGGCAAAGTACAGGTACTGAGAAGGGTCATCAAAACTCCCAATCAGGCTTCAAAAAATTATTGTACTTCTGGTACCACTTCCAAGAACTACTTACGGATACAAGATTGCACTTGCCGCAGCCACGGAAACAAAAGAAAAGGGGATGGAGACTAGATTGTAAGTTATAAGGAAGAGGGCGCCACCGTAAAGACCCTCTTGCGATTCTTGGAAGTACCGGGTGCGAAAAACGGGATCTGGGACCAGTTTTGTACTCTAAATCAGACACGACTGTACTATACTTACAAAGAAAAATCGAATTCAAAATTCCCAAGAAGTAGGCACCGCACAAACAATTGAGCACCAAGCCGGTCCTGGTGACGAAAGTGTGCTGGAACATCTGCATATCGCGGTAAAACAACCACAAGACGAAAAAAAACAAAGGGACGAAAAACAAGCGCAGGAATAATCGTAGTAGTCCGGCCTTCTGGATGCTGAGAGTGGCCACTAACAAACGGCTGGAAGAAAAATTGTTACGGGCGCCCAGATTTAACTTCCCAACCTGTAGATGGTCCAGCCGACTTGCCAGGCCCCAGGCCGGCCCAGCAGCAATGGTACTTTGTTCCCATGGCCCAGGCCACCGTCCAGGTTATGGTTAGGTCCAGTGATTGAACCTTTACGGTACGCTCCACCTTCGATTTTGAATTTTTCGACCAGAGCTGCGATCTGGTGGTTGCTTTCGACGAAGCGTTCCCTCGATCTTCTATCAACTGTGCTGAGACAGACTGAGGAAGAGATCAGTAAATTCGAAACGTGGCCAACTCACGGTAGTACATGAGCGGGTTCTCGAGTTGCGGGCAAGGGAAACCAATGGCGGTGAAGTATTCCAGCATTTGGCGCGTACCGCCGGTGTAGACGACGTCTCCAAGGCATAAGTAAAGCACTCTTTCTAAAAAGGGGAACACGTCGGAGCGTGGCTTCTCCATTGTGAGGATTATGGCAGTGCCGTATTTTTTTGAAGCGTTGGAGAGGATTGAGACGACGAGATAGGTGTTCAAAGGGTCCAGATCCCAAGTTGGTTCGTCGAGGAGGAGGATCACGGGGTCTTTGATTAGCTGGATGCCGATCATGAGACGGCGGTATTCGCTCTGAGTTAGGTTCTCCGTGCAGCGGTTGGCCACTTGGCTCAGGGCCAAGTCGGCCATCACTTGCTTGACCTTGGACTTTTTCAAATATCCAGTCAACTAAAAACATTGATTGATTTGTTATTTTACTCACAACAAACTGCAGTGGTTTAACCCTTTTTCTGATCCGAGTGGGTTTGGCCACAAGATCGAAATAAATTTATTTGAGGTAGGTTTTCTAACAATATCTAGTAGTCTACTAGATTGTCTAAATCTTGAATAATAGATAGTACTACTAGCAAATTAACTAAACCCAAGTTCAATAAATGTGAACAAAAGTAAAGTCTAAGATCCCATAAATACGAAAGTAAGTTTTCAAACACTAAAGATTATTATAAAATCAAATCCAGGAAAAGTAAGTTTAACAGTAAATTCTTTAAAAAACTTTTGGTCAATTTTAACGACTTTCTTCTCATTTTAATACAGAACTATTCATATTATAAAATAAATTATGAAATAACTACAAAATTATTCACAAGTCGAGCGTCGAGAGTTTCTAATTTTCAACTAAATAAATCAAACAGAAGCCAGAGAGGAGTTGTGATTTTTTAAGCTTAAAACTTCTTAAAAAAAATATATTTTAATTTGTCCTATATCTTGATTAAGATTCGGATGAATTATGCCAACTTTATAAAAATTCTAGACATGTTCGTAAACTTTTAGAATTTTTTTATGAAAGAAAAATTAAAAATTATTAAAAAAATGAATGAAAAAAATTCAGTTTTAAGAAATTACAAGAAAGCCAAAATAACAGCATTTCGTTTCAAGTGGGTGGTCTTAGAATTTGATTTTAGAAAAATTTTGCGAAATATTGAGTAAAATAAAAATTAATATCATCTTCGCCTTTATCTGCCGGTGAAATTGCATTGAGTTCGAGAAGAGCAAAAATAATTTAGTGGTGAATGAAACAAGTTGTTAGTGATAAGAAATTGCAGAGAAACTGTTGTCACTTTTATTAAAAAAAAAAAAAGTCGCGGCTCGGATTCGAACCGACGTCCTACCCAGTAAAAATGACAGTCAGAACCTTTTCTAATTGAGCTATGATCCCTGTGTACAAGTGTTCACAAGCATGGTAGTTAATTTAGCAACTAAATCAATCTACAACGTTTTACGTAAATTTGAATTACAATTTTTAGACGGTTATTACATTCAAAGTGTTTCATTTTTTTAACCAAAATGGTAAATCATAAAAATTCCAGTTAATCGTCTCATTTCAATCGACATTTAAAATAATAGACACGAGTTTTTTGCTAACTTTTGAGCCGCCCTCTGATTGGCCGCTCGTACGTTCGGGAGCGCATTAGCCCGTCAATCTCCAATCACAAACACTTTGCAATTTTTTGTGCGGTAGATAAACACGGAGGAGGTGACTTGTCTAGTTTTATTGGCCAAATTACTCATTCCTGAAACAAATGAGACGGCAAACCGGCGCTGGCCCTTCCCACCACAAAACTGGATTTTGGCTGCGGTGCAAAACGACCGATAATGCAAATCGAAGTCGGCGTTGAGAAAAATTTGTAAAGCACTTCCTGCACTTTCGAAAATTTACAAAACAAATGATACAATAATATTCAGAGTTTGGTTTCAGCGCCTGAAAATCAATGGCAAATTAATTTTTAATGAATAATTCGCTCAAGTTGAGAGAAATTTTAAGTTTTAACGAAAGTTCCGATTGGATTTTAATTGAATAAAAATTTAGTTCACACACCAAGTGACAACTTTTACGACTAACATTTCTAATTTTGTGCCTAAGCATTTTTACTTAATAATATAATAATAAAAATTATTAAGGGTCAGTTTGGCCCTTCACTTCACTCACCTTGGTCGGGGTGTAGTAAAGGTTTTGTTCGACCGTCAGGCCCGGAATAAGGTCACACTTGTGCGTGACGTACCCACACCTTTGCTGAAAAAGGCTCAAATTCATGGGATGGTTGTTGAGCAGAATTTGCCCTCTGGTAGGCCCTTGAACCCGTCGCGAGATAACATCCAGGAGCGCCTTTTTGCCGCTCCCTTTGGACCCCAAAACGGCCAGAACCTCCCCCGAGTGCACCTTCATAGACACATCTTTGAGAATCACCCCGGTCTTGATACTTCCCAAAAGCCTCTGCATGCAAGACCCTGGCTCCACCTAAAACCCAGTCAGAACCAACTTTCCCCAAAAACTCCCTACCTGTCCCGAGTAGAACACATTGGACAGCTCCAGCACGTAGTCGCTCGAAATCATGACAAAGACTGAAGTGGAAGTCAGGTTCGAGCTCCAGTGGGCCCCCTCCAGGCCCGCAGCTCGTAAACAGCGGCATTTTGCGGTTGGCAGCCTCCAGTGCGTGTTCCAGGCCTTTAAAGAAGCTCCTCGTGGTGGCTTCCAGTCCGTTGTGTTGGCAACGAATTCTTTGACGTCAGGAAAGCCAGTCGAACGGCATTCAGTCCGCTTCAGTGGCTTTGGTGTAACAGTGAAGTTCATTCAGTTCAAATGTGCGTTTTTGGGAAAAATTCGGGGAAAACGGCGCCAAAAACATGACCGGTGAGTGGAAACGCTTGATTGACGCACCATAATCACCGTCACGTTTTTTCCACAAGTGCTAATTAGTCGAGCTTGTGGAGATTTAAACGCTAGCGCAAGCCACAAACCCAAAACTTGGCTAATTAAAACAAAACTTTCGGTTACTCGCAAGCGTGAAATTTTTCGAAGAAAATGGGAAAGTAGTCGTGACCTCAAAGTGGGCTTTCCTCTCCCTCGGATGATATAACAAAAATTTGTGGAATTCAGGACGTTCACACCGCACGCCCAAAACAACAGTTTGCAGGAATGTGTTCCTGCTGCAATTGTGTGTTAATTATTAGATAATCGAAAGTCAGTCGTCTGGACGCGCTTCCTGCTCAATTATGCAGATTCCGCGGATTAAGACGATTTCCTGGTGCGCACACGAGCAGAAATTTCGATAAATCGCCCCGATTAGAGGCATCAGCGGAGTGATTTTTTGCTCGAGTAACGAGAGAAATCTCATTATTTTCCTTATGTGCCGGAATGAGGTTGAAAAAAAAGCCGATTTTTAATTTTATTTGGGTTAGCATCTGTCACGACCAATTAAAATTCTGACAATTAACAAACGGTTTCAGCTCGGCATATGTCTCTCCGAAATCAATTGAGGATAATCGCAAATTACGAAACGGCGAGTTCCGCAACTTCCTATTTAATCAGTCAAGGATACCAACTGTTGATAAATCTGCAAGCAATTTGTAGCTCCCGGTGACCACTTCAGCAACAATAACTCGCACTCAAAGAATAACAATGCAGTGATTCATGATTCTGTAATAAATAAGCGCCGAGTTTAGTACAGTTAATGCATTTTCTATCGCTTTTGACGAACTGTTATATATCTGCATCATGTACCAGATGGCTTCCTGTGTTTTGCATTGGCCCAGATTTCATCAATGACGAAATTTCAGCGCTGAAAGGTGCGCCCCGGTCATTGGATTGGTAAAAGTCGGGTCAGTTTTGTTTCAACCCGAGGAAACTCAATCACTGACATTGGCATTTCATGCTTATCTTGCGCATAAGTCGTGCAGAACTAAATCAAATTTTGCATAGTTAAAGAAGCGAATTTTCATTTTGTCGAGTTCTATTTTTTCTGCACAAAGTGATTTCGAAATTACGTTGGCAAAGTTGAAAATCATAAAGATGGAATCTTTTTGTCCATTTACAATTTTACGGAACAAAAATTTCATCGTGATTTTCCATTGCTTCTGTTTTTCAAAATTTTCAAAAAAATTTCAAACACTTGAGTCATTTTACCTTAATCTTGTCTGGTGCTTTGTTTTTTTTAATGTTTGAGGCCACTTTGGCAGAGGTCAACCTGACCTCAAAATTAAAAAAAATCAGCAAAGATTTGAGTAAAGGTCTTCACTTGTTACTTGATAATATTGTGCAAAGGTTTATTTCGAACGTATATTTTTTCGACTTGGTGTCGGCCAAATTTTTTTTAGCAATTCTTGCTTTGTTTTCTCTTCTATTTTTTGTTTTCTTTTAAAATTAGTAAAATTGTCATATTTTTATTTTACCAAGTCACTTTGATTACAAAAGTTGATCACATGGTGTAAAATAAAATTAAAACATTTAAATCGTAACTATTTATTTGTAACCAGTTTAAAATTAATTTGTTTTTAATTTAAACCTCAAATAACAAAATTAGAAAAAAAATATGTGCCCATATAAAAACAAAATTATCAAAATTTGCAAATATCATTTTTTTTGTTAATAATAATCGACACATTTTTTAGACTGCTTCCTTTTACTAAGACTTCGTTTACACTTGTATACAAATTAATACACGTTTTCTACAACAAAGTCACTAATTTGACATCTGGGCCCTCAATCTGGACAGATAAAGTCATCAGTGTCTTGTTTGTTACATAATTTCATATGGTTCTTCTTTTCTTTGCAACAAATGTAACAATATCAGCTCTCTTCGTTTGTCGTTTTATTTTTTTTATTTTTTTTGTTTTTCTATTTATTATAACTCCATAACTAATTATCACATAAACTCAGCAATTTTTGTATATTTTTTTCTATCATGTTAATTTAACAATTTTTTTATTAAATTAAAATATCTACTATTAATTAAATTAAAAAATTAAATTTTTAAATTAATTTAAATTAATTAAAATTACGTCACTACTCAAATATTTTTTTTATGTTATTTTAGAACAAACGATGCATATAATATTGTTTGGTTCAAAAAGTTCGTCAAAAAATTATTACTAGCTCCCAAAAAAATTAATTAAGTATAAAAAGTTAAAATTGTTAAAAGGAATTGTAAAAACTTCTGAAAAAATTTTTCATTCTTAGAGAAAAATATAAAACATTTAATAGTAAAAATAGCAATCACATATCCATAGATATTCAATTCTTTTTAATCTAAATAAAACTCAATTTATGGTTATGATTTTTGGGGGGGAAAATATACCTAATTTTATTTATAACTATTATACAAAATGACCAAAAGCGTCAAATAATGCATCCGGAAATGTAGATAAGTACGAAATTTTTTTTCGGAGATTTTAGAAAATCTTAAAAAACATTATTAATAAAAAAACTTGAAAACAAATTAATCATTATTTGTTTCCATAAAACCAAAAATTTATTGAAATTGAGTCTAAAAATTTTTGAAAAACTTAAAACGAAAAAAAAACGCAAAATATTTTCTTATTTAAATTTGCGTTTCCAGACTTTATGGTCACAGAATAAACAAATGAGCGCGTTAGTAGTGCATTTTAGTCACGTGATGCTAACTAACAGCCTAGTTAAGTACTTAGTTAACTGTTAACGTCTCAACAAATTTAAGTAAACACAGTTTAACGTTTCGAGTGTGTTTTTTTCGTCGAAACCCGAAATTTGCATGTTGCATGCGTTTTGTGCATTAATCGAGGCCGATCGATGCATCCTGCGCACGACTTGTACAATTATTTTTTCTCCCACTTGCTTGAATCCGGCATTTGCATGAAAAAGCCCATTGATGGAATGCAGTTAGCACAAAAACACACATTTACAATGCAAAAGTCGCCGGCTTTATTTATCTCTGGATATGCAAATGAAGCAGGAAGAGCTCGCGTGATTTTTCCAGCGGCCGTTCACCTGAAGATCACTTTCGTCGTCTGTTTGGGGTACTGCACGGTTGGGATGATATTGTGCGGAGAGAATGGGGGGCAGAGTCACTGGCCCCGTCACTAACCTCTTCAAGGCCTTATTCTTGCAGCCTCCTCGGCCACAAAACGCAACCGCCGGGAAAAAATCATCGAAAAGTTCGTTTCGAAACGACTGTTTCATTAATTATTAATTGGGGTTTAGTCATCGTTTAGCGTCGCTTTCCTTGGCCTTGGTGGCCACAATGTGACCCTAATTACCACGCACCTACACACCACCAATCAGTGAATAATTGCGCGGAGGTAACACCAAGTCTTGCAACATTTTTCTATTCTTTTCAAAACAACAATAAATTTTTATTTCCCAAAACCGTTGAACGACCTCGACCATCTTTAACGACAAATCCGGGTAAGTGATGCGTGGCCATGACACGTGGTCTGGATCAAAATTCTCGCCTTTTCACACATGGATTGGAATTTTTCGGGAACGAAAACAAATCACCGATCGAATGTGCATAATTGGTTTTGTCTCAGGTTTCACGCAACGGTACCACTGGACGAAAATTGTGGTTCCCATGGTTCTTGTTGAAGTGCTGTTAGTTGTTGACAAATTTAACAACACTTCAGTGTGGTTTTCTAAAGTTCAAGTTCACACAAATGAAAAAATTAGAATTCAAAATATTTTGTAATTTTCGTCATTGGTTTTTTAAATAAATATAATATAAACTAATTATTGAAGAGCACGTATTTTGATAAAACTAGACCAAAAATGTTCTTCTCAGTCAAAAGAAAACCGTCTGAGCCATTGAAATTCTATCTAATATAAATATTTAAAGAAAAACTCTATTTAGGGAATAATTTGAATCTATTTCATAGGATTTATAAAGGAAGGAAACCGAGGAGAAAACAGTAGGTACAGTAAAACACAATTACAAAATAATCTGTGTAAAATCTAATTTTGCAATTAAAAAATGGAAAAAACCTTTGAAAATCCATGTAAATTGAGCCAAGCGAAAAAAAATATTTATTTAAAACTAAATTTTTTGATTTTCTTTAGCCATTATAAAAAATCTTCTAAAATAAAAAATGCTGTTTTTAAAAATTATTAAATTAAATTAAATTAAAGAAAATAATAAGAGCAATTATTAGTTATTTTTTGTTATTAAATGATAAATACAGTGATTAATTATTGTTGCAATTGTAGCGTAACGTCCTAAGAATGTTTTTTTTTGTAAAAAATGTTTTGTTTAATAAAATGCTCTGTTAACAACAGTTAATAGTTTATTCTGTCTAAAAAAGAATGAATTTATGGACGTCATTACAAAATTTTAAAGATTTAAAAATTGAAATCTTGTTTAATTGAACTAAAAGCGTGTTCTGAATCTATTTAATATGTAGGGAAGAAACCTAAGGGAAAACAGAAGGTACAGTAAAAAGTCAAAAAAAATGGAAAAACATTTGAATATCCAACTAAATCGAGCTAAATTAAAGAAAATAATTATTTAAAACTAAATCAGATTTTCTATGGACAAAATCTTTCAAACTCTTCTAAAATAGAAAGCTAACTGTTTTTAAAACTTAAACCAAATAATAATAAATTATAATAATTTATTTTTTCTAAAAACGAGCAATTTATTTACGAGTATAAATTCTTTTTTATAAAAAAAATAAAAATTTAGTTCTTGCTATATAGAACTAAAACACTTTATCACCTAGATTTTCCAAGTCAGCAAATGTGCATACTTTACTGTTGCTGAATTTAAAAAAAAATAGAAAACAAAATTAAAACTTGGGTAAATCGAGCAAAACTATGGCAACTTAAATATAACCAGACAAAATAAGCGGAAAAACTTTATTTATGGCATGTTCTGAATCTACTTATCAAAATCTATAAAGGGAGCAAATTCAGAAGAATACAGTAGGTACAAAAAAAGTCAACAAATATTCAACCAAATGGGAGAAAATATTGTATGTTGAAACCAAATTCGCAATAAAAAAAATTGAAAAAACGTTTGAAATGGAGCTACATGCAGCCAAGCGAAAGAAAATAATTATTTCAAACTAAATTTTTTGATTTTCTATAGGGATTTGGACAAAATCTCTAAAATAGGAAACACTGTCTTTAATAATTTATTTTGTCTAAGAAAGAATGAATTTATGGACGCCAACAATAAACTCCTTTTCATAAAAAAATTATGGAACACTTTATCGCCCAACTCTTTCAAGTCAGCAAAAAAAATAAAAATAAGAATTTTTTTTTATATTGGTACTTGTGTAAATTTTTTTCTGATTTTTTTATAATTATTATATTATCTCCAAAAATAAGAAACATGAAAACATTTTCTGATGTGTGCATCGCTTTGATGAACTTTGCATAGAAAGAGAAACTTGAAAATAAATAACACTTTTGGTTTATAAACAACATAATTTTTATTCGACCATTAATTACGAATAAGTTTAAAGTTAATTGTTGCAAATTTCTTGTTACAGAATAACTCGAATATAAGCCAAGATGGTGCGAAGTCGCACCCCTTCGCAGGGGGGTGGCTCGCAAGGCTTCGAAATGGAACGAAAGTACTCGGTACCATCGAACCCAGATTCGAGAGCTTTCTCAGGCACCACCAGCGAGGACCTCCACGCCTGGTCCATCTACAGGTCAAACCCCCCAATTTATTTACCCCAAAATTAATTTTTTTCAACAGACAAAACCTCAACTCGGATTTCACGGACAGTGCCTTAGGCTCCACCGACAAAAGCCCCCTGCCTTATGGCAACTTCCAGCTGCGCGACACCACGGTCCAGTCCATATTATCCCACCCTCGATACGGCCCAAAGTAGTATCAAACTTTTGTGTAATTATTTTTATTACTTATAATTATAGATCGGCTTTGGGCTCGAACATGTACACGTATTTAAAGTTCGGGCTCCCTCGTGTCTTCCCGCCGAACCACAACGGCTCCAACCGGTCGGGGACTCCCCAGCATTTCGTCCGAAATGCCTCGACACGTCCCCACACTAGGTAGTTTTATTTCTCGCTGTTTTTTTTTTTGAAAAAAAGTTACAGGGGTCCAAAATCTCGCGGTTTGCGAGACGGAAGTTCCGGTTACGACAGTTCGGATAATGAGACGTCCAATTACAAACATAACCGGAAATACCGCTCGGATCCAGACTTCCGGATGCAGAACATTCACTATCACGGGGTGGGGCAGTTCTCCTCGTTTTCCGGGTCATTTAACACATTATTGGTTTTAGGGAAGTCCCGGAATTCCTCTCGCGGCAATGCAACAAGGCGGGGTCCGGACTCACAATCAATGGAACCGGAATAAAAGCGTTTCTGAGGCCAATTTACTGGCGGCTGAGTACGGGCCGCACCCGCACCATAGGAGGAACAGTGTGGCGGAGTTTGGGCACCACCATGATGTGGTGGACAGGTTGGTAGACCTGTCATAAAAAAAATAGTATTTATGGAGTTAAATACTTGGTACCATAATTTAAATTAGTAACACTGGCGGATCAAATGTTAATGTTAATGTTAATGTTAATGTTAATGTTAATGTTAATGTTAATGTTAATGTTAATGTTAATGTTAATGTTAATGTTAATGTTAATGTTAATGTTAATGTTAATGTTAATATGTTAATGTTAATGTTAATGTTAATGTTAATGTTAATGTTAATGTTAATGTTAATGTTAATGTTAATGTTAATGTTAATATGTTAATATGTTAATGTTAATGTTAATGTTAATGTTAATGTTAATGTTAATGTTAATGTTAATGTTAATGTTAATGTTAATGTTAATGTTAATGGTAATGTTAATGGTAATGGTAATGGTAATGTTAATGTTAATGTTAATGGTAATGTTAATGTTAATGTTAATGTTAATGTTAATGTTAATGTTAATGTTAATGTTAATGTTAATGTTAATGTTAATGTTAATGTTAATGTTAATGTTAATGTTAATGTTAATGTTAATGTTAATGTTAATGTTAATGTTAATGTTAATGTTAATGTTAATGTTAATGTTAATGTGCTTGTAGTCACATTGGCCGTCCTGTGTCGAAGGCCGAGAGCCACATCTCAATTCCCGTCTCCCGGAGAGGTCCCTCGGTCATCCGAACGGACTACTTGTCCCAGGACGAGGACCCCGGAACCTCCTTCATCTACCCGCACCTCCAGGTCGGTGGCATTGGAGTTTGGCCGAAAACCAGCTCCTGCTTCGGGTCCAAGCACCACCTGCTGCTCAACGACGTCTCGTTCGAGATCCGTGGAGGCGAGATCATGGCCATCATGGCCACGTCGGAGGAAGAGGGCACAGCTCTGCTGGACCTGGTGGCAGGACACGCCAAGCCCGTCGTGGGCGACATCATCCTCAACGGCCAGACCGTCAAATCGGAGATGTTGAAGAACCGGGTCGCGTACGTCCAAAGTGACTCGCATTTGTGCAAAGACATGACCGTTATTCAGACTTTGCGGTTTCACTACGATCTCAAAAAACCCACCGATAAGTTGGGCTATCTCAAGATCGATGCCATGGACCGGATCAACGTGCTGATCGAGGATCTGGGCTTGGAGCAGGTGAGGAACACCAAAGTGGCGTCGATGACGATTTCGGAGCGGAGGAGGTTGAATGTGGCGTGTCATTTGCTGCTGGATACGGATGTGGTGGTTTTGGACCAGCCGACCAGAGGGATGGATATTTTCGATACGTTCTTCCTGGTGGAGTATTTGAGGCAGTGGGCTAATGGGGGGGCTGGGAATGCATTGGGGAGGATTGTTATTCTGACGCTGCATCCGCCCACCTATGAGATTTTTACGATGCTGTCGAGGATTTTGCTGATTTCGGCCGGGAGGACGATGTTTAGTGGGAGGAGGAGGGACATGTTGCCATATTTCGCGCTAGTGGATTATCCCTGTCCCTCGTTCAAGAACCCATCAGACTATTATCGTAAGATATTTCACTAATTTTAAATTACCTTCATAGAAATGAAAAAACAAAAAAAATTTAAACTCACTCTAGCAAAGTTTTATTGAATTTTATATGTCCGGCTACAGAGGCGATCAAAGTTTTGCACTAAAGAAAATCATAAAAAAAAACTAAAAGTCGTAGAGCAATGCGGTTTGTTCCATTGAATTCTACGGCTCATTTTACATATTATATCAATTTTTTACAAGAATTAAAAATTTAAAATTTTTTGCCTAAATTTTGGGTAGCCATTTGTCATAGTGAAAAATTTTATTCATTAAAAAAATTCATAACTCGAAAACTAAAAGTCGTAGAGCAGTGCGGTTTGTTCCATTGGATTCAGCGGTTCATTTTCTCTATTCTACCAACTATTCACGAGATTTAAAATTTTAAATTTTTTTTGTTCAAATTTTTTGAATAATACACTTACTTACCTTCAAAGAGGTAAAAAAAAATTTTTTTTAAATTAACTCCAACAAATTTTTTTTGACTTCTACGTGTCTTAACAACTCACAAAAGTTGTTAAAAGTCCACAAAAAGTCTAAATGTTCGATTTTTTGATGTTTGATTTTTTCAATTTTCGTCGCAGTTTTTGTCGGTTTTGGGTACCCGGAACATTTCTCGAGCAATAGCTCCGGAACTATTAGAGATAAGCCCATGAAGTGTATTATCGTTGGAAAGCTCTTTAAATTATCTATTTTTTTCAAAAAAAATTATTGTTCTCCGACTAATAGTTTTCGAGCAAATTGCTGCTAAATGCAAAAATTGGTAAAATTAAAAAAAATTCATAACTAAAAAACTATTGGGAATTTGGCAATTTTCTCGATGCCAATCGATTCCCCGGATCATTTTGCATAGGTATGGATTAAAACAGTTCTACTTTTTAGAATAGTTTAGCCGTAAATGAGAAAATAAAAAAAATTAAAAAAAAGTTAACACCCCCCCCCTTAAAATCGATCAATTCTTAAAGTGTCTCAAAATTAAATAAAACCTTTTCCATCTTATAGATTTTGATGTGCTCTTTACGATGAAACAAACCGTTTTCTTCTAGCTCTTTTAGTTTGGCCGTAATCGGCGTTTGAAAATTGAAAAATTTTTTGCGAGATATCGCCTTGAGTCCTATGCCATTTTGTAGAGTATTTTATTCCGGTTATCCTCCATTTTTCCGTTTCTCGATATCTTCAATAGTTTCGCCGTAATTGGCGATTGAAAATTGAAAAAAAGTGAAAATGGAAACCTTTTTTTGCGTTTTTCTCGGAAACTAAAAGACTTAGAGCAACGAGCAAAAATCCATCTGATAACGCTTAATTTTGCCTATTTTTTCGACCAAACCCGGAGTCGCTCCGGGCAACGGTTCCGGCTACAGAAGCGATCAAAGTTTTGCACTAAAAAAATTCATAAAAAAAAAACTAAAAGTCGTACATCAATGCGGTTTGTTCCATTGAATTCTACGACTCATTTTACATATTATATCAATTTTTCACAAGAATTAAAAATTTAAAATTTTTTGCCTAAATTTAGGGTAGCCATTTGTCATAGTGAAAAATTTTATTCATTAAAAAAATTCATAACTCGAAAACTAAAAGTCGTAGAGCAGTGCGGTTTGTTCCATTGGATTCAGCGGTTCATTTTCTCTATTCTACCAACTTTCCACGAGATTTAAAATTTTCAATTTTTTTGCTCAAATTTTTAGAGTAATACACTTACTTACTTCAAAGAGGTGAAAAAAAATTTTTTTTAAACTAACTCCAACAAATTTTTTTTGACTTCTACATGTCTTAACAACTCACAAAAGTTGTTAAAAGTCCACAAAAAGTCCAAATGTTCCATTTTTTGATGTTTGATTTTTTCAATTTTCGTCGCAGTTTTTGTCGGTTTTGGGTACCCGGAACATTTCTCGAACAATAGCTCCGGAACTATTAGAGATAAGCCTATGAAGTATATTATCGTTGGAAAGCTCTTTAAATTATCTATTGTTTTCAAAAAAGATTATTGTTCTCCGACTAATAGTTTTCGAGCAAATTGCTGCTAAATGCAAAAATTGGTAAAATTTAAAAAAATTCATAACTAAAAAACTATTGGGATTTTGGCAATTTTCTCGATGCCAATCGATTTCCCGGATCATTTTGCATATATATGGATCAAAACAGTTCTACTTTTTAGAATAGTTTAGCCGTAAATGAGAAAATAAAAAAAATTAAAAAAAAGTTAACACCCCCCCCCTTAAAATCGGTCAATTCTTAAAGTGTCTCAAAATCAAATAAAACCCATTTTATCTTATAGATTTTGATGTGCTCTTTACGATGGAACAAACCGTTTTCTTCTAGCTCTTTTAGTTTGGCCGTAATCGGCGTTTGAAAATTGAAAATTTTTTTGCGAGATATCGCCTTGAGTCCTATGCCATTTTGTAGAGTATTTTATTCCGGTTATCCTCCATTTTTTCGTTTCTCGATATCTTCAATAGTTTCGCCGTAATTGGCGATTGAAAATTGAAAAAAAGTGAAAATGGAAACCTTTTTTTGCGTTTTTCTCGGAAACTAAAAGACTTAGAGCAACGAGCAAAATCCATCTGATAACGCTTAATTTTGCCTATTTTTTCGACCAAACCCGGAGCCGCTCCGGGCAACGGTTCCGGCTACAGAGGCGATCAAAGTTTTGCACTAAAAAAATTCATAAAAAAAAAACTAAAAGTCGTAGAGCAATGCGGTTTGTTCCATTGAATTCTACGGCTCATTTTACATATTATATCAATTTTTTACAAGAATTAAAAATTTAAGATTTTTTGCCTAAATTTAGGGTAGCCATTTGTCATAGTGAAAAATTTTATTCATTAAAAAAATTCATAACTCGAAAACTAAAAGTCGTAGAGCAGTGCGGTTTGTTCCATTGGATTCAGCGGTTCATTTTCTCTATTCTACCAACTTTTCACGAGATTTAAAATTTTCAATTTTTTTGCTCAAATTTTTTGAGTAATACACTTACTTACCTTCAAAGAGGTGAAAAAAATTTTTTTTTAAACTAACTCCAACAAATTTTTTTTGACTTCTAAATGTCTTAACAACTCACAAAAGTTGTTAAAAGTCCACAAAAAGTCCAAATGTTCCATTTTTTGATGTTTGATTTTTTTAATTTTCGTCGCAGTTTTTGTCGATTTTGGGTACCCGAAACATTTCTCGAGCAATAGCTCCGGAACTATCCGAGATAACCCCATGAAGTGTATTATCGTTGGAAAGCTCTTTAAATTATCTATTTTTTTTCAAAAAAGATTATTGTTCTCCGACTAATAGTTTTCGAGCAAATTGCTGCTAAATGCAAAAATTGGTAAAATTTAAAAAAATTCATAACTAAAAAACTATTGGGAATTTGGCAATTTTCTCGATGCCAATCGATTCCCCGGATCATTTCACATATACTGACATTAAATTAATTCCACTTTGTTGCTTGAGCCCGACTTTAATTTATTTCTTTAGTCGATCTAGTAACCCTTGACGACCTCTCGGCCGAAGCGATGCTAGAGTCATCCCAAAGAATCGAACAACTAGCTGAGGTCTTCCGCCAAAAGCAGGAACCAATGAGCGACCCAGGCCCACCCTCAACCCTCCCAATGACCGTCCGAAACTCAAATTTTCTAGTACAAGGTTTCGTTTTGTTTACGTAAGTCCCCAGTCACTTCCAAGACACATGTCTAATTTTTTGCCAACAGTAAGTCAATGATTTACACCCAACCTGCAACCTTCATCACTTGGCTGACCCTTATCGTTATTTCGGCCAGTCTCTCGCTCATTATTGGTGCAATATTCTGGGACGTACCCAACACGGACCCACAGCTGAATTTAAACGACAGACTTGGGTACCATTACAGCGTGATGTGTGTCATGTCTTGGCCACTTTTATTACTTCTGACTTTGAGTGAAGTCCAGAGGAATAAAAACACAGTTGAGAGGGACATCAAGGACGGGTTGTACACCAGACTGACTTATATCGTTTCAAAAGTAAGTCAAAAAAAAATAATTTGTGTCCTAAATCTAATTTTTGATTTTTCAGAGCATCATAAATCTGCCACCATCTCTCTTCATCTGGTTGATTTATTTGGTCCCGAGCTACTCCATGTCGGGGCTTTACATGCAAAGTCTGAACGACTACGAAGGCTTTTACGTCTACATTGGCCTCATGCTGCTTTACCTAATCACAATTCAAGAATTTCTACTCGCTTTTATCTATTTTATTCCACTTCGGGACACCGCAGCTACGATTTCCGCTCTTTTCCTCACCGCTTTCTTCCTCTCCTCCGGATACCTAGTCCACTTCAAAGACTTACCACCCTACGTAAAATTTTTGCAATTTTTGAGTCCCCCAACCTGGACAATGCCATACCTTCTAAGTCGCGAGTTATCCCCCGAAGCTATAGCCAGTAGTTCGGCTCTGATGTACTGCAGGAACAAGCAAGTGCAACACCAGGATATCATAGTGCAGTTGCCTTGTCCGACCGGAAACGGGACGCAAGTCTTGACGAATTATGGATATTTAACGTCGAGTTTGAAATTCTACAATTATGGGAATCCCCCGATTGCGCTGGTGGTTTTCTACGTGATTTGTTTCGTTGTTGCATGTTTTGCTTTTGTTTGTCGACGGACGGGCTCGCAGAGACGGGCCAGAAACGATGCCAATAAACCATAGGTTTTATTATTGTTATTATTTATCGATAGGTGAATAAATTTTTTAAACATTTGGGCGAGTTTTACTACAACTTGAAACAATTATCGGGGTCGAAGTACTTAAACGCTAACGAAACATGAAAATTTCAAACTTTTTTCATGAAAAACGATAAAATTAAAAAAAAAAATAAAATTTTTATAAAACAAATTAAAATAACACGAAACTTTGTATTAACCTAGTTGTTCTGATCTAATTTAGTAGATAAAAATTAATATATTTTTGTTTAAAATTACAGTCGAGTCAAAGAAAACAAATGAAAATTTCCATTTTTTTTGTTCACAATTTCCAAAAAAAAACAAACTTTTCCACTCAAATAAATTGAAAATATTTCACTTAAAAACTTTTTCAAATATTAATAGAACAATTCTTTTAATGCAAAAAATATTTAAAATTAAGACAAATAATCGAATGAAATAATAAGTAAGCGGAAACAAGGTAAATATCGTTTTTTAATTTTGGAGATTTCTGATACATTTAAAAAGAAAAAAGAAAAATTAATGTTGAAAAATTAGAACTCATCGAAAAAACATGCAAAATTTTTTTGATATATATTTTAATAAATATTTTAAAATCTATAATAAAAATGTGAGAAATAAGTATAAAATATAATATTTAAGATCAAATTTGGAATTATTTTGGGTGTGTGACCTAATTTTTCGTTGATTATTATTGATTGAATATTAGGAAAATTATTAAAAACACTGACCTATTTAAGGACCTGATTAAAAAAATCTTTTGGTGATATCTTTGCTGATACCTTAAAAAATGAATAGCAACTTGGTAAAAATATATTTGAGTACGATTTAAGTAATTATTGGAATAGTAGACAAGGTGCAGTTTATTATGTTTTTTTTATTTATTTAAATTTATTTTTTTGACCTCCTTTAAGGCTACAAAAAAAACATTTTTTTTTATAAAGCAATATTACCTACACAGATTAAGATAAGAGCAGACAATGGACCGTGAATTAAACAAAATTAAACATACTATTTTTTTTTTTAAACAAAAAAAAACATAAATTAAGTAAAATTTATGAGATACATGAAAATGACGATTTAAAGCACAAGTCTATCTACTCACATCGAGCAAAAAATTTAAAGAACTTGTACAGAACCAAGTAAAAAATACGTATTTTTTTAGGTCAAACTCCCTGAGTAATAAATACACTTACCTACCTACAAAAAAGTAAAAAAAATATTTTTTAAAAACACGTTCTATCGTAGTTTTATAAAATTTTATGTGCCTTTACAACTCTCTAAAACTGCTAAAAGTCCAAAAAAATCAATTTGTTCGATATTTTAATGTTTGATTTTTTCAATTTTTATCGCGATTTTGGTCGATTTCAGGTACCCGGAACATTTATCGAGCATTAACTCCGGAACTATTAGAGATAACCTTATACAGTTTATTATCGTTAGAAAGCTTTTTAAATTACCTATCTTTTTCAAAAAATATCATTGTTTTCCGACTAATAGTTTTCGAGCAAATTGCTGCTAAATGCAAAAACTGGTAAAATTTAAAAAAATTCATAACTAAAAAACTATTGGGAATTTGGCAATTTTCTCGATGCCAATCGATTCCCCGGATCATTTTGCATAGGTATGGATCAAAACAGTTCTACTTTTTAGAATAGTTTAGCCGTAAATGAGAAAATAAAAAAAATTAAAAAAAAGTTATTACCCCCCCCCCCCCTTAAAATCGATCAATTTTTAAAGTGTCTCAAAATCAAATAAAACCTATTCTATCTTATAGATTTTGATGTGCTCTTTACGATGGAACAAACCGTTTTCTTCTAGCTCTTTTAGTTTGGCCGTAATCGGCGTTTGAAAATTGAAATTTTTTTTGCGAGATATTGCCTTGAGTCTTATGCCATTTTGTAGAGTATTTTATTCCGGTTATCCTCCATTTTTCCGTTTCTCGATATCTTCAATAGTTTCCCCGTAATTGGCGATTGAAAATTGAAAAAAAGTGAAAATGGAAACCTTTTTTTGCGTTTTTCTCGGAAACTAAAAGACTTAGAGCAACGAGCAGAAATCTATCTGATAACGCTTAATTTTGCCTATTTTTTCGACCAAACGCGGAGCCGCTCCGGGCAACGGTTCCGGCTACAGAGGCGATCAAAGTTTTGCACTAAAAAAATTCATAAAAAAAAAACTAAAAGTCGTAGAGCATTGCGGTTTGTTCGATTGAATTCTACGGCTCATTTTACATATTATATCAATTTTTCACAAGAATTAAAAATTTAAAATTTTTTGCCTTAATTTAGGGTAGCCATTTGTCATAGTGAAAAATTTTATTTATTAAAAAAATTCATAACTCAAAAACTAAAAGTCGTAGAGCAGTGCGGTTTGTTCCATTGAATTCAGCGGTTCATTTTCTGTATTATATCAACTTTTCACGAGATTTAAAATTTTCAATTTTTCAAAGAAGTGAAATTTTTTTTTTTTTAAACTAACTCCAACAAATTTTTATGGGCTTCTACATGTCTTAACAATCCTCTAAAGTTGTTAAAAGTCCACAAAAAGTACAAATGTTAGATTTTTTGATGTTTGATTTTTTCAATTTTCGTCGTAGTTTTTATCGGTTTTGGGTACCCGGAACATTTCTCGAGCAATAGCTCCGGAACTATTAGAGATAACCCTATGAAGTGTATTATCGTTGGAAAGCCCTTTAAATTATCTATTTTTTTCAAAAAAGATCATTGTTCTCAGACTAATAGTTTTCGAGCAAATTGCTGCTAAATGCAAAAATTGGTAAAATTTAAAAAAATTCATAACTAAAAAACTATTAGGAATTTGTCAATTTTCTCGACGCCAATCGATTTCTCGGATCATTTTGCATGTGTAAGGTTAAAAATAATACGATTTTTTCGATTAAGTTAGCCGTAATTGAGAAAAAAAATTAAAAGTTAAATTTTAATTTAATAAATGTAGTGTTATGTTTACAGTATTGAGAAAAATAAAAACCATTCTTCACCCAATATTTGCATAAAAATTCGTGACTGGTCACAAGTCAAATATTGAGCCTTGACTAGGCAAATTAACAAACAATACCACTTTCCACACTTGTAATCATCATAAAAATGAATTTCGCACTGGTGCTGTTTGTGATTTTTCTCTCCAAAGTGGATTCGTGGCGTTGGTACCCCAGCAAGTACCGACTTTCCGGACAAGTCCGACCTTTGTTTTACTCAATCAAGATTCGACCGAACTTGGATGAGAGAATTTTCTCCGGCGAAGTCCAAATCCATGTCAGAGTTGAAACCACGCTGGAATTCCTCGACTTCCACGCCGCTGATTTAACAATCCAGAGTATTACTTTTGACGGACGAAACGTCGCAAATTGTTGGTGTAATCGTGGGCAGAAGTGGGTTTATGGTTTTGAACCCAACGATCTCATCCGGATTTTTGGGGTGGTGCCGCCCGGAAACCACCTGATCCGGGTTAGATATTCCGGGAATTTCGCCAGTGATAATAGCCATGGGTTGTTTCTGGCTGGGTTTGGTGACAATAACACCGTTTCAAATCATTTGTTAGGGACTGATTTTGAACCGACTTTTGCCCGGAAGGTGTTTCCTTGCTTGGACGAACCGGGGCTTAAAGCCCCCATTAAGCTGGGGGTGGTGGTACCCAACCGTACCTTTAATGCCATTTCTAACATGCCGGTCATGGTGAGTTTTGGAAATTTTTACTTTTGGTGAAAAACGTATTTTAGAAAATTGAGGAAACTAAAGACGGGGTTTTGTACAAGTTTCAAACAACCCCTCCAATGTCCACTTATCTCTTATCATTCGTCGTCTCAAAGCACTCCTACAAGGAGTTTTACAACAAAATCCCTTACAGAATCTACAGTTCAGACATCGAAAGCGACAACAAAACCTATCTTCTTGAGTTCGCAAGCCAAGTCATCGATTTCTACACAAAATACACAAATCAAAGTTACACTTTACCAAAAATTGGTAAGTTTTGCGAAAAACTTGCGAAATGTTTGAGAATCAACCTTTATCAAAAACTAATCGAATCACAATTTATCCACGATTTTTGAGCCCACGTGTAATAGAAAACTTGACATTTTCTTAGAAAACAGCGAAATTCTAGATGGTTTGGCCGACATTTACAAAATAATCAAACAACAGTTTTTTGCTCAGTTGTGAACGCTTTGTGATTGGTCCGTTTTGCAGTTGGGAGTGCAATCTCCCACCCGATAACCAATGACAAACGCTTCAATCGCCTTGCAATTTTTTGTGCACCAGATAAACAAGTAGGAGGTGATTTTCATATTTTTATTGGTCTTTCCCACAGAACAGGATTTCGCCTTAGGGCGAATAAAATTAGCTTTTAAAATATTTTTTTTAATTTATTACACAAAAACTAAGAATCTCCTAAAAAGTTAATAATTACAATTATAATAATTAAAATAAATAATTTTTTAAATCAAAATTAGCAAATGGTGAACACTGCAATTTTGACACATTTACGTAAATAATTTTTTTTATTCCAAAATCAAGGCTGATACAAAAATTTTATAAGACACAAAATTGTTTAAATTTAAAAAATTATTTAACGTAGAATCAGAGTATGCACGTGTTAAAAAATTAGAAGTTTGAACACGACTGGACAGAAGAACTTTAATGCTGAGAAACTAAAAACACAAAAACTAAAAAATCTTGAGTCTGAAATTTGGAAGAACGATGCAACTGAAAAAACTGTAAGAATAAAAAAAAACTAAAAACAGATAGTAAAATAACAGTAAACACTAAAATTCTGTAGTTCTAAAGTGATTAAAAGAGTGATAATTAAAAAACAAGGAAACTGCAAAGTATAAGAACATTAATAAAACCACTAAAACTACGAAAACCTGAAAAATTGAAGAAATTAATAAAATGTGAAATACTTATGAAGAAATTTAGAAACTTAATTAGGAAGCCTAAGAAACAAAAAATCTTTAGATGTATAAATAATTTAATAATAATTTTAAACTAAATACTAATAGAAATTAAAAAAAATATCTTATTTTGAGTTAGAAAGGATATGTTTAAAATTTATTTAAGACACAAAATATCAATTTCGGAATTTGGGAAAAATAAGAAGGGTGTCAAATAAATTCCATTTTCAACAAAACAAATTTATTTCGAGTTTAAAGCAAAGCTCTTAAAAATTGCGTGTTGGAAAAGTTTCCTAAAATCCTGTCTCTAATGACCAGATTTGGTCGAATTCGAGCGAGAGGACAGCACAGCGACCGAAAACTGGGGCCTTATCACCCTCAAACCCGGCCTTTTATCCTCAAAAGAGGACGTTTTTGACAATCCTCAAAAATACGCAGTGATCGCGCACGAACTGGCCCACTTCTGGTTTGGAAATCTCGGTAAAAATCGCTTTTTTTAAACTGCCCTAACTTAACATTTGCAGTAACAAACAAGTGGTGGAACGACATTTGGCTACAGGAAGGTTTCGCCACTTTTATGTCAATCAAAGCCGAGGAGAAAATCCTGAACAACAGTGCTGTAATAACTGGGTATTTCGCTTGATTCGTTTGCCAGTTTAATTTTCAGGAGCTGTTGTTTTCGAGCACGTATTTGGAGGAGGTTTTCTGGGCCGAAGCGAGCAACAAAACCACCCCGATTGTGAACTATGAGGAGTTTCCGGACAATATAAAAAAAAATTTCAACGATGTTACGTACAATAAAGGGGCTGCTGTTTTGCGAATGCTGGAAATGGTACTTGGGGAGGATTTTCGTGCCGGAGTTGTAAAATATATCAAAGATTTTGCCTTCAAAACGGCCACGACTAACGACTTTTTGGCCATTTTTGACCAAGTCAGGCCCGGGCTCGATTTGCGCGATTTTCTGGAAAGTTATTTGTACCAAACTGGGTATCCGCTCATTTCCGTCGAAAACAGACAAGACAGGTATGTTTTGACCCAACGAAATTTGGGCCACTGTACCGAAAATTTGAAGTGGACGATTCCGCTGACTTACATTACCGATTCTGACCGAAACGCCACTCTTGTCTGGCTCGATAGAGATGTGGAAAAATGTACGAAAATCAAACTTGGTTAATTCGATTTTAGAATTTTTTTTAGTGGAGATATTGAAAAAAGACGAAAGTTGGATCAAATTCAATCACCAACAAATCGGTTATTACCGCGTCAAGTACTCCCCTGATTTGTGGAATAATTTACTAAATCACACTGAGGTAAACTACCTGAATTGTTGCCAAAATCAATCCAAATTTCAGGAATTGGAAGACTTCGAACGTGATCACTTGCTCCTAGAAGCCACCTCTTTATTCGATTTGAACGTGATTTCGTGTGAGATTCCGTTGAAGTTTTTACAAAAGTTGGCCCCGATTGGTGATTTTAACACGGATAATGCCTTCATTGTGTATTTAAAACTAGCCAAAATAAGAAAAGTTGACGAAACAGCTTTCGAAAAATTAAAGGTGCGGGGGATTATTTTACAATTTATTTTTTAATAAAGAAGTTTAGGAACTGTTTCAGGAGGTGTTGGAACAGGCGGGAAAAAAACATAAAATGAGGAGTTTCGATGGTAATTTTTCTAAAAATAAAATTCGCTTGTTATCGTGTGACTTCCAGAAAATTTGCTCGAAAATGAGGAAGACGTAGAAAGGACGAAACAGTTACAGGATTGTGTCGAATGGCTAAAGTCGCCCCAAGTTTAAGTTAATTGATTAATTTTGTACTTAAAAAATAAAGTTTTGGTTTAATTAGCACACACTTAACTAGAAACCTCGTCCACTCAACTCCATTATCTCCCGCCAATAACATCATTATCGATCCGAACTTAAACTTGGCCGATAGCCAGAATCAACACACAATACTGCAATTCCAATTTCCCTGAAGCAAACACCAGTGTTTTATTGCAAATTTAGTGCGCACCCTCGAATTTGCGACTTTCCGGCGCCGCTGAGGCTGAAAATTTTCAGCAGCAGCGTCGAGATGAATCTTATTTATGTACTGATCGGTGAGAAATCATCAATCTGATCAAATAATCAGCACAGTTTTTCAGTTTCAGGCGTGCTTTTCAAAAATGTGTTGTGTTTCACGTCGTACAAGCTCGAAATCGAGAACTTCATCTACGCCCGGTGTAAGAACAACACCGATCCTGAAATCTCCAACGAGATCAGGAAACGCCTCAACGACACTTACAACGAGTTTCACACCGAATTAAAAGACGACAAACCGAATTTCTGCTCCGACAACAAGCACAAACTCACCCAGAAAATGAAGGAGATCGCGACCGACATGAAGTCCTGTTTCTCCAACCCGGAGGAACAGTTTTTACCCGGTTTTATCACTCACGGGTTTGCCGAGTTTATGGAGTTTGTGTGTGCCAACCGGACCATTGAAAGTGAGCCACTTTGGCCCGAAAATTCGCTATTTCTAGTGAAATTCAAGTTTTTTTCAGTCCGCAAGGACTCGATTGTCAGGATGCGCTGAAAAAGTTCCGGAGCGGGCAGGAAATCAGGAACTGCGAGCAGGAATTGTACAAAACGTTCCGTAGGAATGTCCTAATCGAAGAAGAGTTGTGTCAGGATTTGCAAGCGAGTGAGAAGTGTTTCGTCAAAGCGATTAATAACGGGTGTCCACATTTTAAAGCTTTCGAAGCTCTGGCCACTAATTTGTTCCGGGCAGCAGGGGTGGAGTGCAATCAAGGCGGCGTTCTGCTGGCTAGTGGCGCTGCGGTCGCAACTGGGGTGGTTTTGAGTCTAATTACTCGAGCTTAATTAATTAATATGACGCATGATACTTGTGCTCTATTTATTTTTCTGTGTACCTATGTACTTACAGTTTTTGTATTTAGATGAATATAAAGTTGTTAAAACCACTTGTCTTTTAAATAAATTAACCAATCATGAAAAAAAAACCAAAAAAAAGTTTAAATTCGGAAAATTGGAAACAAGATTTTTTTAATTGTTTTATTTTTGTAAAAAGCACGCGTCAGCGGTTGCTCGCGTTAAACGCGCATTTTTCTCATTCGTTTATCGATTAAGAATTTGTAGCAAATTGAGTCATAACATAAGTGAATTTCCTCGAAAAGTGCGCGGATTTTCGTTGACCGATGACGAATCGGTCATTTTTATGCAGCCCCCAATTCATCGCGTCAACAAAATGGGTTCCGCGAGTTTATATTTTTCTGCACATATTGCACTTGTTCCTTTTCATTAAAATGTTGGTTTGAAGAGAAATAGAAGGTCGCGTGACGTTCTAGCGTCTGTATAAATAATCCGCAGTGCACACTTCAAAAGGTCAATTTCCAGGATTGGTCATGAAAATTACAAGTTTCCTCGTTGTTGCAGGTGAGATTTTTGTTTGTAGGTCATGGTTGGCTTGGAAAATGTGACACATGGGTTCGTTTGTTTTGACCCAAGCCCACTCGAAATTACGCAATATTTGACCGAAACTTTTCAGGGCTTGTTTTGGCGAGTGTGGCGGGCCAGCAGGGGAACTCCTCTGACAAAATCTCCAGGTTTATCTATGATAGGTGTCGGGTTTATAGCACAGACGCTTCGGCTTACGATGATATAAAGACCCATTTGGGGCAATTTGGCGATTATCTTTCGTACGCTGCGAGTTTATTGCCCAATGGTAAGGAGCAGTTCTGCAACGACGAAAGGCCCACACTGGCCCGTCTAGCCGCCCAGCTTGCCCATGATGTCAAACCGTGTTTGCCCAAAGACGAGAAGTATTTGCCCAAGTTCATGGTTGAAAGCTTCACCTCATTTCTCGACTTTGTGTGTTCCCAAAGAACCATCGAAAGTAAGATTTAAAATTTTGAAAACTATTTTTTATCAAGGAAAATACAGATTTCTTCAGTACCCAAGGGGCAGATTGCCGCCAAAACTTGAAACTCAACCAAGAGGGGCAACAAGTTGGAAACTGCTTTACTAAACTATTCGCTCGGTTTAGCGACGTGGTCCGGAAAGACGACCTGTGCCTGTAGGTGCCCCCATGATTACAAACCCAACTTTTTCATCTTTCTTCTGATTCTAGTGACTTAAAAGCGTCCAAGAAGTGCTTCAGTGAGGCGATAGCCCGTAGTTGTCCCGATTTCGCCGCTTTTGAGTCGTTAAACAACCGATTTTTCCAAGCAATTCGCAAACCCTGTAACTCAGCTATTTCCATTGGCTTCAGCAGCGTTCTACTCCTCCTAGCATCATTCACTTCAACCAAGCTATTCTCATAGTTATTATATTATCCCTCCACGTATTATAAATGTTATTTTTGTTATAAATGTACGATAAATAAATAAATAAGTAGAATTTTGTCTTATTTTCTGACCCCGCGCCCTCTGGTGGCGAGTTAACCTGAGTTTGAAAATTATCTAACCGCCACTCGCCGACCTTGATTTTTTGTTTCCGTAAACCTAACCTAACTTTTGCACAAAAAACCGTTAAAACGGGCTAAAACCATGCAAGAAATCGCGTTGGGGTACCGGGAGGTGATCCCCGACCAGACGGTGTCCGATCCCTGGCGCGAAATCACCCTCAACACGGGTAATATCACAAAAATCGCCGATTACGTAAAACTGAGGTTATGTAACAGGGGGGACACAAGGGACGCTTCAAGATATCAAAGTCGCGGAAAGGGCCAACGGGTTTTGTTACCGCGACTCGACCAGACACCACACCAGGAATCGGTTTATCTACTGGAGGATTAGCCACGATGTCCTGGAGCTCGTGGAGCACAGTCTCGATATAAATCTCGCCGGAAATCGCATCAGATACAAATTTGTGGACACCCCGATTTTGGACGGGGTTTCCATCCATGAGACGTACGATAATGTGGTGGTTCTGGTGCCCACGGTGTGCAGCGTCCATAGGTTGGTGTTTCCGCATCCGGATAAGTACCACCGGCAGGACCATGTCGCGGGGGTTCACCCAGATCTGGCGGCGCCGTCGGTGTTCAGCGAAGCTACGGCCAACGAGGCGAGGGATCCCGCCACATTCCACTTTTTCACCAATTCGAGTAGGTCTTGTAATTTTTTAAGTCACGAGCCGGAGACGAGTGTCGTAACGAGCAAATCATAATTTTTTTTAAATAGGTTTGCCAAATGGCAAAATTAGATACGTTTGCATGATTATTTAAAATATTGGACTTCTCATGACTAGATGAACCCTTATTTAAAGGTTCTCAGCTGCCATATCTGGCCGCCTCTTCCCTGACCCTCGCTGAGGAGGAAGCAATTTTCGTGTTGGCCTACCACTCCGGCGAGATCCTCCTTCTGAGACAGTCCCCCGAGGGCAAAATCGACTCAGCTGAGCTAAAAAGCGAGTCAATCGTGCCCCGCTTTCTCTCAGGTCTCGCCGACAAGCTGCGGTACAACCCTTCATTTTTTCCGGCCCGGAAAACTGACGGTTTTTTTGCAGCCAAAAAGACAAAGAAGGCGACACTACCGTCAGCCTCATTTTACATACTTTCGGTCTTGAAACTTTCGCTTTGACACTTTGCCGCAACGGTCATTTGAAATTCTGGTCGTGCTCAAAGGCCGAATGTGTCTCAGTGATCGACGTCATGGCCGAAACCGGCGCCAGAAACCAGCTGCAAGGCGCTCAGAACCACATCCTGCGGAAAGCCGTCGATGGGTTTGATTCTGAGTGTCTGTTGGGTATTTTCATGAGTTTCGCAGCCAAGAGTCAGTTGCATGTGTTCAAGCCGATGCTCAGTGGCTCGCAGGTTCGGCTAGTGAGGCTTAATATACTTGATTTGGCTCAGGTGAGTCGTAGGTGGGATAAGTGATAGGGGGTAAGTTTGGGGTTTTAGACCGATTTGATCGATTTTACGATCTCGACAAGTCGGATTTGGTCGGTTTGGCGCGGAAAAGAGGGCCAATGTGAGGTGTATTCGGCCTCGAACCAGGCGGGGAGTCACTGGATTCCCGTGGTTCTGGAAAATGTGCCAGACGCCAGCCAACCGTTGAGCATCGACGGGGAGACGGATCCCAGGCAGAGCTACCTCCAGCACATCTTCCACCCGGGCAGGTTCCCCTTGCATATAATCAGCAAGGCTTTGAACGTAAGTTTTCAAGTCAAGCTGATTTTTTTACTGTATTTTTCGAAAATGTGCCATTTGTTTTTCTCTAAACCTCTTAGTTTCTTATTTGGTTGAGGCACAATTAATGTGACTCCTGGCGACCCGACAAAATAACAAATTGTTGCTTTTCAAACCTTTTATTTAAAAAATATACATAAAAATTATTGCGCGTTTTTTGTCACACCAACTGCTTATTATAGATTTACAAACGCTCGGCCGTCATCAGCGACTTGAACCTCTCGGCGGCCCATCTCAAGCAGCAGATCTGCATGGCCGTCGAAGACGAGGTCCAAAACGAGCTGAAGGAAACCGTCGTCAGCGACGAAGATTATCTCGAAACCGCCAGCTACTGCTGGCAACAATTCTACTCCTGTTGCGTCCAATACCACGTCGCTGGACTTAAACCTTTAGGCCTCCTTGTTCTTCCAAACTCCTCCGGGGCCGTACTTTTGAAAAAATCCATGATTTCGTTTTTGCGACCTCTCGATATTTTTGAACATTTCATCTACGAAAGCGACCACATGTTTAGGGACCAATTCACCAAATATTTCCTCTTGTCTGAGAGTAATTAAACCGCACAGTTAATTAATCAATTGTGATTGGTTCATTTTTTGCAGATGTTGATATCACAGACGACGTGATCAGTTTGTTCAAGGTCATTAATTATTTGGATTCGCAGATGAGTGAGATTTTCGCGTACACGTTCGAACGAGAGTTGGCACTGCTGAAGTCGCCTGATGTCGTCATGGGGGCTCTCCTTGAGCAGATCCAGCGCGAGATGGACACCGAGGTTCGTACTTTTTTTATGTTAAAAAAATATTCTGGGGCTTTTGAGCCCTAAAAAACGTTTTACAATTTATTATCTGGTACTTTTACCGTGGCGCCTGGCGAACCATTCTTATATTTATATCACAGAAAATTTTAATGACAGCTGCTTCTGTTGATATCTGCTCAAATCATTTACGGAAAACTCTTGAAGAATTTTAAAATTATTTAAAGCACTGCAATTTATTGTAGTTTTTGAGCTTTCGCGTATTTTTTCGATCTCGCGTAAATAGTTAAGCAAAAACCGCCCGATTTGTGCTCTAGTTCACCGAGCACGTGGCCGAGATGGTGCGCGATTGCACCGATTTGTACCAATCCATCCACAAAATCCTCGAATTGCTCCGAATCGAGTACCAAATCCAGCCAGAGGAGCCCATCGACAGCGTTCAAGCCTCAATAAACCACATTTTCACCTCGCAGTTGGGTGTTTCGATGGTTACAGGATGTCTCCGACAGCAGATCCAAGTCCGGTTCACTATCTGTCGCAGTCTTTTGCTTATTAGTAACATTTTGCTCGAGCGAGGCGAACTCGATTGGAACGTTTTAGAGGCGATTAGGTCGGTTTGTAGTCCCGAGATCGTGGTTTTGACTCAGGCCAATTTCGTGATGGTTTGGCTGTCGGGTTTGTCCGCTTTGCAGTATTTGCCAACGTAAGCGACAGTTAACTGAGTCAGGAGGGATAATGATTTGGGGGTTTTAGCGAGTCGACGTTGCAGAGACTGTCGTCGTTGAGGTTGAGTCCTGTTTTTAATCTCAGGACGAATGCGATTAGCTCGATTTCGTTGTTGGAGCTTTTTGCGGGGAGTACAGGGGGGTATGAGGCACGGAAGGCCTTTGCGAGGTTGAGGCACGATGAGGAGAGTCTGGCGCATTGGCATTTGGCGCTTTTGCCGTATCTTAATTGCCTCTTCCACATCATGTATCCTTTTTTTATTTTTTTAAGTACAGGAAAATTCGCCACTAATAAAAAGCAGTTTTTGAATATTTTGTTGAATTAAAAAAGTGACGTTATTATTGCATTTTTCGACCATATTTTTGAACATTTCTCAGGTTTTTTCGGCACATTTCGCTAAAACAGGCCGTCACAGGTAAGCTTAAAAATCACTAAATTGTTACTGCATTGTTTCTTCGGATGATTTTGTCAAATTGCTAAATTAGGTAAAGCCTTTTTCAAACGTTTAAGTATTTTTTCAAATTTAAAACCTGTTTCTTGTTCGACCTAATGATATATTTTTGAGCGCTTTACTACGTTTTTTGAGTCCGAAATATATTTTTTTAATATTTTATTAGGTAAGTACGGTTTTGATTTCGCTAAAACAGTTTAAATCAAGTCTAAAAGTTTCATATTTTCTTTTTTTCGGACGTTTAGGAGGGTTTTAAGTTAAAAACATTTTTTTATGGAACAATTTTATTAAAACTGGTTGAAAAATCGCCGAATTAGACGTTTTTTTCGAACGTTTAGGTAGGTTTTGTGTTCAAAACAATTTTTTTATGGAAAAATTTTGATAAAACTGGTTGAAACATCGCCGAGCTAGACGTTTTTTTGGACGTTTAGGAAGATTTTGTGTTGAAAACAATTTTTTTTGGAAAAATTTTAATATTACTGGTTGAAAAATCGCCGAATTAGACGTTTTTTCGGACGTTTAGGAAGGTTTTGTGTTAAAAATATTTTTTTTTTGGAAAAATTTTAATATAACTGGTTGAAAACTCGCCGAATTAGAGGTTTATTTCGCTCGATTTCAGCGAAATTTTGCAAAAAACAAGTCGAAACATCACACAATTCGGTTGAAAATGGTGTTATTTTTGCCTTTTGTAACCTTTGTAATAGTTTTTTTCTCCCATTTGGATGTTAATTCGTCTTTTTGAAATAAAAAAATTGCTGTTAGCGCAGCGTTTAATTATTTGAAAATTGATATTTGCACTATTTTCCGTCAGAAAAGCTCAATTATTTCGCACAATTTTCTCTCAAAACTGAGGCGAATTTTTTTGTTTTACTTTTGTGCTAATTTTGTCAAAAATAAGCCGAACTTGTACCTTAAAAAAGAATTCAAAGAGAAAACGGCATAATTCCCGATATTTGCACAAATAAAACACTAGTTATGCCCTCTACGCTTTCTAATTGGTCCGTTTGTTAGTTCGCACTGAATGGCCCACCACTATCCAATGACAAACACCTTAATCGTGTTGCAATTTTTTGTGCGTCCGATAAACAAGGAGCTCGACAATTACTTCCTTTTTATTGGCCAATTACCGATTCACGGAACAAATGAGGCGATAAACCGGCTTTAGGGCTGCCCCGCCCACAAAATCAGTATTTCGGCTTCATTGCAGCGTTGTTTACGCACACATGACGGACGGGACAGAAAAATCCTGTGAATGAAAATAACTCTAAAATATTTATTCCGACAGGTTTTATTTATTAAAGACTTTAACAACAACAAAATTAGGCAGTGGAAATTAAACATTATTGGTCTTGTTTAGCCCCGTGAGATATAAAAGCATTTGTTTGCAATACCGGACGGGACAGCAAAATTTACGAAAAAAATACTACTACCAGAAACTGAAAAACACTCTTCGTCAGTTGTTGAATTATCAAATTAATTAGTTCAATTTAAATAATCATCCTTAATTAATTCTTTTGTCGTAAAATACATTTCATAAAACCGAATAGTGTATTTTGAAAGAAACTTCACAAACTAAAATTATTTTGATTGGTTAACACGTTTTTAAAAACTAGTAACTTAGATTTTGGCTTTTCCTTGCGTCTTACCGTATTTTTCATGGGAAATTTAGTTATTTCCAATTTTTTTATTTAATGATTGCGTATAGTGCCTTAACTAAGTACAGTTGGCCGATCAGTGGCAGCCCGATTTTGGCCGAATGGCTGCTCAGTTGTGGCCAACACTTATGGCTGCAGCAGTACATCCGCTACATAAGCTCGTGGTGCGAATGGAATAGTTGCACACGTAATTACCCAACCAATTAAGCGCCCTCAACTAATTAATTATTATAGATAGCTTCCTTCTCGCCGCGTCTTTACTAACCACTGGTGAACCGTACAAAGCGCAAGAACTGTTCGAAAATGCGGCCAAGGGTATTTTCACGGACCAATTTTTGGCCCAACGCATCCTAACCCCTGACCACAACCAAACCAAAGCCTACATTAACTACTACTTGAAAGTGATTCATTTGTTCGAATTGCACAAATCGTACGATTGTGCGATCGCTTTGGCCAATAAGGCGCTCAGTGTCACCTCACCGGACGACCCTTTGACCGTAAGTGCCATTTGAGGCAAAGGGCGCCACTAGTGTTACTTCTAGGCCACTTTGTACTCCATCAAATTCAAGCACCATTTGGCTCTGAAAAACTACCAAAGTGCGTATGACTCGCTCAATGCCAACCCGGATTCCGACAGACGCAAGGACAATTTGCGCGACTTGGTGAAAAAATTGCTGGATGAGAAGAAGTTGGACGTTTTGATGGGTTTCACGTACAGCGGGATGGAGGAGCTATTTTGTGATATTGTCTCGACGAGGGCGCGCGCTGCCGACCCCTCGAATAATATTTACTACGATTTTTTGTACGCTTATCAAATTAAAAGAGGGACCACTTTTTTGCGGGCCGGTACTGGATTATTTTCTGGTCGATTTGTTGTGATTGGTTGGTTGTAGCCGCCTCTGTGATGTATGAACAAGCCTTCCGACTCAGCCAATACAGTGATCCTGACTCGTTGGAAAAACAAGTCAAGTGTTACCTTGCTGCGAAAAACGCCCTAGCCTTGTGTGAGCCTCAATACGCTTACATCGTAATGCCCGTGGAACAAATCGAGGATAAAACCATCACTTTACCCACTTTTGCCGGCTCGGATGACGTAAGTAGCCTAGCATTTGAGGCGTGCCTCACTCAAAATTTCAACAGGAGCCTGAAGAAATCATAGTACGCAAACAAGTGAACATCATCAACCTTGAAATAATGTCCAAGGACTTGGCGTTCGCCAGCGCCAAGCTCAAGTTAATTCGCTTCAACCCGCGCAACTACTTCGAAATAACAAGTGAGGCAGCCGTGAGGCACTTTTAGGTCTTAACTTTGGTTTTAGATCCGCACGAATTGGTGATTTTGTTGACTAGTGCCGGTTTGTTTAAGACGGCGTTGACAATTTCGAGGACTTTTGACGTTTCTTACAGGATAGTGTTTGAGGCACTTACGAAAAAATGCGCGTCGTTGTCCAAACAGAACGAACCGGTGACTTGGAAGTGGCTGATTGAGAACAATTTGCAAGGTTTGAGTGTGGTTTTGGGGGTTGGGTGTGATAATTGAGGGTTTTAGATTTGCCAGTTGGGACGAAAAGTGCGTCGGAGGCGGCGTGGAGCCTCCTGCAGGAGTGTGTGGAGGAGTACGAGGAGGAGAAAATGTCCGTTATTCATAAAATCGTGTGTAAGCAGGTTATTAAGATGAATCTGTGGATACCGCAGTGGCTGCTGTCGTCCTATAAGGTGAGGATTTGAATTCGAATTTCACGATTTTTTTGAATCTTTATAAAATCTGCGATTTCGCTTTTAAGTTGATCTGAATCATATTTTATGAATTTTGATTTGAGAATAATTTGAGTTCGCAATATCGTATTTTTGGGCGTTGCAGAAGCGCAACCCCTCCGAGCTCTTCCGCCTCTTGTACACGTCTGGCCGGCTGGAGGAAGCCGCCGAAATCGCCTCCGAGTACATGATGGCGGCCTTGGGCTACGGTAAGGAATACTACGGTTTCGCACACGCCATGCAACCCACAACACCAGCCGTCTGTCTCCCCGTTCGCGGTTTCATAACTCTTATCAACCAACTGAAGCTGATCAACTCAAACGACCCGGAAAAACCCTTCCTCCGGGAATGCGAACACTTATCAAACGTCCTCGATACGTACCTCAAAACGGCACAAAGAACCTCGATCGAGATGTGCAACTACCACTTAAGCCTGGCGATGAATTAATAAAGTGATTGTTTCGTAAAAAAGTGTTTTATTTCGTTTTCATTCGTACGTTTCGGTTACGCTCCCCACTGTGGTGAAGGTCAGGTAGATGGTGACGATGAGGAGGCAGCCGGCGACTGTGGTGATAACCAGGGTTGGGTGCTGTCGGAAGACTATCAGCAGGAGCACGCTGGCGACCAGCATGATAGCCGCCAGGAGCGGAATCAGGATCAGAGGGGCCCATTCGTTGCCTCTGATTTCTTGAAAAAAAAATTGTTATTGCTATAACAAAACTCGCCAAAAACTGCGTGATCTATTATTATTTCGAAGAATTCGCCGAAAAACCTTATCTGCAGTTTACACTTGCGGTTAAAGAGCTCCTTGATCTGTTATTTCGAGTAGAACAAGTCGCACTTTAGCGTTTATGGCAAAAAATGCTCACCTGCGCCCAAGGAGGTGCCAAACCCGTCCTTAAAATCCCACGTCCTTTTGCTCACATTCATCCGTTTCGAATGCGAATAATAAATCTTCGGTCATTGTTGCGATAACCGGTGATAAGCAAAGGTCGCTCGCCGGTTTTCCCGATCAGGTTTTCCCCACTATAGCCAACCGCACAACACAAAATCGAAAAATCTCTCCGTGTCGCACACAGAATAACAGTTTTACAGAAACGCATCTGTCCTTGTTCCGATAGAGCGAAAGTGTCACTAGCACATCTATTGTGGCCAGCGCGTACTAAGGGTTATCGCGGGCGATTTGAATTGCCCGTAGTTATTTTGCTTTTAAAAGTTTGATTGCATTTTTCGTATTGTTTGTAAATATTCACAACAATAGTTGCTAATAACACTTTCTGATGTTAGACAACTATTGTTGCTGAATATTTACAAAGAATACGAAAAATAAAATATGAGAATAAATAAAGACAATAAACTTGTAATAAAAATTTATTATCACTAGTCCAATATACACGATACGATAACTATAAACTGATGGTTAATCCATAAAATTATTTATACACAATTACAAAACTCTAAACAATTCTATTAGCTGTTTCAAAACTATAAAAACGCCAAGGTCGCATTTTCTCTCAAAATTAGGTGTTATAAATTATTCGTGCACTGCAAAAGTATAATAGCTAATGTAATTTATACTTTCAATGTGAGATCTAATCATTAAGAACTATTTTACACTTTTATCAACCTTATTTAAAAAAATTTGGTAAAATGCAACATTGGCGTTTTCATAGTTTTGAAATAGCTAATATTACCACACTAACAATGTCAAAATTAAAGTAAAATAGGTCACAAACATTTGATATTTGTGAAACAAGAATACACCAACTGAACCCTACTGACAATATTTGTTACGCAAAAGCTCAATTATTTTGTACAGGTTATATCGACATCAATATTATACTTTTTTCCACTAAGAAAAATAATGTAAGTTATTTATTCAGAGTTTGAGTGTAAAATGACCGCTTTATTTCACGAGTGGTTTATCATCCACGAGGTGAAATAAATGGATCGATTTCCACGAAAAGGAGTTGAATACAAAAAACTTTTTATTCTTTAAATTAGACCCAACGAAGTTTAAAATTGCTTTAAATCTATTAAAAATAGTCTGACGTTTCGTATTAAGAAATGCCAAACAGTTGTCAAAAATTCCTTACACAAGAGAAAAACCGAAAGTTTTTACACTGTCTCGGAGAATAAATAAAAATTAATACTAATATAACCAGATCATTTGAAATGAAACCGAATATTAAGTCAGAAAATGTGTATAAATCAAATAAATATATTTTTAAAAGTAAATTAAAGGCTATAGGCAAATGAAAATAGAAAAACAATGAATACAAGTGCGAGAAATAGTCAAAAGTATTAAAGACATTTATAACCCACATCGACTAGTGCCACAGAGAACCAAAAACAAAGAATGTGAAATCACTAAACCAAAATAATAATAATATTAAACAAATTTAAAAAATTAATAAACTAGAAATTCGTATGGGTGTGTTATTTCAACAGTAATTTGATCAAAGATGTTTTACCCCTCAAAACAAAGATAAATAGAAAGCCAATTGTAGAAATATAACCGCATAAGCATAAGGTTACTTCAAACTATCTTGCCCAGGCAGTGCTGCTTTGAGTGTGTGAAAATATGTATAATGTAAAATAATCAAGGGATGTAAAATTAATAAAAAGTATTTGTATAAAATATTCGAAAGATCAAAAATAAGCATTTGAAAAATAAACATGATTTTAACAATAAATGTTTTCAAATGTTATATCATAATAATTATTTATTTAACGAGTTTGAGTGTAAATCGGACGCTTTATTTCACAAGTAGATTTTTAAACCACAAGTGATATCAAGTGATTTATCATCCACAAGGTGGAATAAATGAACCGATTTACACAAAGAGGAGCTGAACACCACAACATTTTATTCTTCAAATAATACCCAACAATGTAAATTGTTGTAAAATTGTAAAATGTGAAGAAGCACGTTCCCACAAAATACATGTTACACACACATTTTGACGGATTGATTAAAAAAAAAGAGAAAGCAGCTCGTAGAAAGGTTAAAAAAATAACATTCATAAAATTTTGTAAGAGCCTGATTTTATAGTATGGTAACTATTGGCCGGATTATTTTAAGATCAAAAATACAGTAAACGATAAGGCAAAATAATATGTATAAAAACTGAGTTTTCCAAATACTTAAAAAATCCGACCTCTAGTGTTGGTAACCTTAAAAGGATCAGTTTGAATTTATTTCAAATTAATCTTAAGATGGAAACTATCCACGCCACAAAGCGTCGAATTTCAACCACTTTCCTCTAATGATTTACAGCCATTTTAAGTAACATTTTTAAATCATATTTACAGGATACATTTTTCTACCTAGGCTGTAAAGGAGAAAGACTTTTAAAATGCAATCAGTACTTTATTTAATTCAGAAAAAAATCCTGAAATTGAAGAAAAAATTGGTGCTCTTTGAATATTATTACGCATTGAGTGCGAAATGTAACAGTGAGTGTTAAAGACAAAATAAAATACTGTTGGCCCTGTAGTGGACCCTTAAGAATAAGATTTCATTTGAAAATAAATACAAACTGATCCTTTACACTGGTTCCTAAGAGTACTCTGCACTTGTTATACACGCGTTTATACATTTTATGTACTTCAAGAACGCCTATGGCGACTCCTGTAACGCGAATATAACATATGCATTTCTCTTTGCAAAGGATCTTGATTATCGACCTCAAAGTCATTCACTTTTCCAGAAACAATCAAACTCAACTTTTTGAGATATGTAAAAATATAAAATTTTACAAATTTCTCAAAAAGCTGAGTTTTAATTGCTTCAGAATGTGGACAATTGTCGAAATCAAAATCCAAAGACTGTCTTAGGTGGCTGACTATCCTTGCCAGAATTTGATTGTGAAAAAGCACTGTCGGTACGAGTACCTTTAGCTGACTATAAATGTGAAGTAACACCAGAATTACATTCACATTTATATATTTCAGCCTTCTGTGCTCTTCACTATCATATTCCAGCATTTCCACCAGCCGATGATGACGGGGATCTGGATCGCCAGTATGCTGTAAATTACGTTGACAGATGTCACATTCATATTCCCCCAAAGAGAGTTTATGAACAAGAAATCCGCCAATATAACCCACAGCATATGCGTCAAGATCATCACTATCATCATCTACTGGTGGTGGTGGATGCCACTGATCCCTACTACCGTCGCGATCAACTGGCTCTGGAGGCTCAGAAAGAAAATCTCTAATTGTGACCTGCAGGATATCATCGTCTCCTTCACAATTAGAACCACGAGAATGATACGCCGAAAAATTTCTAATTAGCAAGGACTTATAAAAGGGAACGAATGCCTTGCAAGTTGGATTCGTGTAACGAACTCCATATTGTCTTATTTGGCCAAAAAAGTTCTCCAGCGGATCTTGATTAAACGCTCTCGCAGGAAATTGCGTGAAACCAAGCTTTTGCAAAGAATTTTTGATCAAACAAAACCCTTCAAGAGTTCGCTGCCATCCCATCAAACACTTTGGACGAGGGCGATCCTCAGCGTTCTTTGGGAGGAATGCCATATTGCTAAACAATCGTTTCCCTTCTACCCACGTCCTGTAATGAGAACTATTTTGGGTTACCCTTCTTCGCAGTTTTTTCTTTTCAGACTGTCCTCCAAAGCCACCGTTGACACTGTCGAAGATCTGGTCTATCTCCAACAAAAGTTTTGCGGTGTAGTAAGCATCCGGTGGTAACCTCCCGGTTTCTGGTCTGGCAAACTCATTTATCACTGCAGCTACTCGCTGGCTCAACACCTGTGCCGCTAATTTTACTTTCATTTTCCGAATTTTGAATTTGTCCACATGTTGAGCCGAAATTTTTGGCAACAGGCGGAAAACCCTGTTCTTTTCCCGATCAATTTTAACCACCCTCTGAATATATGCCCACTTAGCAACCCCCCGCTTTTGTTGCCCCCTTACAACATAGGTAAACTGACAATCACGCTCTAAGAGACCATTCCGGAATGCCTTCAAAAGATGAGGAGGGTCAAACAATGGAATCACTTCCTGATATTGATTATCAGGAAGCGGAACCCTGATCACATTGTCCTGAACCACATCATCTTCTGAAGCTCGCACTCTTTTAGAATGATCTAATAGAGCGTTGATTGCCTTGATGTTGTTGCTACCCATGTCGCAAACGGAGGCAACGATATTTAACCCCACCGCGGTAGCTGCAGCAACAATTTGTTTGTAGAAACTAACAATATTGCTGGCTTTCATCGCGGATTTACAGAAGGCAAAAGCTACAGGTTGCTTCCACCGTCTGTAAACACCACGAATCATAAAGACAGCAACATGGTCAGCAACCTCTCCAGTCCGTGTCGTACCGTCATCCTCAAATCCTATGACTCTGTCCTCATGCGGCAAATAGTCCAAATGAGGCTGTATTTGTATCTCATCAAAAATGAGGACACAAATACGATCTTTCTCATTTGGGCCTACTCGCCGACTGAGAACTTCAATCATATGATTTGAAATGCCCGGTCGAATAGAAACTTTACCGAGAGTTGCCTTCAGTGTGCGTTCTGACGGTAGTATAAACATCTTAGAAAGAAGTCTATACGTTCGAGGACTGCTTTTGTGAATAGCAATGGCGTCAGCCTTGTCCTCAAACGTAAAACTTCTTGCCTTAGATTTACACTTATAATTTCTCAATTGACTTTCTAAAAATCGTTGCTGAACAGGAGTAAGTTCCTCAATCAAATGCCGCACTGCTTCATCTTTTGCTATATCTCTCGCCACCTTTAATTGGTTTCGAACATTTTCCAACTTTCTCACGCGGTTTCTTAATGATCTGGCCAAACTGTACAGCTTCATTTCGTCTTCGCTAAAAGCGACTTTTTTTTTCTTAATTCCCAGTTGGGATAAAATTGCTACAAGAATACATTTTATTAAACGATTACGAGTCACTTAAATCTTAAACTTACGTTTATGCTTCCTTTCTGTAGGAAGGAGATGTTCTGTAACGAATACAAAAACAATATAATAACTAATAGCTGATATTATTGTTACTTACCTCTTTGAGTTTTTATAGGCCTAGCCTCCTCGGTCTCAGTGCTTTCAATGTCGTACGCTAAAACATTTATAATTAGTTTATTTCCTGTACTATACTAGCAAATATAATCCAATTATGATTATAAATACATATACAAACTGATCCAGAATTACTGAGTTTGTTGGCAATACTGAATTCAAATTTTAAAAGATATTAATTGAGTACTCCTCCAGCTAACAACAATTTAACAATCTTGTGGGGTTGTACGTCAAATAAATGTCTAAAATAACCAAATCTGTTTGCAGTGTTTCAAATTATAAACAAAAATACTTTCAAATTTGTTGCTAACAGTCTCAGTATTTCAGGATCAGTCTGTATTAAACAAGAGCATAAATGAGTTCACCAATGTATGATAAAATTAAAAATGTACAAATTATATCAAACATGCAAAATAGCGCTTTAGCAATATGAAACTTACTCAAAAAGTGAGACGGTCCAGCTTCAACTACAGGGCCGGACTGGCGACTCATTCCTGAAGGCCCTGGTTGCGGTTCATCAAATTCTGTTGAAAGTGGTTATTTAGTTTTTTAAATTACTTTTACAAAAAATTTACATGATTATTCAGTATTCTAACCAAGATACATTCTAACTAATATAGCTATTAACTATTCATGCTGCTTTTTTATTTAACTATAATTACAACATTGTAAAAGATTACTTACATTGTCGAAACGCTGGACCAAAACGCAGTAGTAATAATTGTTTCTGCTAAACAAGTAATAATAAGTATACACAATTACTACTTAGCATGCACTAAGTTTCCTGAAAAAACAAATCCAGAAGTGGCAGAAATTTTAGACTTCACTGTTGACGAGATTTTAAAATCACTTACGATGAAACAAACCACTGAAGTAGAAACCTGAACAAACTGAAAATACATAACTACATAAATTAAAGTGCTAAATATGCCCATTCTTCCCTATGTTCAATTTGAAAAAGGACACACCAATGCATTGAGAGTTTTGCTATGCAACTAACATGCAACTAATTAGACCACACACTGCCAAAAATGTTCAAATTGTTAATTAAATTCTGCAAGATTATTCAAGTAGAAAAAAAATTGTTAAATGCGTTAATCGTTAGGTAACGGTATTAAGAAAAGAATGATTAATTACTACACTAAATATTCGAAATGACTTGAAATGTTCGTTGTATGGCTTTAATTGAAGAAATGTTATGAACTAGGTGTATTGCTCACCCCAACTATGTAATGTGTTGTATATCAAATTTCTTAATTTTCCTTTTTTAAGCAATATAAATTACATTTATACCCGATTTTGACACTGACAATTGTTTATTTAAAAAAACCTATAATACCTTTGATTGACTACATTAACTAAACTGCAGACCAACATCTATTTCCATTAGCAGACATGCAGTGATTTTGATGCACTACATTTTATTCTACTTTTTAGATAAATATTCCCATTTACTAGAAGAAAATAAAACAGAATAGAATAGGAAGTAATAGAATACCTGTTTCCGGTAAAAGACCAACACCTTCAACCAGAAAGCCTAGCCCAACACCCCCCACCCCAGGCCCTACCACCCCAGGCCCTACCACTTTAGATCCCGATGCCATCTCCAAACTTTCCATGGAAATTTTGGCACCTGTAATCCAAAAAACGTTAAAACATGTGCGTTTTGCATTAAACAATCTTACGTTTTACTGGAATGTCTCCTTTTGATGGAGTTACTCTTTTCCTAGGAGACACCCCAGCCTGCTCCAATAAACACGATGCCTCTTTTTCCGGAGTAAGAAAGTCTGGGATGACCGACACCTTTGAGGGAGTGGTAGGCTCTGTGTCCAAAGGTGATGTTCGCTTACCACCTTCCCCATCTAAAACGAAACTTTATGAGTAAAGTCATACTACAAAAGTAATAATCTCACTTGTTGACAAGTCAACAGATGGTACCGCATTTGGTTTAAGTTTGGTGGTGCCCTCATAAAAATCATGTGCACTAAAATGCTTGTGACACACATAGCTGAAACAGATTTAATGCAATTGAATGTAAAACATTTCCTTAGCTACGATGGCTACGATGTTATTTGTTATAAACATGTAAACGTACACCTTTAATACAGACTGATCCCGAAATTCTATCTGTTGTCAATACTGAATTTAAATTTTAAAGGATACGAATGAACTACGCTTCCAGTTGAGAATAATTCAACAATCTTGTGGGGTTGTACGTCAAATAATCGTCAAGATTTAATTTTTCTCGATCAGTCTGTATTATGTGATTGTTAATAAAAAGCTAATTTACAAAACAATTAGTTGATATCAAATTTCAAATCGGTATTATGTAAACTGACGTTTGGCAATGCAGAATTAATGTATTAATTAAATTATTATTTTTATTATTATTATAGGTATTAAAAGTTTGCCGCTTCTTACCACGATAAACGAACAATGATAGTATATGCAAAATTTGGTTTTATTAGTTGCCTGAGTGGATAAAAATTGGTACTTTTCACAAATTTCATAGAATTAGAATAATTAAATGCGGCAAATTGAAATTCCAGAACCACCTGAGATCCTACACTCTCTTATAAACAGTCCGTATATTTACCATTTTCTGGAAAGATGGTAATATGAGTGGTCCACCAAGCTAGGGTTGTTCACAGCAACCTTCCACTTCCGGCACCTGTCTAATCCTTTTTTAGGATTTGGGAAGCGGAACATAGGCCTCTGCCTGTTCTCGCACCCAGGGACAACACAACAATTACGGTTCGTCATGATTTCCTAATATCAACCAATTATTTAGAATACGGCGTGAAAATTGAAATAAGTCCTTACCTCTTAGCTGTCCTAATGATAATCCTAACTATAATTATCCTAAATACTAAAACTAGTTGAAAATCCTGTAAACAAAAACATAAGTATTTTTCTACATTTTGCTCACAATTTAGATGTACCTAACACTATAATTTATATTCCCTCAATAAAAAAGTTCAAAAATAAAATACACACACAAAAAAAAAACACAAAACAGTATTAATATCACATAAAACAAAGCCTAAGGCGAACACCAAACAAACGAAGCACAAAATGGCGATTTGCACAATGGCAATATTTACTTTTTAAATTGCGTCATCCACTGTTAATTTCTGCCGATAATATAGGTAGCTTCGCTAAAATTGACTACACGTGTGTGCGACATCTGCGATGGCCAGCCGAACTACAGTCGATTTTGAATTTGGCGCTTATACTTGGCTTGGTGCATTTAGGTGTCGCATCAGTTTTCAACGCATCGGCGACCTGTTCACCTTGCTATCAAAGGTCGCGATTATAGTGATGAAGTTCCACGTGATTCTGTTGTTTTGCGCTTACGTCATTGGCCAGAAGGCGCCGCCGCTGCCCGCCGCCGACAAGGCGCTCGTCGAGCACTACAAACTGGCCCTGGAGGCGGTGTTCGGCGTCGGCATCCGCCTCCAGGCGTTCCTCGACGGCGGCGAAAGCGACAACTTCCTCGTCAGTCCGATCAGTGCGACTGTTATTCTTGGCCAGTTGATTCTTGGAGCTGAAGGCGAGTTCCGGAAGCAATTAGTCGAGTTATTGGCCTTGCCCAAGGGTCACCTCTACGAAAACGATGTCTATTACATCGAAAACAAGAAGAATGTCACGTTGCAACAGTTGCCCTATTCCACGCTGCACTTACAGCTGTCCAACCTGCTGAAGGCGCTGGAGAGTGGCAAGGATGAAAGGAAACACTTTATGCTCAAGCAGAAAAGTGCGCTTTTTGTCGACAACACAGTCGACTTGAATAAAACGTTCAGAGGCAATCTGAGGAACTTTTATCAGACGAGGATCAAGTTCTTCGACTTTCAACACAAACAAACAGAGGCCTTGACGTAAGTAACGAATGCGGGGCAAGACACACATTTTTACAATAAAATATTAATTAAAAAGACAATTATAGTGGACCTTTTAAGTTTTTCCGAACTTACCTTTAATTGGTCTAATTAATAGAGGAAAATAATTTATTTGGGCGTAAGATCCTCAGGCATGATTTCTGAGAACAACCATATTTGCAGTTACAAAAAGGCGAATAATTGCTAAGCTTCGGGTAATTTAATAAAACAAAACAAGACAAAATTTACAATAGGTGTGATTGGTTAAAAATAAAATAGGGTGAAATTAGAATACACTTAATCAAAGACTAAAAAAGCTAATTAATATGTTCTTAAAAGAGTTCAGTGATTATTCTTAAGGATAGTATCGCACTCGATATGGAAAATAAGTTTACGTTAAGAACATTTAATTCGCACCTTTTGTTTGGTCACCTTATTTTTTATAATAATTAAACAGAAACCCGATAAACTATGGCCCCGAACCACAAATGTTGGCAAATTGGCGGTAATTTCAAATAACAGGACACCTTCTTGTAGCTGGATCAACACCTGGGTGAGCAACAACACCCGGGGCCTCATCACCTCCATCCTCCCTGAGCCCCCCTCCCCCAGCACTCGCTCGATCTTCGCCAACTTCATCTACTTCAAGGCCGACTGGGAACTTCCCTTCAGCCACGAGCTGAACCGTGAGGGCCTTTTCAGCGTCACGGCCACCGAAACAATCCCAGTAACTTACATGATCAACTTCCTCGAGCAAATTCCCTACTTTGAATCCCCCGATTTCCGCCTCATCTCCATCCCCTACGTCAACCAAGAGCTCGGCATGTACCTAATCCAGCCGAGCAGCAACAGTCCGTACAAATACGACATCAAAAACTTTGTCCAAAATTTGAAATCGCGCCAGATTTTGGAAAGTGTGGAACAAGCCCGTCGTAAGGACGTCGTGGTCAAAATCCCGAAAATGTCGCTGCGGTACAGCTTCAGTCTCCTGAACCAGTTGAAGAAATACAGAGCGTTCAAAAAGACAAACATTAAAACCAACTCGACGAACGTGGTCGACAAGCTCGACGATCGAGTCGATGCTTTCAACAACTTCACAAAAGTGGACGAAAAGGACGTTTTTCTGACCGCGGCTGCCAGTAACGGGGGCTTGCGAGTCGACGAAATGGTCCAACAAGTCGCCATCACGATCAACGAAAAGGGCACCGAAGCCGCCGCCGTCACCGCCGCCACCATCGACTACATGGGCGGCTCGAAGAACTTCGTGGTCGACCGCCCCTTCGTCTTCTTCATCCGACACGAGGCCACCGCTGCGACCCTCTTCTGGGGCACCGTCTCCAAGCCCAAATAGCCAAGACTGAACTAGTGATAGTGTCATTGTATTTATTTATTTTCTAGTTAAATAAACGATTTTACCTTTGTGTTTGTTTCAATCGGCGTCGTCGTCGGACGAGTCGAGACCGCTGCTAGTGTCGGTGTCTAGCGTGGCGCAAGCCAGGCATTTCTGGCCCGAGTCTTGCCAACACTCGGGACAGTATGCGAAATGGCATAATTCGTTCGGACAGACGTGGAATTTTGAGCGGCATAAAGGCTCCACTTCTTTGCACATCAGGCATTTGCGCCGGGCGCCGGGGAAGAGTTGCAGGAAGCGGAACAAACGGGGGAATTTTATTTGCAGGACCATGAAGACGTTCAGGTCGTCTTGGAGGCGGCGCTGGCGCACCAGTTTCTGGATTTTTTTCTTCATGAATCTGGACAAATACCTTCTTTGTAACTAACAAAGTTACAAAACAGACAAGGTTTTAACAGATAATAACAATATTTTGCGATCTCTTCTAACGATTTTGAGAAGTTTAAAATTTATGCAAACATCTTAGTTTATTTTGATAAGTTTAATAATTTAGCTCGATTTGCAATAAAAATCGAACTTTTAGAAAAAATGTAGGTACTAGTAAAACCTTTCAGCACCCATTTTTTAACGATTTCGTATTGTTTTTATTTAAGTAAATATTTTTGTTTTTAAAAGTAACATTTTTAAAGAGTTTCTCCTGTTTCTGTTCCTACTGCTCCGAAAAGAATCTTTGGCAGTCTATTTGAAATTTAAAATTTGAATATAATTATATTAAACCAGTTATACCACTTAATTTTTGTACGGAAGACCTGAGCGATTAAAACATGAATCAATATCATCAGCTTGAACTACGACTTTTACTACAACAAGCAAAATAAAATGTCATAATCTAGATTTCAATTGTAAAAGACATTTTTATTTTAAATCATAAATTGTACATTTTTCATTAGACGTTGCGGTTTGAATCCAAACTAATTACCATTTTCCACCTAATAATTTTAAGGAAATATCTCGCATTAAATCAACGTCCATCTTGTTCTGTAGATTAATCTATAATCAATAATTTGTTTTATAATAATTGAACTTCCAAAGTTTTATTGTTAAAAATTTCAGTATTTTTTCAATAAGATCAACAAAAATTGTAAAATAATTAAGATCTCTCATTGAAAGTGTAAATTACATTGGCTATAATTTTTTTTGAAGTGCATTAATAATCTGTAATAGCAAATTTTGAGTGAAAATGCGACGTTGGAGTTTTTATAGTTTTGAAACAGCTAATACTAAGGAATAACACCTACATGTTTTGTTTATTTATAGTGATGTTTACTTTATTTATAGTGATAAATAGTGAGAAATCATTTTAAAAAATTAGGGGACATCAGAGAGTTTCAGAGAAAATCATGATTGAATCAAAATTAATTAAAGCCTAAATTACAAAATTTAGACTGCGGTTGATAAATTTGATGTAGTACTATTTGATATTAAATGTGGAATAGTAGATAATGAAAATAGTAAAATCAACACTACGCTACTTCTGAATCCAAGAACTACTCAAGAGTTATAAATGGCTCTAAAACTGTATTGGAATATATTTTCACAATGCGAGTATTTATTTACGAATAGAATTTCTGAGATCGCGAACCGACCACAGGTTTAATTTCTGTATTAAAATTTTCTTGGGATAATAATTATATTTATACAAATAGATCGAAGTGCCAAAGGCGAATTATTAAGCTTGTTTTATACCAACGCTTTAAAGTCTTTGGAAAATAAAACTTTTTTTGTAGCTGTTTTTAGCTGAGAAATTGTTTCCCTATACCTGTAGAAGCCCACCCTGCGTCGCAACGTCTCATTGTAAATGTGCAAAATTCGCCTCTTTTCCCACTTTCTGTAAAACATCCCGCAGATGGCGTGCCGCAGCCTTTGCGTGTACATATTGACCAGAATCAGCAACCACAGGACGAAATACGTGCCATAAATCTTGTAAATGTAGTAACTGGGGAGTAGGGAAGGTTGTGGTAAACACTTCTCGTTACTCCTTTCGATGTGAATCCGTTTCTTGATATTGAAACCCTTAATAACCGATCGCAACAAATTAGCAATCATCCCCGTCCCTTTCACCTCCAATTTCATGTCATGCCGCCCAGTCTGGACGTAGTCAATCCTAGCATGCCGTCTCACCAAGTCCAGACCTTCGTAGAAGAGACGGTCAAGCAGAATGAATGTTGTAGCGAACAGAACTTCGAGTAACAGGTGAACAGTTTGCCAGAAGAGCTGCTGGTGTTCGCTTTTTAAGGGGCGAGGGGTGCAAGGATCGACGAGTTTTTTCTTCTCGATTTTTTTTAACGGAAGGACTGTGTACTTCCCCTGTTGCCTCCGCCTGGCATCAATGCGGCGGTAGTACGTCGTGACGTAAATATTATCAAACTGGATGTCGGTCAAGTACTTGTCGAGGTACGTGGACGCGTTCATGATAATCCTCAGGAAGATGAAGGCGAGGATTCGCTTCAAAATGACCATCAGCTGGCGCAAAACCGCCTTCTTGGCGTTGACCGTGTGCAGAATCGCCTTCGCCGTCTCCCGACTGTCCCTCAAGTCGATCAGTTGCTTGATTTTCGGGAGCTGGTACTGCAAGCGCACGTTTTTGAAGTTGTCCGAAAACTGCGAGCGCGATTTTTTCAAATAGGCGTAACCGTCGCCAAAACCCGGATCAATGTCCTTGGAGGGGTCACACCGACTGACCCCTCCAAGCGCCTGGGCAATGTTGCACACAAAATCCAGCTTCATGGGCCAGCAGATCAACCAAGCCGCCACCCAAGTCACCGCCTCGTAGCACTTATCGTAAGCTTTGGCAAACATCTCTCTGCAGTTTTTCGCCGCTTTGGTGAACTGGTCCTCGCAGCGCATCTCAATCTTCTTCAGGTACATTTTTTCGAAACGTTCGGCTTCGCGCTTCTCGCCCACGGCGTCGTACTTCGCCCCCAGGTCCTTGCTGCGTGCCGTGTCGCCCGTCTTGGCGTCCATGTAGTCGTTCTCCTCCTTCATTCTCCTCATTTCGGCCGCGTCTTCGACCTCGCCCACCACCGGCGCCGACACGTCCCGGATGGAGCGCATGGTGTCCTTCACCTCGTTGACGTCGGCCTTCATGCCGAAGAGGGCGTCCGAGAAGGGCTTGAACATGAGCTCGAAGCGGGTCTTGGTGAGGTTGAAGGTGAGGGAGGTGGTGCAGGCGAACACGCGGACCACCTCGCGCCCGTTCACGGTGATGTTGTCCACGGGGCCGGAGAGGATGTAGGCCAGGACGAAGGTTTTGATGACGCCGCGGCCGACTTTGCCGCCGAAGCTGGGCAAGGTCAGGAGGGTGATGCAGCGGATCTGGGACGAGAAGGCGTTGCCGAGGCCCAGGAGCAGGCACATGGCCAGGGCCATGGTGGTGGAGGCGCCGGCGGTGAAGTTCAAGTCGATGAGGATCAGGAAGTAGAAGCCGATGCCGAGCAGGACGCCGAAGAAGAAGCTGAAGAGTTTTTTCAGGACGGTGTGCTCTTTTTGCGAGAAGATCACTTTGTAGAGGAGGAGGGAGGAGCGGCGGAGGGTGTCTTTGAAGAAGTTGCAACAACATAGTCGCATTGTTGGCAGTTTGACAGGGGTTGACTGTCATCTTGGCAAGATGTTTGGCGCTAATTATTTTTTTCACGTTTTTATCGACCAGGCTTCTAAGACTGAATTATTAATAACGCAAAAATGGAGTTTTAAAGAAGTATGAATAAATAAAAAAATTTTTACGTATGAAAATAATCAATTGCAATTGAACATTTCTCTAATTTTGCCAAAATTCGGTGCATAATTCCTTCTAATAACAATTAATTACTGCACAAAAATATTACTTTTTAAGTCATTCTAAAATCTAGAAATGACGATGTTTAAATGATGTTTTGTGAAAAAAAAAAAAAAAGAAAAAAAATGTCGCTAGCCTCTAAATTATTGTCTTTTTGAAGTTTTAATTTTTATTTATTAAAGTAACTTTTTTCAGTTTTGGGACTATAGCAACATTTTTTACGTATTTTTTGAACAAAACATTTAATCATTCTTGACACTAGAAAATTTCGATTAATTTATTATTAACTATTTCTATACCAATACTATTTCTAATTTTATTAATACAGTGAAACTTCCCATAATGGACATCTCCACAACGGACATTTTTGTAGAAACGTAACAAAACCCATATTAAAGTTTTCAGCTCTCATTAGTGGACACCTCTCTACAACGGACAATTTAAGATTTCCCATCGGTGTCCGTTGTTGAGAGGTTTTACTGTATTAATTCTGTTTCTAATTAATTAACATAATTTATTATAAGGAATAAATACAAAATATCAGCACATGCTGATTTCTGTTTTGGTTTGAGCATATATTAATTGTCTCTTATAAATATTTAGAACTTTTTTTAACTTAAATCTTTTGCTAAAAATTTCTACTAGTGATTTTCCAGTTATCAACGGAAATAGGTTTTGTCCATTACATTTATTGTTAGTAATTTTGTAAATTGTTGGTCGTAGGACAATATTTTTTTGCAAAGGAAAGAAAAGTATAAAGAGCTTTAGATTTAGGCAAAAAATGAAAAATTCAAATGTTGCAAAAAAATTGGTTTACCGAAAAATTTGGCCTGAACAAATGGTTTTGCTTAAGACTTTTATTTTACTAAGTATGCAAATTATTATTAATTTATTTAAAATTATTCTGTACCTAAAATCTTCTTTTAAACTGATACTTCTACATGCAAATTTTTCTTGGGTTCTGCCTTTAATAATGTTCTTTATTCATGTAATTATTACTGCTATTTACTACTACATAAATAATATATTATTATTATTATTATTATTATTATTATTATTTTGTTTTGTTTATGCAAAAAATATTTTTTTTGTCAATTACGAGATAAATATTTCACTAAATAGACATATTTTACCAAAAAAATACAAAATTCTTAATAGCTTTCAAATTATCAACGAAAATAGGTTTTGTCTATTTTTGTATTTCTTAGCAGTTTTCTTGATATTTTTTGCAGAAGATAAGAAAGAAAAAGAACTTTTCAACGATGAAAAATTAATATAATCTCAGTAAAAATGAAATAAATCAAACATATAGTCGGTTCTATTTAATTTTTTTACACATTTAAAAATTCACGAGAGGATTCCTTAAGATTCTAAAGACATAAAATGTGCATAAAACGCTATTATTGTGTTGAGTTTGAGCTTTTCAAGGTTTAAATATGCCAAAAATTCTACTAAAACTTTTCAATCGAAAAAACTTTATAACTTTCGACAATAGACGCTGAATACGAAGGAATGGGGTTAAAATTCCTTCAGATAAATAGATAGTTTTTGAGAAACAGTCGTTTGAAATCGTTAAAAAACTGCTATTCATCACAGTCTTTTCTGGGGGCTCCGAATTTAGCAAAAAATAAAAAAAATGTTTTGCTAAAGGACTTAAGTCTTATAATTTTGGCCAGAAAAGAGCAAAAATCGTGTTGAAAATTAGTGAAATTGAAGTTATTGATGATCAGAAAGTGGAAGCCGATCCGTCAAGAGACTTTTTCATTTAAGTACCGAACTTGAATTTCCTGACACGAATAAAAACACTTAAATATTTTATTAATTTCAAGTATTTACAAATTTTTTCTGATATAAATCTTTTTTTCGTCGATCTTGGTGAGTCTCGGTCCGAATTTGACTAGATTTTAACGCCCTACTGGGATTTCTTCTTGTTACTTATTTCCTCATTCGTTCCATCATTTTTGTCAATTTTGGCTTTCAAAACTGGCATCTGTCGCATCAATGACACTCTCATCGGACAAACCTTGCGAGAAATGGTCATCACACATTGGTTTATTCCTCAGTTCCAACAGTTTGTTCAGTCGCACATTCTCCTCAATGAATCTGATCTCGGAGGGCGAATTGAGCTCCGGCTTGGACAGAAACTTGTGTATGAAATTGGGCAGCGGCTCCTCCTTCATGTTATCAAAGCTCTGGGTTTGCAAAATCTGCCCATTTTCCAGCCTGCTGCACGTCTGCCTCACACACGCCGCCGTCGACGAGAACGAAACGCTCGCCAGGTACTTCTCCTCCTGGTGCTCCTCGTAGCAGCGTCCCCGGTGCAGCACCAGGACGTGCTTGGAGACGACTCTGGACGTGGACGCCGACTGGCCCCGGCACACGTTGGTCTCCTTCCGCGACTTGGGGAGGCTCTTGGTGGCGCGACTCATCCTGCGTTTGCACATTTTCACTAGAATTTTGACACAATGTGTCAAAGCTGAAACTGTAACATCTGCCCGGCCCTACCACCGGCCGCTCGCCTGAAACCTGGCTTATTCTTGGACTGTAGTCTGGTGTGCGTGCTGGCAGTGAAGACCTCGACGACTCGGCGCTCGACCGACCCGCACGTGGTGAGTCCAAGCCGCCCCGATCTCGCCCCCATTGAATTATCCATTTTTCGCGTGTTATGCAATTCGCGCTTCCTGCCGCATTGTTTCGCACATTTGCATAAATTTATAAATTGGGTTTTTTTGTGTAAATTTTGGCCGATTTCGTGCCGAGACGACAGGTGTGTTTCGAGAGATGCAGTGATTGGCTACACATGGCCTTCCAGCAGCTGCAAACTCCGAAACAGAACAGATTCCGGCAGTGGTTTAGGCCCGGGTCGGCTCACACCTGGCGTTTTTCAAACAGGTATTACTTTTCGGACATTTAATCCGGAGGAAAGTCCAAGAGGTTGGATGGAAATTTGGGGGTTGGGGTTGGCGTGAAATTGTCGACGGAATGCGGGACAGATGGTGGATGGGGACTGATCTACCCCAATGTTTTTGTTAGAAAATTGTTTAATAATTTGTAAAACGGTTTCATAATTTACATCTAAGTTAACTCAAGCACTGTTAACTTAAATCTTTTGCTAAAAATTTCTAATAGCGATTTTCAAGTTATCAACGGAAGTAGGTTTAGTCCATTACATTTATTATTAGTAATTTTGTAAACTGTTGGTCGTAGGACAATATTTTATCGACTTCTAAGGCTGAATTATTAATAACGCAAAAATGGAGTTTTAAAGAAGTATGAATAAATAAAAAAATGTTTACGTATGAAAATAATCAAGTGCAATTGAACATTTCTCTAATTTTGCCAAAATTCGGTGCATAATTCCTTCTAATAACAATTAATTACTGCATAAAAATATTACTTTTTATGTCATTCTAAAATCTAGAAATGACGATGTTTAAATGATGTTTTGTGAAAAAAAAAAGTAAAAAAAATGTCGCTAGCCTCTAAATTATCGTCTTTTTGAAATTTTAATTTTTATTTATTAAAGTAATTTTTTTCAGTTTTGGGACTATAGCAACATTTTTTACGTATTTTTTGAACAAAACATTTAATCATTCTTGACACTAGAAAATTTCGAATTATTTATTATTAACTATTTCTATACCAATACTATTTCTAATTTTATTAATACAGTGAAACTTCCCTTAATGGACATTTCCACAACGGACATTTTTGTAGAAACGTAACAAAACCCATATTAAACTTTTCACCTCCCATTAGTGGACACCTCTCTACAACGGACAATTTAAGATTCCCCATCGGTGTCCATTGTTGAGAGGTTTTACTGTATTAATTCTGTTTCTAATTAATTATACATAATTTATTATAAGGAATAAATACAAAATATCAGCACATGCTGATTTCTGTTTTGGTTTGAGCATATATTATTTGTCTCTTATAAATATTTAGAACTTTTTTTAATTTAAATCTTTTGCTAAAAATTTCTAATAGTGATTTTCAAGTTATCAACGGAAATAGGTTTTGTCCATTACATTTATTATTAGTAATTTTGTAAACTGTTAGTCGTAGGACAATATTTTTTTGCAAAGGAAAGAAAAGTATAAAAAGCTTTAGATTTAGGCAAAAAATGAAAAATTCAAATATTGCAAAAAAATTGGTCTAACACGTTTGTAATCTTTATTTTTTTCCGAAATTTCTTCCTTCTTGTTATTTTCTTCTTGTTTTATTTTCTGTTATTTTTCTTTAGGTTTTTTTAGTTTTAGTACAGTCAATTTTTGTAATTTTGATTTCTTTTATTTAATTATTTATTTATATATTTATTTATTTATTTATTTATTTTTCTGTTCATTTAGTTTTTAGTAGCTAATGGAATTAACTTCGAATAGCAACTGAGTTGTATTTACAATTCTAAGGATCGGTTTACAGAAAGCGAAATTAAGATTTAATTCAAAATTAAACTAATTCGAATTAAGTTGTCATTTAACATGCATTGACAAATGTCAAGTTAATCGCGATTAAAATTTAATTGCAATTAAAATGTTCTGTAAACGGGCTCTAAGTCGGCTTATTATTATCTTTATTAAAATAGAAGACAGATTAATAAAAAATATAGCAAACCCCTATTCAGTAAAGAACTTCGGATAGAGAATAAAGCACAGAATGGGGAACAAAAGGTAGAAAATATACATAATAATAAGAAGAAAAAAAAAGAAATAAAAAAAAGTAACAAAAGACAGATAATAGAACAAACTAGAGAAAAAAATTCCGGACTTTAATGAATAGAAACATTTTTTTTATTTAACCTAAGAAACCACTTTCAGCTGTTTAATATTATTAAATGATTTTTTTATTGATCATTCGTTTTTGTTTTCTTTATTTTATTTTTTCACGTTTTAGAGTAGATTTTAAAAGTGGTAGGTAACATTTTAAAACACATAGTTTAGATAAAAATAGACAAAAAGACACGATTTTTGCAACTGTATTGTATCAAAAGTGCATTTCTTCGGGCTTCAACTCGACAAACTTCTTCGACTTGTTTTATTTTCTGTTTTTTTAGGTTTTTTTAGTTTAAGTACAGTTATTATTATTATTATTATTATTATTATTATTATTATTTTGTTTTGTTTATGCAAAAAATATTTTTTTGTCAATTACGGGAAAAATATTCCACTAAATAAACATATTTTACCAAAGCGAATACCCAATAATCTGGGGAACCGATTGGTGTCAAAAAAATACAAAATTCTTAATAGCTTTCAAATTATCAACGAAAGTAGTTTTTGTCTATTTTTGTATTTCTTAGCAATTTCTTTGATATTCTTTGCAGAGGATTAGAAAGAAAAGAGCTTTTCAACGATGAAAAATTAATATAATCTCAGTAAAAATGAAATAAGTCAAACATATAGTCATCTAGTTATATTCCTCTGATAACCATCAACTATCATAAAAATGAATTCGATTTTTTCCAAGCAATTTTTTTGCACCATTTCAATTTTTTTAAATTATTTATTGATGAATTTGCTATGTGTGTTAAATTGGAGATTTTTTCCAAAAGTTTAATGTTGCAAAAACTTCGAATTATTTGCTGGTTACTTGAAGTTAGTAAACTTTCAACATTAGTTTCACTCGACCTAAACCTTTTAACATCTTTCTCGTTGTTATTTACGCATTTTTTTTACCACAAAATGCAAAAGAAAATTTGATTTAAACGAAAAATGGGGAAAAACCACACGCTACGCCACTGGTTTGTGTTTTTTAATTGGACACCTCTGTGTCTGGCCTGCGGCACGTCCGCCCTCCCTTTGCAATTTTAAGGGAATTTTGTGTCGAATAATGAGCAAAGTGTGGATAAACAATCCGGCCACGTTCCTAATTGAATAAAGATTAAAGAATTCCTCGTGTGCAGTACGTGGAGTGAACAATGGGCCCGTGTTTATGTCTCATGAACAATTCAAATCAGCGTTAAACTGAGCATTAAAAGCGGCAGCAAGTCGCTGGACTCGAATCGATTGTTGTGGTCATTAGAGGGATTCCGTATTTAGCTGATTTACTGCTCGGTTAAATTTAAAATTAGAGCGGCGTGTAGTGTTTGGATTTTGTGGCAGTGAGACGACAGGACGAGGGAAATGCTGGCCCCTATCTCCTCATTTGAGTTATGTTTAATATTTCTTCAAGGAATAATACGGGATGTAAATGATTGCTGGCACAGCTGCGAGAATACAAATCAGGCGTTTTTTAATTAGCTACAAAACTTTGTGGTAATACCATGACGTATTTACATATTATAGTGTAATAACACTTCCGGTGTGAGTGAATTTCAATTTTGGGGGGATTTGCATATCGCATTTTACCGTTTTTTCTTCTTGGGAATGAGAAGCGATCGATTCGCGTGATAGTGCGGCGGTGTCAAGGGAATGGAAAGATTTCGAATGCATTTTTTATAAATTGTAAAAATATTTCACTCTTTCTTGTTTACCTTGGAAAAATTGATTAGATCCGTAAGGATGATCGGTTTGTGTTGTGTTGACGTAAATTCGAGCGTTCGATACGAGAAAATGCGTCTGATAAACTTCGCAGGAATTGGAGTGTCAACTTATACGTATCAGACGTCCAGCGGTTTTAATTAGAACGAGATTGTTTACGTCTATTATCAGAATAACTGCTAAAATCGCCACTTAATCATCAGAATTTTTCCTGCTTTTGGAGAGAAACACGGGTTAAATGATGGACTACCAGGACAGACTCCACAAGGAACCCTCTGTATAACGGACGGGGACAAAAAAATCTCCAATTACCATAATCACCATAATGATAATTACCATTTGTGCACTTGTTTATTAAAAAAAATATTTTTTTTGTTAAAATTGCCCCCCTCCCATTAGCGTACACCTCTCCACAACGGACAATTAAAGATTCAGCGGTGTCCGTTGTTGAGAGGTTTTACTGTACCAATTCAAATTTTGAAGGGTCATTTGTAGAGTTCGGGCTTTTTAGCACTAAAATGACAGAATTACGTAAGCGCTAAAATAAACTTAAAATTTAAGCAAAAAATTGAAAATATGCCTAAAAAAACTTTTTCAAATTTAAAAATTTATTTGTCAAATGTTTAACAAAAACAAACTTTTATGAAATAAAAACTAATTACTACATCATCAAGCAATTTAAAAAAATTACGAATATTTTTTCCTTATTTTCTGGATAAATGTATTTCTTTTTTGAAGGCAGGGGTGCCCAAAATTAAGTAACCCGGGCGGCAATGCACCTAAATACGCCACTGGAGAGAAGTAATTCTCTTCAGAAACTAAACAAAGTTTTTTATTCAAATTTTTCAAAACTGGTGAGATGTTTACCAGAAAAAGGATAACAAATTTTGACTGTGTTTTTTACTTTTGACCTGCATTTAAGCTTGAAAAAAAAATAAAATTTTTAAGTTTAATATAAAACACCGTCAATATGCGGCTTACTCTTGTCAATATGTACCCGGCGCCTTAGCCGTGTAATATTGCAACTTTCCGCGGAAATGGAAAAGTTTGTTCTTTCACAGAAGCAGCAAAAACGCACCGTGAAGTCGGAGCATTTCTTGAAACATTGAATAAAAATAGAGAAATGGCTTTGCTTCCAGCGTGAAACCGGCGAAATTTTTCATCGTCTCTATTCCCGTCGTCGTAGCCAAACAATCATTCCCCGTTTATTTATTTCGTTAAATGTTTATTGGAATTCCTGGTGTCCGCTGCTTCCTGCTCTCGGTAATAACCTTTAGCAACTTCCTTCGCCCCGTTTTGAATCTTAATATCCAGCATATCGACGTCCGAATCAATAATCCCATAAGGCGCATGTCCGCCATCGCGCGTATTGTTGCCGGATCAAAACTAACTTCCGGCGACGCTCGCGACGCCTGAATAGACGGCTTGGCGCGTTATGGAAGCGTCGGCATCTTTGGCAGAAGGTCGAGTGAGCACAAGTGTCCTTGTGATGGTTTAATTGAGATGTGAACAGCGAGAACCAGTTGCGCTGCTAAAATGGTAAGCACTCGACTTTATTCACACCGGAGGTGTTTTTTTCCGAGAGCTTGCTCCAATCAAAACAAATCCGAGCCTAAACAATGGCAGGGCATTGACCATCGTAATTGTTTGGGGTATTTCGCTAGGTGTGGTCTGAAAAACTCAAACTTATCGATTGTGGGATTATTAGGCACGCCTCATTTACTTGGCACCTGTCGCAGGATTTGCAGGAATTTTTTCATCGGAGCGCTACACTCGTGTACCGGAATCCGGAAGCGACAATCCGGAATTATCGATTCAAAACAAACCGTTTAGAGGGATGATGCCGGAATTACGAGCGATAGACGCGGTTTGCCTAAAGTGGAAATTCGATTTTCCGGGCGTTTTTGCCAACTTTGTTGCATGGAATTTGATTTTTTATCTTTCGCGTTTGAGTGCCTCAGAGCGATTTTGCACAGTTGAGTGGAGCTTTGAACTTAATGCTCATTTTTTATTATCACGCTTCGCATTTGACAAAATTGCGCAAATAAAAATCAAAGATGATTCAACAGCGTGTGATGGTTTTTCAGATTTATCACGAAAGCGGCTTAAATGGAGCATCGGTTTCGTTTATTTCAGGACGATTTAGTCAGTTAAATGTTTCAAATGATTCTTTTGCGTGTGGTCTTGTAAAGGAAAATTGCACGAAAAATAGGTCTAAGGAGATTTGAAGGGAAACTGAAAATCGCGAGGATCTAAGAATTTTTCAGGAAATAACAACGTGGAAGTGCAGCTTTTTATAAAGCTGAGGCAAGGAAATTCAGTCCGACATGAGGGAGTTTTCCAAATTTGTTTCCGAATATTTTGCACTACTGTGTCAGTTTTTTTTTTTAAATCAACCAACCAATTTCATAAAAATTGTTAATAAAGAAAGGTCGCCAAAATCTTTGTTTTATTTTTATCAATTAATTTTTCTTCTCGTTTCGCAAAACTGGCCAAAAAATATGTTTCTTAACATTTGAAAAATGGAACAGAGGCGTTTTTCAGGAAATTACAAAAGTGGTTCGGAGATTAACATGAGAAATATGAGCTTAAAATATTCAAACTGAAATACTGGACTTAAAGTTTTTAGTTTTAGTTTTAATGGAACTTCCAGTACATGATTTTGTTCAGTCATTTTTGAGAATTTGTTTTTCGGAAACTAATGTACAAATAGATAAGATATTGAAAGTAGTGGTTAAAGTTCTGAGATAGGTTTTCATATAATTCTTCATTTTCGTATGATTTGAGTCATTCAATAGTTGGAAAAGTGTAAAAATAAGGGAGAAATCACTTCAAAAATATTTTTTTTTATTTATTTACCTATAAGCAACATTTTTTTAATTTAAACTCAAAAACTCAAAAAGACATTTTAAATTTTTACACAGTTTTTTAAGTACGACTATGTATATTCAACTAGTGCTTCAGTTTCTTCAATTAAATATTGTGTTTGTGTGCTTGCTAAAAAATACGTAGCTTTTAAGTTCGCTTTGAAGGGATTTCAAGGAAAATAGAGAAAATTGCGTTTTTCAGAAAATAACGAGAAAGTAGCTCTTTATACGACGCTGAAAGGTTTAGTTATAAAACAAGGACTTGGAAAATTCAATCCGACAAAGCGTTTTTTCCAGTAGATATCTTATTCCAGTGTTTAACTTTTTTAAAGCCAACGTGCTTATACATAATTTTTTTAGTATTTTTTAGTAGGGATGTCATTCTTTTCTATCGTGACTGTACATAAGATATTGAAAATAATGATTAAAGTTTTAGGAGTTTTTTATAATTTATTTGCTTGATTATTTTTAATAATGGGAAAAATAATATAAAAACAAAAAAGAAATCGGATCAAAAAAAAATTATTAATCCAGTTAAAACCGATGGCTAATTTTATTAAAAGAATAAATCACACAACTTTAGTTTTATTTATAATAACTACTTTGTCTTTATGGTTTTTGAAAAAATAATGGGGACCTAAGACAGTTTTTAAGAAAAAACGGATAAAATTTTTAGAAATGTAAATATTAACAGATTTTCTTTAAGTTTGAAATTTAAAATTTGAAAATTAGAACAGAGAATATTGTTACCAGGATCTAAGTACCTACAAGGTTTTTTTCATCAGGAAGTTACAAGGCGAAAGTTGCTTAAAAATGCTGGATTTGTTTAAAATTGTTTAGTTTTATTGGAATTTCCAGTACATTAACTCATTCAGTCGTTTTGGGAATTTGTTTTTCGTAAAACCGACGCACAAACAGATAAGATATTGAAAGTAATAAATAAAGTTCCAAGATATTTTTTAAAATTTTTTTTGCTTGATTTGAGTATTTTCAAAAGTATTAAAAAAATAAAGGAGAACTCAAATCAAAAAATATTTTAATTTAGTTAAAACCGATGGCGGATTTTATTAAAAATATAAATCAAACAATTTTTAATTTTATTTCTAATACCTACTTCCTTTTGTGAGGTTTCGAAAAAAAAACGAACGCAAAATTAATAATTGATGAGGACCTTGGACAGTTTTTCAAGAAAAAATAGGTAAAATATTTAGAAAGGTGAATATTTACAGTTTAAGAGCAAAAATCATTCCAAATAATTAGTCCTATGTTCTTGCAAAAAATTGCCATTAAGTCGCTTTCAAGAAATTTGAAAGAAAACAGAGAAAATTGTGTTTTTCAGGACATCACAGTTTTACACCACGCTGAAAGGTTTAGTCATGAGACAAAGTCTAGTAAAATTCAATCTGACACACAAAGGGTTTTTTCAAGTTGTTTACTTAGTTTCGAGCACCATCCAGTATAAATCATCTCAGTGAGTCATCTAAATCTGGATTTTCCACAATTTATCTTGCGTAAGTCCAACAATAAGAAATAATGCCCAAAATTAGGATTTTTATTGACTTTGAACTCGGATCAAACACAAACGCCATAAAGCTATTTCAGTCGTCTTATCCAAACAATTAAATTTAATCCCGCCGTGGCTCAGATCGCTAATTCCCTCGCCCGAATTGTCGCTTTCGCATCCACCCCATTAACGCGTCTCCGCTTCCAGACGTCTTTAGGGCGCTGCTCCACTCCCACCGCCACTGCCACCAAGTGAGCCGTCATGTCTTCATCCTCTCGCAGCAACATTTACGAGAACAACAATGACATAAAAGCGAAAATGGCAGAGACGCCGCAACCGACGCCCAAGCCCTGCGCCGCCAAGCCCCGGCCCGGCTGCTGCACTTGCCTCCACCTCAACAACTTGTGGTCGCTGTGGTACGGCGTCTTCGGAACGGCCTTGCAGGCCTACACCGCGATCAAGTGCGTCAAGCGGATCCTGGGGTACTCGCTGTTGGCCTGGCCGGAGAACCTGCCAGTGCCGTACTTGGAGCTGAACTGCAGTCTGGGCCTGACAGGGGCCGCGATTCTGCTGCTGCCCCTGTTCCTGGTCGCGACGCTGTTCAAAATCGGGAACTTGGCCAATGACGGGTTCAAGCTGGGACGGCAGTTGAGCACGTGCAGCAGGGAGCCGGCGAACGAGATTCTGACGAACAATGGGACTTGTCGGCTGTTTAGGCATGGGGGACCCACGGCGCCGTTTGTGCACTTGGTCATTGCGTTTTGTCTGCTGGTGCCCAAGCTGCTGATGGAGGCCAGGCTGATTGAAGCCGGGTTCTTGTCACAAGGTTTGTTGGACGCGATTTTGCCAAATTCCAAAACAAATCAAGATTTTTTTTATTTTCTGATGGAGTTATCTAAAGACACGACGGACAAATAAAGAGAACATTCAAAAAAATAGTCCAGTTATCAGTAATGTTTTAGCTACACGTTACTGCAGTTACAAGAGATATTTGTTGTTGATAATTTAGCCAAAACTATCTTCCTGCATCACTTGTAGGCTTCTTTATGAAAAGGATTTTACATACAGGGTCGCTAAAAGTATGGATACAGTTAAATATTATAAAAACTATTCATCAAAACTTATTAAAGTTTGATATATGCTTAAGAATATGTAAATTGTATTGTTTCAGATGTTTATTAAATTTCTATCTCCATTTGTTCTTCAGATACAAGGCTACCTTGATTTTTTTTTAATATCAACAAGGGTTAAATTTAATATTTTTGAGAAGAGAATTTTTTTCTTAGTTCTATGGTATAACACAGGCATACTTTAATTTAAACGAAACTTAAAAAAAACGAAAATTTTGAAAAATGTAAAATTTTATTAACCTTGGAAATGTTGTCTTTATCTATCGTTAGCCCATTAATCAAAAAAAAGTAAAAGTTAAAAATAATTGTCAAAAAATGCAAAAAACGTGTTAAACACTCAAGAAAACTATTTTTTTTAATTTGGTGGTTCTTTCTTTATATTGACGAAATTTCGCTCAAAGACTAGCTAAATCGAGAGAAACTAACACAAATGTCTATATTTATTTTCAGCTTTTTAAGTGTATTTTGACAAGTTTGTGAAAAATAAATCAGTCGCTAGATGTAAGAAAATAAGATATTACATGCAATTTTTGGTAAATTTTTCAAAGAAAACGTATAGTTTTTACTTCAACAAGGCTAAAGCAGTACCCATTTTGGGATAATTGAGTGACTTTTTGGTCTGTTTTTGACGAAATTTTGCGGCTAAAAAAACCAACATAATATAGTTTTAAATTAAAATTGGTGATTTTTTGGTTTCTTCTAGCGAAATATTGGGAAATTTTAGTTCTAAAACGTGTTTAAGTATCAAGAAAGGTAGAAATAACATACTTTTGACTAAAATAAGTTGTTATAATAACTTCGCTTACAATAAATGTGTCATTGAAAGCTTGTTGAAATTTTGGCGAAATTTTTCAAAAAAATTTGTTTAAAAATTTGAAAACCGCAGAATTAATACAACTTGTTTTAAATAAGTTTGAAATATAATTCATTTATTGGCTGTAAACATTCGGAGAAGGAAACATAATGTTTCTAAAAACTAAAAAAATAAAGTTAAAAAGCACAAAACTTTATTTTTCATCTAATTTTAGCGGAACAAATCGAAAAATATACATTTAAACATTCGAAAAAAAAAAAAACAAAAATAGTACCCTTTTTGGGCTATTTCTGAAATTTTGTGGCTTCCATATCATGAAAATTTTCAAAATAATTAAGTTTCTGGCTGAAAAATGTGCTTAAACACTCCATAAAACAAGAATTATGTTGTGTTAGTCTTAACTTTGCGAATTTTGCGAATTCTTCTAAAAAACTGAGTTTTATAACACGTTTGACCAACATTTGTTTAGAAAATTTTTATGCAATAAATTTATTTAAAAAAAAGACAAACTAAAATTATTAAAATCCCATCAATTTTGATTAACTTTTGTGACTTTTAGACGTTTTTTGACCAAATTTTGTAAAATAAATGTGATGATGTGTGGTTGTTGCGAAGACAAACAAAATATATGAGAAAAAATTACTTCCAAAGTTACGAGTTTTTCTAAGATATTTACCACTTTAAAAAATACAATGGTTGGAAGATTCATGAAGAGAATAATTTAAGGAAGGAAGATTTTTTGAAAAAAAAAAAAACGCAAATGCTAGTGTTTTTTTTATTTCAGAACACTTTGGCTATTAACATTTGTTTCCTAATTTTTATTTCCAATTACTGAAGTTTTGTTTTTTTTGATTTTCAATATTGACTCAAAAATGTATTAAATCGAGTGAAACAAGCTTTCTTCACAACTACACTTTTTTATATTTTTAATTGTATTGTTTAAATAATGAAAAATATTAGTCTACAAATTTTTTTCTCACATTTTTCTTGAATTTTGAACTAAAATTTAAAATTATTTTTTTACGTAAAAATTTATCAATTTCTTTCAGCCGCAATTTTTTCCAAGCCATAAGTGACCTGGTAGAACTTAAAATAATTGTTTGCGTACAGAAAATCGAGCAATTCGCCTCCTAGTATTTACTTGTCCATAGATGCAATCAAATAAAAAAAGCACAAAAAATTGAAAATTTGTTTTGGAATTTCTTAAGAGTCGTTCATTTGCTCGCCTCCAACCCGGTTTCCCTTCCAGACTGGATCTGGCGCACGGATTTGGACTTCATGGGTCTGCACAAAGACCGCATGGTAATTTTAAGCTTCATGACACCCAACAACACGACAATAGCGCAAGTCAAACGCTCGGCGACCCCTTCACCCATCACTCCTCTCCCATTTACCAGCAACTCGGTTGTGACTAATACTGTAATAAAGACTTTGAAGGATTTTATCGGTCATGAGAACCACACGAATTTCGAACACAAAAATATCGGTAGGTCGCTAAACTTTCCCATTTTTTTCGTTATTTGGGTGTTTCCAGAAACAGGATGGGGCAGTTCAGTTAGTGTGGAGTACATGAATCTGGTCATAGCTCTAATGGTGTACTCCATACGGTATCCGGCGTTGTTCTGGTCGACGAACAAGTGTCTGGGTACAATTTTCTCGTTTCAGCTGCTGATCAACGGCTTACATACGCTTTTGGCCTACGCCGGAATGTCCATCTTATACAAAGTAACTTGAACAAAATTGTAATTTTCCCGAATTAAAGCTTGTTGTAGGTACAAATCGTCGGCGGGTGGAAAACCCTCCCTTTGCTCAAACACGAACCGACGACTTTGTTCACATTTAGCAAATTATCACCGTTTTTACTCAACCCACAAGTTACTCTAGCACTTTACATGATGTCAACGCTTCTAATTCTATCGTCTAGCCTAGTGTTGTATCTTTATGGCCATACGAGGTTTGTACAACAAGTCCCGACTGACCATCATTGAAAAAAAATCCACAGATTCAACGCGTTCCTGAACCAGGAACGCGAACGAAAAGTCATAATGTTGAAGGAAGGGAGCACCAACAGGTGGAGCTACTTCACCCATTGTGCCGCCCTGTGTGTCTTGGTATCGGTAGGGATATGCAACGCCCCCCTCCTCCATGACTACACCGTCCTGTACAAAGGAAGTCTGGATGAAACCACGTTGGCTTGCATCGTCGGCGGAATCCTCCACCTGTTTTTCTGGATCGTCATCTGGCTATTTTTGACAATAAAACAAACCTGGATTTTTAAACTGAGAGTTACAGTAATATCCCCTTTTTCCCTTCGGTGTGAGAGTCAAGGGCTGAATTCCAGGTCGGCCGAGCAACAGTGCGCCAAGCCCGCTCCCTGAAACTCGTCACCGACATCGATTTAATGTCCTCCAGGGTTGAGGATCTCTCGCAGCAACCCCTCCTGATTGTGGGCAACGGTCGCACCTACAACATCGCCGAGACCTCGCCCAAGAAAGCCATAATGAGCGTCATCCAGAAAGCCACCATGAGCAAAAAAGCCTCCAATGGTTCGGTCTCGAACCAGGACGACGACGAGGAGCAGATTTACTGGCTTCGGCCGGCTCTAGTCACCCCGCAGTCGTCACCAGACGAGGCCAAGCAGTTGTGCTGGTTCAAGAACAAGCCGAAGCACAAAGTCACCTTCAACGAAACAACTAGTACGTCTGTTAATCGGTAACGCCTCTTCTTAATCGGTGTTGTGTTTGCTTCTTTCCGCCGCTCTTGGTTGGTCATTTGAGTCAGTTTTGTTGTTTATTGTTGTAGTAGTAAAAACAGTGGAGTACGAGGACGACGATTGACGGCGATGGACGAGGATGACGGGGATTATGCCACGCTGAGGGAGCTGCCGCTCCCTCAGCCGGTTCGCAGGCCGGAGAACCGCGAAGATACGGTCAGTGAAGAGGGAAAGGTGAGTTTGGCATTAGTTGGACGAGAGTTTGCATCATCCCTTCATTGCTTTAGCTTCTGGCTTGCGTGCAAGACGAACGTGTAACATACGCTAGTAATAATCAAGATCTAATACCTCCTGTAGATTATGAGGATCCGAGTCCTTTACTAACACCAGAACCATTATACGCACAAAAAACACCCGCATCTGTCATTGTTCACAGTCATGAGACGCAGGTAGGTGGCTCGCAAGCGCATTTCACTCATTATTTTTAACCAGAGCGAATTTTTACTTCACTGAATACCCAAGTCTAGAAAAGTCTAAAATCATACAAGAGCCAGAATCTATACAGGGTGATTCTTTTAGGGTCTACATTAGAAACTTTTTAACATTTGTAATAAAACTTGACCATTCCGAGTTCAACTAGATTATTTTTAAAATGGCCGAGTTTCCAGAACTACGAGAAATTGAGTAAAATTTGCTCAAGTTGTTAATATTTATCTGTCATAGTTTTTGACATAATATGTCAATTGTTTTGTTAAAATTTTTATTTATAAGAGTTTATTTAAAATATCACAGCCCTTGAACTCTTAACAACAAGGGAATATTTTTTTTGCATTTATAAACGAAATTTCGAAGAGCGCTAAGAAAAAATTTTATTTAGTTTTTAGCTTTGTAAGTAACTCAGTTAGTTTCCATTGAATTTTTCTTTTCTTGAGTGAAAATGGTGGACAAATCTAACATTTATTTTAATCAATGGCACAATTTTGTCGTATTTTTTGAAAGTTTACTTGATTAAAAATGAAAATAACAGCCAAAATTCTGTTTTTTGCGATTATTTCAAAAACTGTAAGAGATAGATATAGAAGATGTCAATAAAAGCCTGCATAAAAATTGATGTTGTTCTGCTTGCCATTGAAAAAAAACACAGTGATTCCATTTGGAAAAAACTGTTTTATAATTATTTTTTAATCGTCATTTTCAAAAAATCGTAGTAGCCTTGCAATTTGACAGTTAGCAATCCGAAAAATTTCAGAAATGCAGAAATCAAAGTTCCAATCGGAACTTTCGTTAAAACTTAAAATTTCTCTCAGCTTGAACGAATTATTCATTAAAAAATTAATTTGCCATTGATTTTCAGGCGCTGAAACCAAACTCTGAATATTGTTGTATTATTTGTTTTGTTAAATTTCGAAAGTGCAGGAAGTGCTTTACAAATTTTTCTCATCGCCGACTTCGATTTGCATTATCGGTCGTTTTGCACCGCAGCCAAAATCCAGTTTTGTGGTGGGAAGGGCCAGCGCCGGTTTGCTGTCTCATTTGTTTCAGGAATGAGTAATTTGGCCAATAAAACTAGACAAGTCACCTCCTCCGTGTTTATCTACCGCACAAAAAATTGCAAAGTGTTTGTGATTGGATATTGACGGGCTAATGCGCTCCCGAACGTACGAGCGGCCAATCATAGGGCGGCTCAAAAGTTAGCAAAAAACTCGTGTTTATTATTTTAAATGTCGATTGAAATGAGACAGATTAACTGGAATTTTTATGATTTACCATTATGGTTGAAAAAATGAAACACTTTGAATGTAATAATCGTCTAAAAATTGTAATTCAAATTTACGTAAAACGTTGTAGATTGATTTAGTTGCTAAATTAACTACCATGCTTGTGAACACACGTAAACAGGGATCATAGCTCAATTAGAAAAGGTTCTGACTGTCATTGTTACTGGGTAGGACGTCGGTTCGAATCCGAGCCGCGACTTTTTTTTTTTTAATAAAAGTGACAACAGTTTCTCTGCAATTTCTTATCACTAACAACTTGTTTCATTCACCACAAAATCATTTTTGCTCTTCTCGAACTCAATGCAATTTCACCGGCAGATAAAGGCGAAGATGATATTAATTTTTATTTTACTCAATATTTCGCAAAATTTTTCTAAAATCAAATTCTAAGACCACCCACTTGAGCCGAAATGCTGTTATTTTGGCTTTCTTGTTATTCCTTAAAACTGAATTTTTTTCATTCCTGTTAAAAATTTCTCATAGTTTCGGAAGTTCAGCCATGTTGAAAATAATTTAGTTAAGCTCAGAATGGTCAGTTTGGATCGTATAAAAAAAATTTTCCTAGAAGAATCAGCCTGTATATGGGTCTATTTTTGGTTATAGTTTTGTAACATGTTTTCCTTATCGAATAGAAATTCAAGTATTGAATGACTTTAAATATTTATTTGAACGTAGGACACATACATTTCTGTACATTTTTGGTTCCCATTATCGAATGGAATCGAATTTTTTCTAGATCACCACTGGCCAAACCCCCCGTTGCCTCCGTCGCGCCGACTCGGGCATGCCCCACGACGAGCTCACCCCCCGTTCCGACACCCTCAGCACCGAGAGCTCCACGTCCCCTCCCGAGCCCCCAGGGAGCAACCACAGCGAGACCTCCAGCGGCGTCCACTCCAACGACAGCGACCACAAAACCGCCCGTCGTGCCACCAGCGTCGTAGACCTCGTCCAAAACCGGGAGGAAATCCACTGGAAGTCCTCCTCCCTCCAACGCAACACGAGCCCTCCACCCAGCCAGGCAGTCATCCTGGAAAACCCCGCCGAGAGCACGGTGGTAATCAGGAGGAAGGTCTCGCGGCCGGTCCCTGCAGACGTCGTCCAGGGCGTGGGCGTGAAGGAGGAGCCGTTCGGGAGGGCGACCAACATGCGGATGACCTCCTTCATGGAGAAGACTGACCTGGGGGGCATGCAGGCCTCGTCTGCCACGCTGCCGCACTTCCCCACCCAGCCCATGCAGAACGTCTACGCCCACTGCTCGACCATGCCGCTACCCCAGCATGGGGGGATCCCCAACGGGCAGAGTCTAGTCGCTGGGAACAGCTGCAATGTGTACCCCAGGCAACACACCACCCTCCCGACTCATCATAACGGAGTCAAGCTGTTTCATCCCCAAAACCCCTACGTGACGAGGTTTAAATGCAAGCAAGCCGAACCAATCAAAACCAATATACATGAGCCGATCTACACAGGAGTGAACAAATCAGGAGACATGTATCATTATAATTCTTAAAATCGAGGACCACGTGCATTTAACACTCACATACTTATCACTTGTTCATATCGTACCACTCTTATCATCACAACAAGACACAATAATTTTAGGTTTAGGTTTTATATGGACAAGTATACACTTGGTAGCTAGGATTAAATTTTGTATATATACAGTAGTTAAAATAATTTTATATGATTAGTAGAGTCGTTTTTTTATTAATGTGGTCAGGTCAGGTTCTAGTCATTAGGTTTACGAGACGGAGAAATATTTTATTTATCAGCTTTTTATGGTAAACTTGTTCGTGAAACCCCATAGACCCATGTGTAACAGTAACTTATATCAAAATGTCGAATCAATAAACGCATTACACTCAAGCTTTTTCACCCATTTTTTTGCCCTTATCCACCACTCTTACAATTTATTCCTAAGAAAAATTCAAAGTACTTTGCCAAAACGGAATAAAATAGTCAAAATTCCCACGTCCACGGAGGTGTTTTCGTTCTAGATCATTGACTTTAGAGATTCAATCGAAAACTTTTCGTTAAAATCAGAAAAATTTTCCACTTCTTTTATTTTCCAAAAAATATTTTTCCTAGTTTCTACAAATTTTTTCTCTTACAATTGATTCCTAAGAAAAATTCAAAGTACTTTGCCCAAAACGGAATAAAATAGTCAAAATTCCCACGTCCACGGAGGTGTTTTCGTTCTAGATCATTGACTTTAGAGATTCAATCCAAAACTTTTCGGTTAAAATCAGAAAAATTTTCCACTTCTTTTATTTTCCAAAAAATATTTTTCCTAGTTTCTACAAATTTTTTCTCTTACAATTGATTCCTAAGAAAAATTCAAAGTACTTTGCCCAAAACGGAATAAAATAGTCAAAATTCCCACGTCCACGGAGGTGTTTTCGTTCTAGATCATTGACTTTAGAGATTCAATCGAAAACTTTTCGTTAAAATCAGAAACAGTTTTCACTAAAACTTCTTTTATTCTCCAAAAAATATTTTTCCTAGTTTCTACAAATTTTTTCTCTTACAATTGATTCCTAAGAAAAATTCAAAGTACTTTGCCCAAAACGGAATAAAATAGTCAAAATTCCCACGTCCACGGAGGTGTTTTCGTTCTAGATCATTGACTTTAGAGATTCAATCGAAAACTTTTCGTTAAAATCAGAAACAGTTTTCACTAAAACTTCTTTTATTCTCCAAAAAATATTTTTCCTAGTTTCTACAAATTTTTTCCTCGGTAAGACCGACAAAATCCTCGCTGATTGCCCAAATTTCGGAGCAAAATTCCGCGTCAGTCGTGACTCTTGGCTGTTGGTGCTCCCTGAAGTCGACGAAAAATTTTCCTGAAACGTTGGCGACTTGTTCGGAGGTAGCCAAGAAAGCACAATTTTCAGCGCCGATTTCAGGACTCTGAAAGGACGATTGTGAATCAATTTCCCCCTTCGTTCGATAATCACTTGCAAAAAACACTGAAACGGGTTAGCAACTGGCTTATTCTTCCACAGGAACGTCGTAGCACTCATTCCTGGATGAACCGAATTGAAGGTAATTTCTTCCTTACTGAAACGTTGTGCAAAACCGTTTGACACAATCATGTTGCACAGCTTTGAATTATAATAAACCAGTAACGAGGAAAACGCGTCCACGTAACTCACATCGGGGTTATTTACATTACTAATCGTCAAATTATTGAAGAAAGCGCCCAGAGAGCTGACGAAAATCACGCGACTTGGGGCAGACTTTGCTAGCAAGTCTGCCAGGAGATGGGTGAGGAGAAACGGGCCGAAGTGGTTGACTTGCATGGTGGCTTGGAGCCCATCAACCGTTCGTTCTTTGCCCAAACAGAAAACTCCAACGTTGTTGATCAAAACATCAAGCTTCTCCTCTTCTTGGACTATTTCCTGGGCAAGGTTGCGCACACAAGTTAGCGAAGTGAAGTCAACGAATTTCGTCACAATGTCGCAATTGCCCGTTTTTTTGACTATTTTTGACTTGGAAAGGGCCAAATCGGCCTTGTCGGCCATGATAATGCGGTGGTTTTTGGCCGCCAAGGCCAAAGCCGTGCAAAAACCAAGACCTAACAATTAATTAATTATTGTAAAATTGATATGCAAATCAAGGCAAGACTTGCCTTCATTGGCGCCCGTGATTAGGACGGATTTGCTCACTCGTGCGAGGGTTAGGAACATTTTGACAACAAAATGCCAATTTTTTGACATGTTCTGTCTGGTTTTTGGACCGTGTTGTCTTGGTCACAAAATGACATTAAAGAAGAAAGAACAGAGAACAGTGATACGAAAACCAAGAACAGAAAAAAAGCAGAATAATTGAAAGAGAACTTTCTTACAATACAATAAAGTTATACAATTCCTGTCATTTGTTTCAAGAAAAAGTCTCGATGAACAATTTTCTCAATGAAATAAAAGCATATTTTTCTAATCTTTAATTTTTCCTTAGGATTTTTTTTTGCTTTTTGTTATTTTCTTTTTGTTTTATTATCTGTTATTTGTTTTAGGTTTAGTACAGTAAATTTTTGTATTTTGCTTGCTTTTATTTATTTATTTTTTTATTTATTTTTCTGTTTATTTAGTTTTTAGTTGTTAATGGGGTTTAGTTCGAATAGCAACTGCTAGACTTCGCCTCCCGAGTTGTATTTACAATTCTAAGTCGGTTATTATTATTATTATTAAGATAGAAGACAGAGTAATAAAAGATATAGGGAACCTCTTTTCAGTAGAGAATTTCGGATAGAGAATAAAGCACAGAATAGGAAATAAGGGGTAGAAAATAAACATAAGAAGAAAAAAGAAGGTAAACTAAAAAATGTAACAAAAGACAGAAAATAGAGCAAACTAGAAAAAAAAATTCTGGACTTAAATCAATAGACTAATTTTTAAAATTTAACCTAAAGAACCACCTTCAGTTGTTTAATAATGTTAACTGATTTTTTTATTGACTATTCGTTTTTATTTTCTTTATCTTTTTTTATTCATGTTTTAAAACTCGCGATTTTTACAACTTTATTGTATCAAAAGTGCACTTCTTCGGGCTTCAACTCGACAAATTTCTCCGACTTGTTTTATTTTTTTGTTCTTTTCTTTAGTGTTTTTAGTGTAAGTACAGTCAATTTTTGTAATTTTGCTTTTTTTATTTATTCGTTTATTTATTTATTTTTCTGTTTATTTAGTTTTTAGTTGTTAATGAGGTTAAGTTCGAAGAGCAACTGTTAGACTTAACTTCCCGAGTTGTATTTTCAATTGTAATAAAGTCTATATATAATAATAAAGTTATTATTATTATTATTATTATTAAAGATAGAAGACAGATTAATAAATGATATAGGAAACCGCTTTTCAGTAGAGAATTTCGGATAGAGAATAAAGCACGGAATGGGGAATAAAAGAAAATAAACATAATAATAAGAAGAAAAAAGCTAAAATAAAAAAAGCAACAAAAGACAGAAAATAGAGCAAACTAGAAAAAAAATTCCGGACTTAAATCAATAGAAACATTTTTTAAATTTAACTTAAGAACCACCTTCTGCTGTTTAATATTGTTAAGTGATTTTTTTATTTCCTTTAATGTATTTTTTTCACGTTTTAGAGTATGCTGGGTTTTAAAACTGGTAAATAACTTTTTGAAACACATAGTTTAGACAAAAATGGACAAAAAACCACGATTTTTGCAACTTTATTATATCAAAAGTGCACTTCTTCGGGCTTCAACTCGACAAACTTCTCCGACTTCTCCCACAGCTTCTTAGCCAACCCTTTCACCTGCGAGGTCTTGTAAGGCTCAACTCTTTCACAATTATCGAAATGTTCGCCACTCAAATCCTCAATATTCCTCTCAACCGAGCAATAGATCGTAGTTTGTGCCCCTTCCTCGCTCGTCCTGAAAAAATGATCCCTGAAAAACTCAAACACGGCCTTGTGTTGTCCCTTAATCCTCCGGAAGATTTCCGTGTCCACGACTCCGGGATGCAGCGAAAAGGTCGTAACCCTCGTCCCTTGCAGCTTTTCCGCCAGTTCCATCGTGAACAAAACATTGCAAAGCTTGCTGTTGGCATAATCCGTGTGCATTCCGGTGAATCGGTTCAAGTCTTCCAGATCGAAGCGTGCGTATTTCGCGGCCAAAGAAGACACGTTAACTACGCGACTGGGCTCTGATTTTTTGAGCAAGTCGATGAGGAGGTTCGTGAGCAGGAAACTGGAGAAGTAGTTGACTTGCATTAAAAGGTTCAGCCCGTCTTTGCTTTTTTTGTCCGGAATTCCGGAAGCTCCGGCATTGTTGACCAGGATATCGAGACGCTGTTCCGTCTCTTTTACGTTTTGTGCAAACGCTCGGACTGAATCAAACGAGGCAAAATCGACGATTTTCACCACAATGTCCCCATTCCCCGTTTCTTGAACGATTCGGGTTTTAGCAGCGTCGGCTTTCTGCTGGTCCCGGCAAGCCAGAATCACGCGGGCGCCCCTTTTGGCGAAATCTAGCGCCGTCTCGTAACCAATCCCTAGAAAAAATTAACGGAACTGTGAAATTTTGGGAAAAATTACCAGTGTTTGCGCCTGTGACGACCGCGGTTTTGCCAACTAGACACGTTTTGCTGCGGCACCACACCGTGGATTTGAGGTAGTGCTTCAAAAGGGCATAAATGGTGGCAATGACGCCGCACAAAATCCAAACTGGGTGCATTTCGAGCCGAGATTAGCACACAATTGAAGCGTATTCACCCACAAGCTATTCGAAATGAATCAGCAAGTACGTGACTATCACTGGCCGCCTAATTGTGCGGCGAAAATTGAAATTTTATTACAACGATTTATTTAGAATCGCTTCGGTCCGTTGCCACAGTTTTCGGCCCCTTGCCGTAAAATAGGGCCGAATTTTGCGGCAATCGACAAAGTGGTGGCCGCTGAACGGCTCCAGGTTTTTGGCAACTGAGCAATAAACCACACTTTGGGCCCCCTCTTCGCTAGTCTGGGAACCAACCAATTAATTATTATTGGACGTTTGGGGCAAACAAACCTTAAATAAATGGGTGTTTTTGGCCAAGAGCTTGTGGGCGTGGTTTCGAAAATTTGCGTTTTTGTGATTCCAGGGTGGTCGGAGTAGGCGGTGACTTGGGTCCCGTCCAGTTTTTTCGCCAGTTCTTGTGTGAACAAGACGTTGCACAATTTGGAGTTAAAATAGTCAACACCGTCGGTCATGTGTCGGTTCAGCTTCGACAAGTTGAATAATAAGGCCATTCCGGCACCGTTTGACGAAACATTGACGACGCGACTTTTGGTCTTTTTCAACAAATCTAGCAATAACTTCGTCAGAAGGAAAGCAGAGTAGTAGTTGACTTGCATGATAAGGGGGTGTCCGTTCGGGGTGGTTTTGTGCCCTTGTGCCAAAACCCCCGCATTGTTGACCAAAATGTCCAGCCGATTCTCACTTTCACTGATTTTTTTTGCGAAATTTTTGACCGACTCAAATGACCCCAAATCGATTATTTTGACGTGGATATTTTCGTTTCCGGTCTCGTTGATGATGCGAAGGCGGGCCTTTTCGGCGCGGTTTTTGTCACGGCAAGCTAGGATGATCCGGGCTCCTCGTTTGGCGAAATCAAATTTTCGCCAAAAGAAAGGCAACAATAATTAGGAAAATTGCAGTTGTAATCATTTTAATAAGTGTCGGTTCTACCGCATTACTGCAGAAAGTGGGACAGTGTTTGATCATTTTTACTACTTTCTCAAGGTGGACTCGTATTTAAATTCAAGCAGTCCAAGAGCTCAATTTTTGCTCAATTATAACTAAATTTAAATTCTTGGCTTTTCCAATTTTTTGTAAAAAACGTAAATAAAATTTTAGATGGTGGAAAAACGTTAGGTTTGATTTTTGAAAGTTGTGAGATTTTTGTCGATTTTCCCGGAACATTTATCGAGCAATGACTCCGGAACTATTAGAGACAGTTCCATGAAGTTTATAATCGTTGGAAAGCTTTTTTAATTATCAAAAATTTTACTGAGTAATAAATACACTTACCTTTAAGAAACCAAAAAAATATACAGTTTATAATATTCATTTATTTTTCAAAAATAAGAGGAATGCAAAAACAAGTAATTTAGCATTTTAATTGAGCTCAAATTTGACCCAACTGGACCAGTAATGGCGGCCATATGGCGGCGCCATGTCGTCATCATAGAATTTTTTAAATGGAACTGTATCATTTTTTTGTATTATTAGAAACTCTACTAAAATAGGCCTTTAGTAAAGCTTCTAATTATAAAAAACAATCATATCGTTCCATTTAAAAAATTCTCTCATGTTACGTTAAATTTGAGGTCGACTAAAATGATGTTATCTGTTTTTGCATTTTTTTTATTTTTGAAAAGTAAAAGAAATATAAATTTTGTCACTTTTGAAAACATGATTTCGAATTTTTTTTGTGTTTGGTTCGTCCATAATCACAGTTGTAAAGGCCTATTAGTGGGGCTTCTAAATGTAAAAAAATGATATCGTTCTATTTAAACAATTGTGTTATGACGTCATGACGCCGCCATATTGGCCGCCATAACTAATCCAGCTACGTCAAATTTGAGCTAGATTAAAATGCTAACTTACCTGTTTTTGCAATTTTTTTGTTTTTAAAAAATAAAAGAATCACTCTGTATATAATACTATATATTTTAACCCTTCGTCAGTGTTCTGTGAATTTGTTTTTTCCTTTACTTAAAATAATAATTTAAAAATTTTATTATTTGTATAAATGGATATATTTACCTATTGTCTCAAAAAAATAAAAAAAAGTTACGAGTATTTCACTCTTTTTTTGTAAATGTTAGATTAAAAAATCAATAAAAAATCTTGTTTTTTTGCTTTTTGGTAAAAAAGTACAAACAAAACATTGTAAGAGCATAAAGATGAAACCATCAAATAAAAAAACTCCATTCAAGTTGTAAAAAATGCAAAAAAGTCACTTGCTTCGATTTTTTTGAATTTAAATTTTTTTACTTTACGTGGAGATTTTTGTCAATTTTCGGTAAATTATCTGTTTTCAAGAAAAAACACCGAATTGTGATCGAGAAATTGAAAAATTCTGTACCAATTTTTGGGAAAACAACTTTGGAAAAGCGTCAGTTTGAAAATGAAAATACCTGAACGATTTTTTTAAATTGTTTATTAGTTCATGTTTTTTGTACAAACTGAGAATTTAACAAGTTTATGCAACTTTACAAATTATTTCAGCCTGGAAACTGAAATTTCTCTTCCTCCTTCAGCTTGACCAACTCCTCGGTAACCGTCCACAGCTTCTCCGCCACTTTGGAGTCCCTAGCATTCGGATAAGTCGCAACTGTCCGACACTCCTCAAAGTGTAGGCCACTAAACCCCTCAATATTTTTCTCAACTGAACAGTAAATGTTAGTCTGGGCTCCTTCTGCCGGCGTCTGGAACCACCAAATCAGTTTCAAGACCACCTCTATGTCCTTCTCACCTTGGCAAAGAAATTTTTAATTATCCCGAACACAATTAGTTTAAACCCGGTCACGTGCCTGAAAATCTCAGTCTTGACGGCTCCGGGATGTAGCGAATAGGTCGTGATTTGGGTGTTTTGCAATTTCTTGGCCAATTGCTGCGTGAACAGGATAATACAGAGCTTGGTACGGGAGTACATATCGACGTCACCGTTGTAGGTACAAAGGTTGTCCGGGTTGAAAAAAAGGGCCGTTTGGGCCATGGCTGACGACACGTTCACAATTCGCGCAGGGCCGGACCTGGACATCAAGCCTAAAACACAAAATCTGGGCTCTGTCCCCTACAAATGACCAGAACTCACCCAGGAGCAGGTTAGTGAGGAGAAAAAGCGACAAGTAGTTGACCTGCATCCCTTGGTAAAACCCATCATGGGTCTTTTGGGTCCCTTCAGGGGCCACTCCCGCGTTATTGACTAGAATATCCAAGCGTTTTTCCGTCTCATGGACACTTTTTACGAACGCTCGGACCGACTCAAACGAGGCAAAGTCCACGATTTTGACCAAAATTTCCGAATTTTCGGTTTCTTCCACAATTTTTTGACGCGCAAGGTCGGCCTTTTTGGGGTCCCGACAGGCGAGAATCACGCGGGCCCCTCTTTTGGCGAAGTCAAGCGCTGTCTCGAAGCCGATCCCTTTGGGAAATAGTTATTTCAAGTTTAGCAATTTTCAAACAACCTGTGTTGGCTCCGGTGATTATGGCGGTCTTGCCAGTCAGGCACTTGTGACTCCGGCACCACTTGGTACTCAATTTGAGGTAGATTTTGAGGATCAGGGGAGCCAAGACGACACAAAAAATAGCGTAATAGTTCATTTTAACTACACTTATCTACAAAACTCAAGGTTTGCTGATAATATCGTTGTTGGCAAGCAAAATAGAAAAAACTATTGACCCAAAATTGAAAAAATGCCTACGCCTCACGTGTGACCAAACGTGTTCGGAACTAATCAAGAGCGGGGAGATTAAAACAAGTTCTTTTAATGTATTGTAATAAATAACAAGGTCACAATAAATTATTTAAAAAATTTACTACAATTGTGTCTCTTGCAAGCGAACGATTTGCTCCGACTTCTCCCACAATTTTTTGGCAAGGCCTGGATTCCTTGCTGTTTTGTAAGGTTCAACTCTTTTGCAGTCAGAAAAGTGTTCACCGTTGTGGTTTTCAATTCCCTTGGCCACGGAACAGAAAATCGAGGTTTGGGCCCCTTCTTCAACCGTCTGAAACAGCCCCACTAAACCACCCCTTAGCCAAAAAAATTTTACCTTTGAATGAAGCTTCCTTAAAACGCTGAACCCAATCTTCAAAATCCCCGAAGTGTTGTTAACAATTTCAGTCTCGACGACCCCCGGGTGAAGCGAATAGGTCGTAACTCCGGTCCCGTCCAGTTTCCGGGCCAGTTCTTGAGTAAACAAAACGTTGCACAACTTGGAGTTGCAGTAGTCTTCCATCACCGAAACGTGTTGGCCGATTTTGTCCAAATCGAGGTTTTTGGCGCCTTCTGCGGCCATTGACGACACGTTAACCACGCGACTTGGTGCCGACTTCTTCAACAAACTTATCAGCAAGTTCGTGAGGAGGAAGCCCGAAAAATGGTTGATTTGTATGACCAAGGAGAGGCCGTCCTTGCTGGTGTCATCCCCAATCCCGATAACTCCGGCATTGTTGACTAGAATGTCCAAACGGTTTTCCGTCTCGTTGATTTCTTTGGCGAAGGCTCGGACCGAGTCGAATGACGACAAGTCAAGTAGTTTCACAACAACGTTGGCATTTCCCGTCTCGGAAACGATTTTTGAGCGGGCTTCTTCGGCCTTGGCTGCATTACGGCAAGCCAAAATAACGCGGGCGCCTCTTTTGGCAAAATCTAACGCCGTTTCGTAACCAATACCTATAAAAAAATATGGAAGTCCAATTTTTTGGACTTACTAGAAGTCCTATATTGGGACACTGAATGTCAATTTTCGAAGTTTTGTGTAAAAAAACAACTTGGGATAGAAATCAGTGGTGTTACACTTCAAATTTGACGAAGTCAAATAAATTTACCGAAAATGTTTCCCTTTTTTCGTCAACTAACTGCGTTTAGAAGTGGTTTAGACTGGCAGTCGTCGTCTATTCACTGTTTGTCTAAACTAAACTTCAAATTTTAAAAGATTTCTTTGTAAATACAAGAATTTTAGGTCTAAACTCTTCATCATAAACATTTTTCCCTTAACTTTAAGAAATGGTAATCATCAGAAATTGAACATTTCCTGCCAAGTTTTACGCTTATTATTAACAAGCATTTGGAAAAGTGGATTGTCTAATGATATTACGTACAAAATCTACGAGATTTTGGGAATTTGTCTATGCATTTACAAAATACGTAGGTACTTGAACCCAAAATTGGGTCTAATTTTTAGAAAAGTTGAATCTGTTGGTGCTTGGTGACCTTAGCATTTACGTAAACTTTAGATTCTGTTTCAAATTATAAAGTTTTTGGAATTCACGATTTTGTTACGTTTTCCACAAGACCTTCAATATCATTTTTTGGAAAATTTAAAAAGACTACGAGAAATATGAAGGATTCTTGATGACCAATTTTTGGCACGAGATGTTTAACTAAAAATTGTGACTGTAAAAAAAGCATTTTTAGCATCGAAGTATGTTTTAAGTTATGTTCTTAATATTAAAATCAATTTTGAAAAATTTTAGAAATGTGAAGTATTTGTAGGTATTCAATTATTTTCTTTTTTTTAATAGTAATCCCAAAATTCCTACGTTTCCTACATCCCTGGTTAAATTTGACATAAAATCAGATCACTTTATGCATTTGACCTTGAAATTATCTTCGACATAAGTTACTAACAAAAATTTTAATAAAAAAAGTTTGAAAACTATAAAATGCCAACGTCGCATTATCTTTCAAAAAAAATTTCAAAAATTGATAGCTCTTGTATTTTAGAGTTTCAATGAGAGATCTAACCATTGCTAAGTATTTTACATTTGGCGTTTTTATAGTTTTGAAACAGCTAATACCTTATCCCCATAATTCAAAATTTTGACGTTCGGTGCCAACTCTCCCAATAAAAGAACTCTAGGACTTACCGGTGTTTGATCCTGTGATGATGGTAGTTTTGCCAACCAGACAAGTGTGACTTTTGCACCACCCTGTAGTCAGTCTCAGATAAATTTTAGCAACTGCATATAGCAGTGAAACGGTTAAAGCTGCAATTAAGAAAACCATTTTTTGTGACAACTTGAAGCCTACTAAATGTCAAAATATATGCACCTGCTGGAATACCAAACTGATACGTTAAGTGCTGATAACAGGTGATAACACACTTGGTTTGTAAGTTATTTTGGATGAAAGTTCAATCACAGAGTGTTTTATTTTTAAACCGAAATGCTTATGTAAGGATTTTATTTTGGAATCTAGAATAGAAACAAACAGAGATAAAATATCGCGGTACTATGATCTTGCACATTTTCCAAACGATAGGACACCGATTTTTGGGACAGTTTACTGATTCAATTACACGATGCTTCCACTGATCGCACTTGTTCTCATTTTGGCAACTTGTGGAGCCATTAAAATTTATTTAAAACTGACTACAGGATGGTGCAAAAGTCGGACGTGTCTGCTTGGCAAGACGGCCCTAATTACCGGAGCAAACAGCGGTAATTTTTTGTCAATTCTTTGATCAATTAACCACAAAAAAAATAGGTATTGGTTACGAGACGGCTTTAGACTTCGCCAAAAGGGGGGCTCGTGTCATTTTAGCTTGTCGCAGTCCAGCCAAAGCGGAGGAAGCGCGCTCGAAAATTATTTCCGAAACCGGGAACGAGAACATTGTCGTGAAAAACCTGGACATGGCTTCATTCGCATCGGTCCGAGCCTTTGCCAAAGAAATTAACGAGACGGAAAACCGCCTCGATATTCTGGTCAATAATGCGGGAATGATCGGCCGTTGGGGCGAAACCACCGAAGACGGGCTCCCAGTTTTGATGCAAACTAACCATTTTTCGGGCTTTCTCCTTACGAATTTGTTGGTCAATTTGTTGAAACAAACACAGGGTCGTATCGTCAACGTCTCCTCGGTGGCCGCTCGACGAGCCCGTGATTTCACCTTGGAGAAAATTGTCAAGCAAAATAGGCGGTTTGGGCGCGACTATGCCTATTCCAAATTGTGTAATATTTTGTTTACACAAGAACTGGCTAGGAGACTGCAGGGGACAGGTGTTACGGCCTATTCGCTGCATCCAGGTGTTGTCAAGACGAATTTCTTCGACAATACGAGTGCCTATTTCAAGATTCTGGTTGCAGTTCTTTTGAATTTGTTCTCAAAAGTAAGGCAAAACGTGATAGTGTGAATTTTGATTGCGGTTTTTTAGACTTCGGAAGAAGGGGCGCAAACTACGATTTATTGTTCCGTGACGAAGGGCTTGGAAGGGTTCAGTGGAGAACACTTTTCTGATTGTAAGAGGATAGAGCCGTACAAGACAGCGAGGGAGCCTGGGCTTGCCAGGAAACTATGGGAAAAGTCCGAGGAAATTGTCAACTTGTAAAATTGTAAAAATATGAAATAAACAATTTGCTGGTTTTTATTTATATCCGCTGTTAATAAACAAATTCTAAAAAAAACATTTTCACATTTTAATACAATTTTAATTACGTATAAAGTTTGGACTCTTTATATCCGGCTCGGAGGACCATATGTTCGATCACACCTCAAGAAAATGTCTAACCCAAAAATAATAAATAAAATCGAAAAGTTTTTTGGAAAAGCAATAATATTGCGTAATAATCATTGCTCTGAATCATCATTCAATGACACGAGGTGAGCGAGAAATGTGTTTTTTAATTTTTTATTTACTGCAAATTATTGATTTAAAAAACAAGTATTTTTTGTTTTATCGTACTTTTGTTGTTACAGTTACTGGGACTTTCATAGTGTGAAACTGTAAAATTTCAACAAAACAATTATGAAAAAAAATATTTTTTATTTTTAGTAGGTAGCAGTTTGAAAAAGTTATTCAAACATCAGATTTTAACAAAAATTCGATACGTACAGCTAACACGACTGTTCTTATAATTGATTAATTAAGTAGGGAATTAATTGTAAGCAATTCTAGAAAAATTCTAGCAAAATTCACATGCATAAAGAATAAAAAAGTTGGATTCGTCGTATTTATTAGTTTGTGAGACACAGTAAAAACTTTTGTAAAATTACAGAAAATAAAATCTTTTCGCATTCCCAGAGTAGCCCAAAAATTCTAGATAAATACTGAATTAACAGTGAAACTAAAATTTTATTATAAATAATAAAAAAACAAATTTAAATTTGTTACTTACAAAATCATTCTTTATTTTAAAAAAATTATTCGAGAATCACATTTTAATACAAATTCGATTACGTACAGCCCACACTGTTCATATCCGGCTGGAAGAACCGATTTTTTTGACTTCATATTAATTAATTGAGTTAAGTAGAAAAAAATGCTGGATTCTGTGTAGTTTTATAAAAATTACGGAAAATTCTAGATAAATACTGAATTAACAGTGAAACTGTAAAATTTTATTATAAATAATAAAAAAAAAACAAATTTAAATTTGTTACTTAAAAAATCATTCTTTATTTTAAAAAAATTATTCGAGAATCACATTTTAATACAAATTCGATTACGTACAGCCCACACTGTTCATATCCGGCTCGAAGAACCAATTTTTTTGACTTCATATTAATTAATTGAGTTAAGTAGAAAAAAATGCTGGATTCTGTGTAGTTTTATCAAAATTACAGAAAATTCTAGATAAATACTGGATTAACTTAAATTGCAAATCATATGCTCTGAATCATCCTTCAGTGACATGGGAAAAATACACCTAAATCAATCTTTAAAATCGTTAGTATCTTATAATATTGACTAATACGTTTATTATAACATTGCAAACCCGCAGTTTCTGTCAGAAAATAAAAAAAACATTTTTAGAAAAATTGCGTATGCACTACAAGAGTTTCTTGAGGCCTTTAAGTTCACTTATGTGAACTCGGTCACAGGTTACACAATAGATAAACAGACACGCTATTAGTGCGAGTATTTATCTGCAATGAATGAGCACAAATTCTCGATGAGTGTCAGTGTAGCTATATAACCGACTCCAACACACCGCACGTGGTTCATTTTCGTACAAAATGGTGCTGTGTACCGTCATACTCGCAGTTTTGGCGGCTTATGCAATCGCGAAAATTTATTTTAAACTTACCACAGGCTGGTGCAAAAGCCAGACTTGTCTGGTTGGCAAGACTGCACTAATAACAGGCGCAAACACCGGTACGTATCCATTCAGTTGATTTTTTGTTTTTTTAATGAAACTTCAGGAATTGGCTATGAAACGGCCCTCGATTTCGCCAAGCGAGGCGCTCGGGTCATTCTGGCCTGTCGCAGCAAAAGCAAAGCGGAAGAAGCCCGTTCGAGGATCATTTCCGAGACCGGGAATGAAAACATTGTTGTGAAAATCGTAGACATGGCCTCGTTTGACTCGGTCCGAGCCTTCGCGAGAGAAATCAATGAAAGCGAAAGGCGCCTGGACATTCTAGTCAACAACGCGGGAATTATAAGCTACGGGGACAGGACTTCCAAGGATGGGCTTCCGCTCCTGATACAGACCAACCACTTTTCCGGCTTCCTCCTCACACACCTGTTATTGGGTCAGTTTTGTTAGAGAAAAATCGATTGAGTAGTAACGTAAAGTTCTTAGATTTGTTGAAAAAATCGGCCCCCAGCCGAATTGTCAACGTCTCCTCGTTGGCGGCGGCGTTTGCCACCAAATTCGACGTCAACCAAGTGGAAAAACACATTTCCAACGGTGACGATTACAACAATTCCAAGCTGTGCAACGTTTATTTCACCCAAGAGTTGGCCAAAAAGTTGAAAGGAACCGGAGTTACGGTCTATTCGCTCCATCCAGGGGTCATCAAGACTGACATTATCAACACCATGGATGGTATAAGGAAAATCGGCTTCACTCTCATGATGAATTTTATGTCCAAGGTAAGGGTACGGGGGACTATAAGTTAGGAGACGAAACGAGATACAAAATCGCACCCAAAGATGTAGTACGGCAGTGTAAAAATGAGGGCGCCCCGGTCTCGGTGTGAAATCGTTTTAAATTAATTTAAATTCAACCAGTTCACTAATTAATTGGAAAAAAATGCAGAAATGTTGAGCTTTGCATTCTCAACAGGATGAGAAAAACTGAAGTCTAAAATTTTCATGAGAAACGTGAGAAAAAAATTATTTAAAATTTTAAATTAGCGCTTCGTCCAGTATTTTTCAAATCGCTGCGAATACGGTTACAGGTACGAGAAAAATGTTCAGAAGAAAGTTGTAGAGAATTAAATTTGCTTTAAAAAAGTCAGCGAGACCATATCTTTATCTTCAACGGTTTAGACTTTGAAGACGTTCAAAGATGCTCAAGCGACGGATTTCCTTCATTTTGTCGGTGGTCAAGTGAATTTATACCCAAACCGTTAAAGATAGAAAAAGGGTGTCGCGGACTTTTTTGTAGCAAATTTAATTCTCTACAACCTCGTTCCTTACATTTTTTTGTATCTGGAACCGTATTTGCAGCGTTTTAATAAATAGGCGAGGGTGCCCAAAAAATTATCAATTTGCGTTTCACCTAATATTTTTGGAAACGTAGCGAATACTGTTAAAGAAACAAAAAAGCGAAAGGAACGAGGTTGTAGAGAATTAAATTTTCTACAAAAAAGTCCGCGACACCATATTTCTGTCTTCAGCGGTTTAGGTATAAATTAATTTGTAATACTTGACCACCGGCAAAATAAAGCAAATCCGTCGCTTGAGCGTCTTTGAACGACTTTGGGGCCTAAATGGTTGAAGATAGGGACATGGTCTTGCGAACTTTTTTAAAGGAAATTTAATTCTCTACAACTTTTCTCTGAACATTTTTCTTGTATCTGTAACCATATTCGCAGCGTTTTGAAAAATATAGGCCATGGTGCAAATTGGTAAAACTTTGAAATTTTTTTAAATATAGTTTAAGATATATTTTTTGCACTATTATTATTTCCTATTATTTGATGCTCTATCTGCCTGTATTTTTTTATTCGCCTTGTGTTAACCGTTATTTCATTACAACTATTTTTATAAATTTATTGCTCTGAAAACTTGGTAATGGAACAAATGCGCCTCTGGCGACATTAACGGAACTATCGAGGACGGGGACGTTTTATTTGTGTGTCATTTCGTATCCTTAGTTTTAGATATCCGTAGATAAGGGAAATAGTTTTTAGTTTTTTTTTATAGAACTGAATTATTTTTTTTTAGAATCCTGAAGAAGGGGCTCAGACTACGATTTACTGTTCCGTGGCGAAAGGAATCGAGGAACTGAGCGGCGAACATTTTGCCGATTGCAAACGAATCAAGCCGTACAAAACGGCACTTAACGAAGGTGCTGCGAAAAAACTATGGGAGAAGTCGGAACGAATTGTTAAGTTGTAATAATTTATAATAAAATAAAATGTACTAGATAAATGGTTCTTTAATTTCGCTTCGCGCACCTGCTCCAAAAATCGATCCCGTTGCCATAACAAAGTCAAAATTCCCGTTTCCCTCCGGTCAAAATGTCCGAATTCGACATAATTTTCGACAGTTCGGCGCAAAATTTAAAAGAATTGCCAGCGAAAATCCTCCAAATGCACCACTTGAAAATGTTGTACTTGCAACAGAACTTCCTCAAGGAGCTTCCCAGAGACTTCTTCCTCAAACTACCCCAACTGGCATGGCTGGACTTGCGCCAGAACCACTTAACCTCCATACCGACAAGCATAGCCCACCACCAACATTTGGAAAACCTGCTCTTATCCGACAACAAAATCGAGGTTTTGCCCAACGAACTGGGCCTAGTACCGAACCTGAAAGTGCTACAAGTGGCGAACAACCCGTTGGCGTACCCCAACGCTCGGGTGGTGGCCGAAGGCACGAAAGGGATAGTGAGCTACTTGAGACACCAGTATGAGAAGACTTCGCCCCCGAGTGAGGAAATGCTGAGGGACAGTGACGAGTTGAAGGTCGAGGAGGAGATCAGGGTGCTGGAGGACTACTCCCAGGAGTTGTTCCCGATGCAGGAATCGCGCGATTCCAGTCTTGTGGTTAAGGGATTGTCAAGGATCAAGCGGGAAGATAGTGGGATCATCCATAAAATCTCGAGTGATTCCCCCGATAAAATCCTCCTCAAATCGTTCTACGAGCAGGACGATCGCTTCGCCAAAGCGTCCCAGACCGGCGAATCGATCACTTTCATCCCGCCAATTCGCCACTCCTGGATGGGCAAGCTCAGACAACTGTTGGAGGAGCAGGAGAGGATCCTCCAACAGGAGCGGTTGGACCGGTTGAGTGCAATCCTTCAAATGATTAAAACCGATATTTATAGGAACCTGCAAGCTCTGACGTCTTGGAGGTACCAAAAGAAGGTCGAACCCAAACGGATGACAAACCAGGAGTATAAAAGCAAAGCCCCCTACGCCACTGATCCGCAATTCGACGCGATTCTCTCGAGACAAGACATGGAACGCGAAATTGACCGAATGATCCAGAAAAACAAAAAGCCGAAGAAAGAGGACGTTGATAAGCTGATAAGCGACCTCGTGGGCCAGCTGAAGGACATGGAAGCGAGCTATGCCGGGTTCAAGTCGCCCAGGAGTGAGATCGAGGCGGCTGGCTCCCAAATTAAAAAGGTGCAATATATTTTTCACGAGATAGAAAAAAATGCGACTTAGTTATTCGTTCCAGATCATGGACATGCAGAAGAAACTACTCCAGTTGCAAGAAACGAACGATTTAATGTTACAATAATCTGCTTTTTATTACATATACAGTTAAATACGTAATTACAATATTTAGATGTAAAATAATAAGAGTAATTATAGTACAAAATCACAAAGTTAATTTGAAGATCTATCAAAATTGTAACAAATCAGTCAAGTGTTATTTATACAATTTGTGCATTTAGAAGGTACGTCCCATCACGATTTTGCCTTTGATCGCCTCGTGCGTGTTCTCGACGAAGCCCAATTTGCCGTAAAATGCGTGCGTGTAGCTGTCACTGGCGTTCATAACCACGTGAACACCGAACGAACCTGAAACAACCAATTAGAACAAGACACGTGGCGACGAGACGACCCACCATTGGCCCGCAATGCCGCCAAGAGACACGTGACTAGTCGCTTGCTCACTGATTGGTCCAGAACCGACGGAAGAATACTACAAATCATACTGGAAGGATGCGTCGGGCTTGAGACGTAGATCTCGTCCTTGAAGCCGTGGAAATACGATATGCTCTCCTGAAATAGTCACTCACACTATATTAAGGCAGCAGCTTTTTGACCTTGAAGAACATATACTTATTTTTTTTTAAAGTGGGAACAACGCAATTTTTTACGCATTCTTTAAATAAATAAAAAAATGTTTGACGCTACCTGTGCGAATTTTGATAAATCTTTGTTGATAAGTGACAAGGGGTACTTGTCGCACATTTCCGGTATCCAGGCGAGCTCCATCTTGACCCGGAACTTCTTATAATCCGGGGAGGCGCACGCGAAGCCAACGATTCCGGCGTCGTCTTCGACGACGAAGCAGAACTCCGGGTGAAGCGTGAGATAGGGGCCCACAATGCGGTCGCCTTGCAGCCCTTTTAATTCCTCCGGGTAGGGTTGGGGGTCCTCCAGGCCATCCTTGCAAGTCCTCGTGCACACACTGTAGACCATTTGCTCATCGGTCGGCAAATAAGGTCGCACGGTGAAGACGCGACAAGTCGGAACGTCAGGTACTTTGTACACGAAGAGGTCGTTGCCCGAATCCACCGGAATCAAGCGCTAGGAAAACACGAATCAAAAGAAAATTCGAGACGATTTCCGCAAAAATTGAAACAACGCAGGCCGGCATAAATCTGAAAATCGCGAAAATTACCTGGAGATCAGCAGTCAAGCCTCCACGGAAAACCCACGGCTCCTGATCGCCGCTCATAAAAGTCTCCTTCCAGCCTTTGGAAAACCCTAACGGAAAATCTCATCAGACTTTTCTTCAGACAAGAGACAATCGCACCGCCAACGCTTGCGCAATTACGCTTAGGCGCCTCTTAATAATGTTACGCAATGCATATACAAGACGAACCAAGTTTTACCACTAGTGTGTTCAAGTGTGTGGTGGTAAAAGTTGGTTCACCCTGTTGAACTGACTGACTACTGGACGATGCATACATGTATAGGTCCCCTGGGTGTATGAGGGCATAGAAGCAGGAAACTGGCCGCCAGCTTAAGAAAACAAACAAATTAATAACTGGAAAACAACCGAAAATCATCTGAAAAACAAACACTCAAAAATCAATCCTGCTGTAACCGATTACTTTCCGCACCGTTTACGCCCTGAACTCGACGTCCGCTCTTCCTGAAATACAAATTACGCCAAGCCATGGAATGGAAAATTAATGCGCTTCTGCCAACTGACGCAATCAATTAAACTCGAAAAAATCGGACACTTTCATTTTTTTCGATTTTTGCCCGAATTTTCCAGAATAAAGCAAAAAATCGCCAAATTTCGCCAAAAAATCTCGTTTATTCGCATTTCCAAAACGCCTAGAGACAAAAATAGGTAAATTCGACAAGTTCGCATGAGCACACAAAAATTACGCTTCGCGCCAATCTGATCGGAAAGTAATCGATTACGCGCCCACTAGCACGTCTAGCAACTTACCCAACCACTTGACATAAGAATTGAGCAAAGAAATTACACCCCTGATATCCCACACGTACGAATACAAGTCGTACAAAATCTCGCGATTATTGCAACTGGACAGGTGTTGAAATAATCGATTTACGGCTTGCGTCATTTCGTTCATTTTTTCGGCACGTGCGAACCACTCTTGCACCTTGAATCAGCCAATCAGATTGTTTAGATCCCGATAACGAAACGGTTACCTCGGACTTGGACGAGTCTTTCTTCTGATTGGCGGCCATCACGACGTGGGCGTTCGATTTCAACCAATTGAATTCTTGCAACAATTGCAAGCCTTGCCCGCCGTGCTCGAACGGCAAGTAGAACAAATCGCACAAAAGAGATAAATCCTCGAACGTCAAATCGTTGTCTTTCCTTCAATTTTTATTTTAATCAATCGCTGTTCCGGAAAAAACTACGTATTTACCGTTCGGCCTCCGGCTCGACCACCATCTGGTTCGCGCCGTCATTTGTCTCCACTTGCATGCTACCACTGGACGTCTACAACAAGCCAATCAAAAGAGTGCTGAAAAGAAGCGTTTTTCAGTACCGAATTTTCGCTCATAGCGACGTCTTCCGGTGGTTTGGCGACATGTGCCGGTGATATGTTCGGAGTGCTGTTGCAATCCATCGGCTCGCTCGGACTTAAGCTCGATTCGTTGCTCAAATCCGTGCTCGTGTCCGTATTCATACAGGTTTCTTCTTTACCGACTTCCTTCTCTTCGGGGGTTTCAGTCGCTTTGTCGCCGTTTACGACCTTCAACTTGTCTTTGTCGGGCTTGATTAGAGTTCCGCTCAACACTGTGATGCTTTTCGTTTCGGGATCGGAGACGGGAATTGGGATCGGGACGGGGGCGATGGGATTAGGGATTGAGTCGTTGCAAACTACTTTCGTATCGGAAACGAGGGAATTCATGACGGGACCGGGAACGGGATTCACCATACTGTCGCTGACGGTGACCTGGAAAGTAGAGATGATTTCATTCCGCGTTAGATTAATATTTTTTAATTAATAAAAAACCTCAGTGTTTGTAGTTTGTAATACTTTGCTACAAAAATAAAAAAGAGTGCGAATACCAAACGTAAAACAACGGACACCGATAGGGAATTTTTAATTGTCCGTTGTGGAGAGATGTCCCTTATGGGAGATTTTGCTGTATTTTTTTATTTTTTGTATAATAGTTACACTTACGCTACTGCACACTTCGGCTAGCGCTTGTAGCTGGTTTTGGTTGACCACCGGCTGCGAGTTGCTGCCCGTGGTGGTGGTGGTCGTCGTGGAGGTCAGGGTCATGCAGGTGTTGATCGAGGGGATGATGGGCACGGGGATGACGGCCACCGCCGGCTGGGGCTTGACAATCGGCCCCCAGGCCGTCTTATGTTTGGCAAATTCGGGCAACCACTCGTTGATCGCGTTCCGGAGGGCTTGCCGGGGGTGGTACATGTTGGGGGAAAGGGAGGCGGGGACGTCTTCACCGAGACCGTCCTCAGTTTCAGTCTCTAGTTTAATATCGGCGGAAACCGTGTCATCTGGAACACACCAAGTTGGCTGGGGAGGAAAACAAAATCTGGCATAGCTCACTTAATGTGAGATCTCTCTGGCCGTCGACGTTACAACGCGACCATTGGGCCAGAGTGTGGATCGCGACGAAATTCGCTCCGTATTCGCAGTTGGGGTTGGTTAGGACACCGCGCAATTTTGGGATTAGATCCGGGGAGCGGCCCGAATAAGGCCCCAAAAAGACGCGCTTCTGGTCGTAGTCGTTGGCGTGGAGGTTGTCCCAGATGACTGGGGGGCGGCGTAATGCGTCTGTGATCTCCTGGATGTTTTCTTTGGTCAAAATGCGCGAGATGACCTTTTGGCCTGAAAAATAAACAGTTGGCCACGACAATTTGACATGTGTGAGGAAGTTAAAGACAACTAAAAAACAAATGAATGAAAGGAAAGCGATCTGGATTTTTTCTCCTTAAATATGAATAAATAATACAAATTCATTTTTAAATATTAAAATGATAACGTATTTGCATTGTCGAGGCCCACTAGATAACAAATTTAAGTCTTCTTTCGGATAGAATTTTTTTTGTCAAAAACAACAGAAAATTTGTTCAAAAATAGATTCGTTATTTTATAAGCCAAAGAATCACCAAATTAAATCAAAAATTTTATAATTTAGACGTGTTTAAACACGTTCTGAGGTAAAGACGCAGGTTTTTCGTAAAACCCGAGCAAAAAAATCAGTAAATCTAAAAATTACTTTATTTTAGTCTGTTTTAATCTAACATTGTAATTAGTCAAAAATTTTCATTCAAAACCACCGCATAGGTCAGACACAGCGTGTGCTGTGAAAATGTAAAAAGACAATAGCAATTATCAGCCAATATTCGCAGATAATCCACTTGTTTATTGTCTTCATCTATTAATCGCTTTGTAATTGGTCCGTTTTTAAGTTGGGAGTGCAATCTCCCACCCATAGCCAATGACAAACATCGTGTTGCAGTTTTTGTGCGGCAGATAACAAGGAGCTCGGCAAGGTGGTAATTGTTTATTGGTCAAATTACGCATTCGGGAACAAATGAGACGGTGAACCGGCTCAAGGGCTAGCCCCGCCCATAAAACCAGTCTTTCGTCTTCGACAAGGGAATACAAGCAAATATTTATTCCATTTTAATTTGATACAAAATCGTGGGCTAAACATTGACAAAAAATTGACTTTTAATTAAAGAAAAACTTGCTTTCTAATATGAGTATCTTTTCCAGAAAATCACGACAATGCCATAAAATGAGAACAACTAACTCTTATTTTTAAACTTATTTTTTGAAATTCAGTTAAGTTAACGGAACTAGATTTTCGCAATATTTTTAATAAAAAGCCAAAAATTTTACGAAATAACAGCAAAAATATTTTTGTAACTAGACAAAGCATCAATCGATTGTCTCCATTGATCACACGCTTTGTAACCGGTCTGAACCAATGAACCAATAACAAACATCTTAATCATGTCGCGGATTTTTTTGTTGGGCAGTTCAAACAGGTAATTTGTTATTGGTCAATTTATGCATTCGCCAAACAAATGCTGGTAAACCGGCTCTAGGGCTAGCTCCGCCCACAAAACCAGAATTATTCTACAAAGCAAAAAAACAGAACTCGCAGTTTATCGAAGATATTGTGAACGATTTAGGCAATAATTCCGCAAAATTTCGTTAAAAAGCAGCTGTTAACACGTTTTTGAGCCAGAAACTCAATAAAAAAATTACTAAATTGTTTAAAAATAAAAAATAATAAATTATAAGGGCGATTAAAGATGCACTTTCTAGTGGTCAAATTTATGGCTCTTCTATGATGCATTAGTTGTTTCAAAACTATATAAAAATTCATGCACTTCAAAAAAATAATAGCTAACGTAACTTATACTTACAATGAGAGATCTAATCAATAATAACTATTTTACAATTTTAATAATAATTCAATAATAATTTTTGGTCTTAATTTGATTCTAATGTCATGCGGTCAATTAAATTTGAGGCAATTTGCCTACCTGTCCACATAATGTCAATTTCCTGCGCCAACTTGGACCCCAAAGTGTTCAAATACTCCGAGTTGGTGACATTTGGCACGGCCCTAGTGGAGCAGTACTGCGTGGGACAGACCAAAAATTTAGGTTGTCCCAGATGTTGGTAGATGTCGTTGGTTATAGAAACCTGAGCTTGGGCAAACGACTGGAAGACCTCCTTGTCGGCCTCGGACATCTCAGGCTCAATATCGTCAAACAACAAGGCGAAGGCCGAGCACCCGAACTGCGAAACTTGCTCCAGCTTCCGCTTCAAAGCCGTTATTTCCTTAGCACTGCTGTAGGTGATGTCAAGACCCGGCGATAAAGCGTAATAAAAGGTGATGTTCTGGTCCTTGGCGGCCTGGATCAAGCCTGTGAGGTGCTCGGCCTCCTCCACAGTGTACAGCTCGCGCCAATACGCCCTGTGCTTGTAGTCGTCCTTCGGGGCATAGACGTACGAGTCCATGCCCCATTTTTTCATCCTGAAAAAACACACTATAGGCCTGGCAAACCGGACAAAAGCCGTACTTTTGGAACAGGTCCTTGCGCTGCTCGGTCGTCCAGGGCCGGCCGTAGAAACCTGGAAAATTCCGACCGTAATTGAAGCCACAAATTAAATTTGTTTGTATATATTTTGTGAATTTCCATAGCCCCCACTACCATATTTGCAAATATGGGCCACAAGCGGGCTGGGAGGCTTCAATTGTTCGGAAAAACACTATTTTGGGGTTGGGGAAAACTCACCTTCGACGACTCCACAAATAAAATTTCCATTTTTTGTATTCAAATTTTCAGAAGTGGGAAGGTTAGAATCCTCCGCCATTTTCGGCACGACAACGTCAACTATTGTGACAAAAACTAAGTTTTCCTAAAGCGGGCAACCAACAATTCAGATATTACGTAATAGAGGCAACCAGTAAAACAACCCAGTCTTAAACTACAGTCTAAACTTATATCTCGGTGTTTTTGATGAAATTTCGTAAAAAATTATCGAATTAAATTGAAAAAAACGTGGAAAAAATATTTTCTCGAGATAATTCGCCGATTTTTGAACTAAAAGTATTTGCGTTTTAAGTAAATTATTACAATTATATAGTTTGTAATGTTGATTTATTTAAAAAGTTTGTGTTAAAATATCTGCAAAAGCCAGTCGGTACTTAGGGCCCTGGTGGCCTAGTGGTATAAGCCGCCACTTACGACGGGGGAGGTCGGGTGTTCGCACCCGGATCACGGCGACAATTTTTCTATAAAAAAAATTGAAGAAAAGGTAAGTGAAACAACACGTAAGCAAAAATAAAAGATTGAGAGTACACATAGACGTATAAACGTAAAGCGGAGCATAAAACTAACAGAAATAAGAAAATAATGCGGCAAAAGGTAAAAGTACGTAAAGGCACCAAATTGTAAACGTAAGAGCACATCTTAATAAAAAGAAAATACCTTTTGTTGTGAAAGGAAAAGAGATGAACGTAAAGGAGAAACATAACTTTAAACTTTAGCGTTGAATTCTTACATGATTTACTTTTTAAATTATAAAAAAAATTAAACGAAAATATTTAATTTATCTTTAAAACTTTTAGTTAACTAAGTTTGTTTAGTAAATCTCGAAAAACATTCTTAATAAAAATCATAGCCCCTGCGAATACAGTAGGATTTGCGCACGTTCTTTATTTTTGACTAGAAAATACACGAATTCGGTGATTTCTGGAGAAATTATGTCCATTTTCGGTCAAAAACGTGCTGAAAGTCACAAAATAGGTAAAAACAATTTTAAAATTGTAGAATCAACTTATACGCTCGGTATTTTTTGATGAAATCTGGTGAAAAATTAGAGAATTGATTTGAAAAAAAGTGAAAGAAAATGTTTTCTCGATCTAACTTGGCGACTTTTGAGCTGAATTTATTTGTGTTTTAGGTGAATTATTGCAATTACATAGTTTGCAATGTCGATTTATTTAAAAAGTTTGTGTTAAAATATCTGCAAAAGCCGGTCATTACTTGGGGCCCTGGTGGCCCAGTGGTATAAGCGCCACTTTCGGAGGGGGAGGTCGGGTGTTCGCACCCGGATCAGGGTAACAATTTTTCTATGAAAAAAAGTAAAGAAAAGGTAAGTGAAACAACACGTAAGCAAAAATAAGAGATTGAGAGAACACATAGACGTATAAACGTAAAGCGGAGCATAAAACTGACAGAAATAAGAAAGTAATGCGGCAAAATGTAAAAGTACGTAAAGGCGCCAAATTGTAAACGTAAAAGCACGTCTTAATAAAGAAAAAATACCTTTTGTTTTGAGAAAAAAGAGATGAACGTAAAAGTGAAACATAACTTCAAACTTTAGCGTTGAATCCTTAGATGACTTACTTCTTAAATTATAAAAAAATTAAACGTAAATATTTAATTTATCTCAAAAAATTTTTAGTTAACTGAGTTTGTTTAGTAAAGTCCCGAAAAATATTCTTAATAAAAATCATGGCCACTGCGAATACAGTAGGATTTGCGCACGTTCTTTATTTTTGACTAGAAAATACACGAATTCGGTGATTTCTGGAGAAATTATGTCCATTTTCGGTCAAAAACGTGCTGAAAGTTACAAAATAGATAAAAACAATTTTAAAATTGTAGAATCAACTTATACGCTCGGTATTTTTTGATGAAATCTGGTGAAAAATTAGAGAATTGATTTGAAAAAAAGTGAAAGAAAATGTTTCCTCGAGCTAATTCGCCGACTTTTGAACTGAATGTATTTGCGTTTTAAGTGAATTATTGCAATTATATAGTGTGTAATGTTGATTTATTTAAAAAGTTTGTGTTAAAATATCTGCAAAAGCCAGTCGGTACTTGGGGCCCTAGTGGCCCAGTGGTATAAGCCGCCACTTACGACGGGGGAGGTCGGGTGTTCGCACCCGGATCACGGCGACAATTTTTCTATAAAAAAAATTGAAGAAAAGGTAAGTGAAACAACACGTAAGCAAAAATAAAAGATTGAGAGTACACATAGACGTATAAACGTAAAGCGGAGCATAAAACTAACAGAAATAAGAAAATAATGCGGCAAAAGGTAAAAGTACGTAAAGGCACCAAATTGTAAACGTAAGAGCACATCTTAATAAAAAGAAAATACCTTTTGTTGTGAAAGGAAAAGAGATGAACGTAAAGGAGAAACATAACTTTAAACTTTAGCGTTGAATTCTTACATGATTTACTTTTTAAATTATAAAAAAAATTAAACGAAAATATTTAATTTATCTTTAAAACTTTTAGTTAACTAAGTTTGTTTAGTAAATCTCGAAAAACATTCTTAATAAAAATCATAGCCCCTGCGAATACAGTAGGATTTGCGCACGTTCTTTATTTTTGACTAGAAAATACACGAATTCGGTGATTTCTGGAGAAATTATGTCCATTTTCGGTCAAAAACGTGCTGAAAGTCACAAAATAGGTAAAAACAATTTTAAAATTGTAGAATCAACTTATACGCTCGGTATTTTTTGATGAAATCTGGTGAAAAATTAGAGAATTGATTTGAAAAAAAGTGAAAGAAAATGTTTTCTCGATCTAACTTGGCGACTTTTGAGCTGAATTTATTTGTGTTTTAGGTGAATTATTGCAATTACATAGTTTGCAATGTCGATTTATTTAAAAAGTTTGTGTTAAAATATCTGCAAAAGCCGGTCATTACTTGGGGCCCTGGTGGCCCAGTGGTATAAGCGCCACTTTCGGAGGGGGAGGTCGGGTGTTCGCACCCGGATCAGGGTAACAATTTTTCTATGAAAAAAAGTAAAGAAAAGGTAAGTGAAACAACACGTAAGCAAAAATAAGAGATTGAGAGAACACATAGACGTATAAACGTAAAGCGGAGCATAAAACTGACAGAAATAAGAAAGTAATGCGGCAAAATGTAAAAGTACGTAAAGGCGCCAAATTGTAAACGTAAAAGCACGTCTTAATAAAGAAAAAATACCTTTTGTTTTGAGAAAAAAGAGATGAACGTAAAAGTGAAACATAACTTCAAACTTTAGCGTTGAATCCTTAGATGACTTACTTCTTAAATTATAAAAAAATTAAACGTAAATATTTAATTTATCTCAAAAAATTTTTAGTTAACTGAGTTTGTTTAGTAAAGTCCCGAAAAATATTCTTAATAAAAATCATGGCCACTGCGAATACAGTAGGATTTGCGCACGTTCTTTATTTTTGACTAGAAAATACACGAATTCGGTGATTTCTGGAGAAATTATGTCCATTTTCGGTCAAAAACGTGCTGAAAGTTACAAAATAGATAAAAACAATTTTAAAATTGTAGAATCAACTTATACGCTCGGTATTTTTTGATGAAATCTGGTGAAAAATTAGAGAATTGATTTGAAAAAAAGTGAAAGAAAATGTTTCCTCGAGCTAATTCGCCGACTTTTGAACTGAATGTATTTGCGTTTTAAGTGAATTATTGCAATTATATAGTGTGTAATGTTGATTTATTTAAAAAGTTTGTGTTAAAATATCTGCAAAAGCCAGTCGGTACTTGGGGCCCTAGTGGCCCAGTGGTATAAGCCGCCACTTACGACGGGGGAGGTCGGGTGTTCGCACCCGGATCACGGCGACAATTTTTCTATAAAAAAAATTGAAGAAAAGGTAAGTGAAACAACACGTAAGCAAAAATAAAAGATTGAGAGTACACATAGACGTATAAACGTAAAGCGGAGCATAAAACTAACAGAAATAAGAAAATAATGCGGCAAAAGGTAAAAGTACGTAAAGGCACCAAATTGTAAACGTAAGAGCACATCTTAATAAAAAGAAAATACCTTTTGTTGTGAAAGGAAAAGAGATGAACGTAAAGGAGAAACATAACTTTAAACTTTAGCGTTGAATTCTTACATGATTTACTTTTTAAATTATAAAAAAAATTAAACGAAAATATTTAATTTATCTTTAAAACTTTTAGTTAACTAAGTTTGTTTAGTAAATCTCGAAAAACATTCTTAATAAAAATCATAGCCCCTGCGAATACAGTAGGATTTGCGCACGTTCTTTATTTTTGACTAGAAAATACACGAATTCGGTGATTTCTGGAGAAATTATGTCCATTTTCGGTCAAAAACGTGCTGAAAGTCACAAAATAGGTAAAAACAATTTTAAAATTGTAGAATCAACTTATACGCTCGGTATTTTTTGATGAAATCTGGTGAAAAATTAGAGAATTGATTTGAAAAAAAGTGAAAGAAAATGTTTTCTCGATCTAACTTGGCGACTTTTGAGCTGAATTTATTTGTGTTTTAGGTGAATTATTGCAATTACATAGTTTGCAATGTCGATTTATTTAAAAAGTTTGTGTTAAAATATCTGCAAAAGCCGGTCATTACTTGGGGCCCTGGTGGCCCAGTGGTATAAGCGCCACTTTCGGAGGGGGAGGTCGGGTGTTCGCACCCGGATCAGGGTAACAATTTTTCTATGAAAAAAAGTAAAGAAAAGGTAAGTGAAACAACACGTAAGCAAAAATAAGAGATTGAGAGAACACATAGACGTATAAACGTAAAGCGGAGCATAAAACTGACAGAAATAAGAAAGTAATGCGGCAAAATGTAAAAGTACGTAAAGGCGCCAAATTGTAAACGTAAAAGCACGTCTTAATAAAGAAAAAATACCTTTTGTTTTGAGAAAAAAGAGATGAACGTAAAAGTGAAACATAACTTCAAACTTTAGCGTTGAATCCTTAGATGACTTACTTCTTAAATTATAAAAAAATTAAACGTAAATATTTAATTTATCTCAAAAAATTTTTAGTTAACTGAGTTTGTTTAGTAAAGTCCCGAAAAATATTCTTAATAAAAATCATGGCCACTGCGAATACAGTAGGATTTGCGCACGTTCTTTATTTTTGACTAGAAAATACACGAATTCGGTGATTTCTGGAGAAATTATGTCCATTTTCGGTCAAAAACGTGCTGAAAGTTACAAAATAGATAAAAACAATTTTAAAATTGTAGAATCAACTTATACGCTCGGTATTTTTTGATGAAATCTGGTGAAAAATTAGAGAATTGATTTGAAAAAAAGTGAAAGAAAATGTTTCCTCGAGCTAATTCGCCGACTTTTGAACTGAATGTATTTGCGTTTTAAGTGAATTATTGCAATTATATAGTGTGTAATGTTGATTTATTTAAAAAGTTTGTGTTAAAATATCTGCAAAAGCCAGTCGGTACTTGGGGCCCTAGTGGCCCAGTGGTATAAGCCGCCACTTACGACGGGGGAGGTCGGGTGTTCGCACCCGGATCACGGCGACAATTTTTCTATGAAAAAAAGTGAAGAAAAGGTAAGTGAAACAAACGTAAGCAAAAATAAGAGATTGAGAAAACACATAGAGGTATAAACGTAAAGCGGAGCATAAAACTAACAGAAATAAGAAATAATACGTCAAAAGGTAAAAGTACGTAAAGGTGCTAAATTGTAAACGTAAGAGCACATCCTAATAAAGAGAAATACCTTTTGTTTTGAGAGAAAAAGAGATAAACATAAAGGTGAAATATAACTTCAAACTTTAGCGTTGAATCCTTAGATGACTTACTTCTTAAATTATAAAAATATTAAACGAAAATATTTAATTTATCTCTAAAACTTTTAGTTAACTGAGTTTGTTTAGTAAAGTCCCGAAAAATATTTTTAATAAAAATCATGGCCACTGCGAATACAGCAGGATTTGCGCACGTCCACTATTTTTGACTAGAAAATACACAAAGTTTGTGATTTTTGGAGAAATTATGTCCATTTTCGGTCAAAAACGTGCTGAAAGTTGATAAAATCTGGTGAAAAATTAGAAAATTAAATTGAAAAAAGTGAAAAAAATGTTTTCTCGAGTTAATTCGCCGACTTTTGTACTGAATGTATTTGCGTTTTTTATGAATTATTGCAATTATATAGTTTGTAATGTTGATTTATTTAAAAAGTTTGTGTTAAAATATCTGCAAAAGCCAGTCGGTACTTAGGGCCCTGATGGCCTAGTGGTATAAGCCGCCACTTACGACGGGGGAGGTCGGGTGTTCGCACCCGGATCACGGCGACAATTTTTCTATAAAAAAAATTGAAGAAAAGGTAAGTGAAACAAACGTAAGCAAAAATAAGAGATTGAGAGAACACATACACGTATAAACGTATAGCGGAACATAAAACTGACAAAAATAAGAAAGTAATGCGGCAAAAGGTATTGTATGTAGAGGAGCTAAATTGTAAATGTAAAAGCACATCCTAATAAAAAGAATATATATTTTGTTTTGAGAGAAAAAGAGATGAACGTAAAAGTGAAACATAACTTCAAATTTTAGCGTTGAATCCTTAAATGACTTACTTCTTAAATTATAAAAAAATTAAACGAAAATTTTTAATTTATCTCTAAAAATTTTAGTTAACTGAGTTTGTTTAGTAAAATCCCGAAAAACATTGTTAATAAAAAACATGGCCACTGCGAATCCGGTAGGATTTGTGCACGTCCACTATTTTTAACTAGAAAATACACAAATTTGATAATTTTTGTATAAGTCTTGGAGCCATTTTTAAGTATTTAAGAAGACAAATGTTACATAATTTCGCATTTTATGATTATTATTGTAAATTGTTGGTTGCCTACTGGAAAAATGATTGAATTAATCTCACACTGTAGCGGTATTAATCCACACAATGAATAAATATTAGAAATTTTGTTGAGATTGGATAGATATTTCTTGTATGTTTACCATATGCTAATTTTTACTACTAATGATTATGTTTGCCGAGTTGTAGACTTTTTCTAATTGTTCCTTACTTTATATAATAGTTCTGCAGGTGTTCCGTGGTAACAGGTGGAAGTGTGTAACCCCCAGTCATTAATTTATGCAAAAACAAAACTAATTTACTACAAAATTGGATCTGTAATAGAAAATGGGAGTGTTGCTGACACAACTTTTATGTAAAAAAATCCTTGAAACGATCCATCCAAGGGTCACTAAGGCCACTTCCTCGAAATTAAAAACTAATTGCCTAACAAATTTCTTAATTGACAAGTCGTGTCATTTAAATATAAAGCCTCTGTGAACAAGATGCAATCTCCGCCTTTATGTAAATCGGCGACCTTTGGCGCGGTAATTTCCCGAAATCGGCGCATCTTCGGAAGGTCAATCATTACATAAACCCCGAATGTCAGCGGTCCTCCACTTTCTCCAAAAATTCCTTGTTTGCCTTTGCAATTGCACAAAACCTTTGGTGGCGCCGCCCCACTTTTCCTGCTTCCTGCTGCAGGAAGGCCAGTTCTGGGGTCCTGCAGGAGCTGCTGAAGCTCAAGTTCAGCGCTCCGACGACGGTCGACCAGCTCCGAGGCGGCTTCGGTCTTCACTTTCATATGTCTTTGGTCTGGTAACACACTGCAGCTATCCTCAATAACGCTAGGTGGACCTCCGCAGGTTTTTGCATTTGTGCTGTGCGCGATGTGCTTGCCCAGCTGGATAGCCTTCAAGGCCAGTGATAACGTGCAGTGATAAAGGATAATGGATCTGGATGAAGAGCGGGTTGTCACAGGTAATTTTTCGAAAAAAAAAATTTTACCCGGTTATTTTTAGCCGCATTTGACATTTAAATTAAGATGTCAACAATGCCGTGTGGGCGACTTTTTTAAATTCTCGACTTAATTGGGCGAGTAATAGGAAACGGTATTAAAACGGAGTTAATTGTTACGGCATGCCGAAGGCTATGGCAAGGTCTCTAATTGCCAAAAAACCCAAAAAACGCCCAAAAATCCAGTCCAATTTACGCCTACACTATAAATCACGATTTTAATTAGTTAGTTTAAATTTTACTCGGTTTATAATTTTAGAAAGGTAATTGCCACGAAAGGGTCTCGATGATTGTTTAATTTAAATATCAAAAACATTAATTTTCACTAATTTATTGTAATTTATGTAATTATTAACGAGTGCGGAGATTTAAGGAAAAATTCGTTCTCTTTGTTTTTTTGCTTTGATAAAAACAGTAACAATTGTTATTAAAATTTATGATAAGGGCGGCCTTGAAAATGGGTGTTTGTGGAACAATGGGATGGTGAAGTTGTCAAGTTCAGATGGGTTTGGTGCGGCCTTTGGCATAGTCAAGACTTGTGATTTGATTTTGAGTTCAGTGAGTGTTTTATTTTACTTTCAATTGACTAAACAAGGTTTGAAAAGAAAATGAGAATCTAAGGAAATTTTTGTTTCAAATCAAGTTGGCTGTGAAAACAATAAAATTTACAAATATTTAACAGTATCTTTATCTTAAGCAGATTTGTAAATTTTCAAAATTATGTTGAAATAACCTAATAAAACGGGAACACCATGTTTAAACTTAAATAAAGCAAACAAAAATACTGCAGTTTATTTGAAAATTATTGTTTAAACAGTATTTTTTTTATTCTTAAGTAGCAGTTTTTTGCTAAAAGTGGAATCATTTTCTTGCTTAAATTGTTTTACTGTTTTGAATTGCTACGAAAAAAAAATTGTTTCTAGTCAGAAAATTTGAAACCAAGCGTGTATTTTAATTTTACTTTTTTTAAAGGCAAAATTTTTAGAATAAAATAAAGAAATAGTAAAATTTTATTGTTTCATTAACATCGATTTTTTTTCAGATGAGCTGAAGGGATAAAATATTTTGAACAAACATAATGCAATATCAGATATGTAAAACAATTAATAAAAAAAATTAATTAGAAATTACCCACATAGTGATTAAAAAATAATTGAACTTTGTCTATACTTTTAGTAGACATTTTGTAAAAAAAATATTATTATTATTATTAAAGATTATAGAGCAGGGTACTTGTGGGGACTATTTTGCACAAATTTAGGATTTTTCAGTTAAACTATAAATCAAAAATTTGTTTCTGAAAGAATGGGAAAAATTTGGCACGATCATGGAACAGCTAAACAACCAATGCATTTGAAAGTTTCTCGCTTTTTGGCTGAAATGGGTGATTTTTTGCTTTTTCTTTCACAAATTTCACGTTTTGAATTCGAGCGAATTGCAAAATGATCCGGTTTTTATCAGATAGGTGAACTCGTTCAGGCCGGGTTTGCGGCCAACAAACAAACCTTTGACAAGATTGGTACGAAATATCAAATTCTTCTAATTGCTAAATAACCTTCGTTGAGAGAATGTGTTAAAGTCAAGGCTTCGAAAGAAAAATCTCGGTTTGTGTTAGCCAACCCCTTTCCAATCGTTGATTTTTCTCGAGTTTTCAAATGAATTGCCAAACTGCTAACATATTATAGAAAGCAAACAATCTTATATAAGGTGACCTGTATAAGCCGAAGAAAGTCCGTCTACTCACTTTATTATTTCTCAGTTACGTAAACAAAGCAATTTCAAAGGTCATTAGATGCCCAATGTACAAAAGCCTCGAAATTATCCCGGATAATTAATGGAGTTTAATTGGCGATCGTGTGATTTTTCCCGACTTTCACATTTTACGTAAGAATTCGATCGAAAATTATTGTCGCGATTTTCGGCGCAAATCTCTAATTGCAGACAAAAAACAAACGGATTAGGAGTGATATTCTGGTTTCCCTTTCATAACTCGCCTCCGGTGGCAATTTCTTCACAAGTGGTCAACTCTTGTCGATTTTCGACAATGCGTCCTCTCACTTGCGGCACGATTTGGTTAAAAAATTAAAAGAATCACAAATCCGCGCTTTGTAAAAGCAAAACCGTGTCAGAGGTCTCGCAGAAATTTGCAAACTTTCAAACTGATTTATTGCCGATTCACGATCCCCTCAATAAAACTTTATGTTCATTAGCAGTTTCTCAAATCGAAATTAACTAATCTTTTGTAAACAATAATTTACGCGAGCACTGGAATGAAAATAACACCTTTCCGTTATTTAGATCGAGAGAAAATTGAAAGTTTTACAAAAACAAATCACTCATTGTTCATATTAAAAATATGAGAGACGGAATTCTTGGTTTGATCGCGTTATTACAAAACGCTCAACAGGGCCGGACCAGACCCGGATATTTTTCACACAATGCTGTGAGAACCTCATGTCCGATCTGTTTATTGTTTATTTGGAGATAAAAGTTTGTACAAAAGTGTGAATTTTTATTACTTCCGCTTATAACATAGTAGAAACTTTTAAATATTTTAATCAATTATTATGCAACTTGTTGCCGATGCCAAGGCCACGCCCGCTGAGCGAAAATGAATTTTTTACTAACCACCCTGTATAAATCTAGTTCATTCTTATTTTGCCAGTTTAGCTTTTAATATTCTACACTGGTTATTTTTTAGACATTTTAAAAAAATTTTTTTGCTCTGTTATTTTTGTTTTGAATTTTTTTCTCTTATTTCTTCTTCTTCTGTTTTTTATTTTTTCTTAATAATTGATGATTTTATAAGACGTTGTTTATTTTCAGTAGTTTGCATCCAATTTTTAATCATTTTATTTTTTTAGTTTTTTTCGTTTTTTTCCTATATTTGCATTAAGAAATCAATTTGTTGTTTTTGTGAAAGAAGGCAAGCCATGTTAAAATCACGTGCTACACATGGGTTTGGAAACCGCTCCAGTTGAAGGTCTCAAAATCGGAATTAAAAATTGCTTTCACCGGGAGGCCTTAACATATCTGGAACGAGACATTCACCCATATGTGGGTGCTATTTCGCTGACCATTGCGTAAGCGAACAATGGGCGAAATAATGGCTTCTGGTGGCGTTATTAATTATGATAATGAGAGTGAACAGATAGGATCTTAAATTTTTAATGTCACTGGATTCATCCGTAACGCACGGCCTTCGAGCGCTTTTATTATTAGAGCATGAACTGGACGAGTTTCTATATCGAACGGAGGAGCGGAAAATCCAAGATTCACCTTCGGAGGAAAATAACATAAGTCAAGTGGTGCAACAAGAATTATAGACGACGTTAATGTGTTGTTTATTCGCTGCACCAGTCGAGAAGAATAAGACGTTACGTCTTCAATTATTTCAAATATTCGCTTGCAATGATTACGCGATTTCAGAAAATTAATAACCAACTACTCGCCTTGATGAGAAGAAAATTCGTGCCACTTGGAACTAATAATTTTCTTTGCGGGAGAAAGCGCCCGATTATATCATTTCTTACAAATAGCGAATTTCACGGCTGCTTTATCGCAATTTTTTATTAAATAACACATCAGATAAGCAAACGCGGCTAACTTGGCAAAATTCAGTTCGCTGGCAGGAACCCGTTTTGCAGGAAAATCGCATAAAAATCGATCCACTCTCTAGTGCTCCGCACTTTCCACTTGAATTCGGCCGCCATTGATAGCATTTTTCCCAACTTTCTCTCAAATTCCTGCCGAAATTTGCATGCTTCGACCTTAAAAAAGCAAAATGTCACCCCAGCGAGTCCGGCCAAACCCGTTCCTGCTGAATGTCACGCTCCGGGTGCGCTCCTGCAGCGGCCTTGCTCAAATTTCAGGAGACTTCAACAGCCGGTCAGACGCGTAAATGAAAGTTCGATTAGTTGCGAGGAAATAGCCGATGCACTAGATGAATATTGATAAACAACGCACGCTGAATGCTTAATTGCGCACCATTTGTGCAAAGTAAAACACCTGGAGAGGTTATGCAAGAGGCGCTTTTGGCTTCTGGGGCGTGAAGTGCGAATTTTTTTCGATCGATAAAAATTGGCGACTTTGAAACGTTGCTAAATGTGTGAGGCAAGAACGAGTAACGAATTTCTAAATAATTAAAAAATTGCTATTATTAGTAAACTGCCGCAAATTTATTCATAATTAATAGGAAATTAATCAATTACAAGTCGGGCTGTTTTTAGACCAGGCGTTCAAAATATTATTGAAATTTTATTGTTCTTTTTCAACTTTCTCCCCAACTTTTTATCGGTTTCTAATAAATGTATGCAAAATATGGAGATTGCGTAATAAATGAGCCAATTCCAGAGCCGGCTCGTGCCAATTTTTTTATCGGAGCTATTTAACATAGTTGGTAAAGCAATTTTGCCTCTTTTGGTCAATATTTTGAGAGTTTTAAATCAAACGAACCGCATTTTATTTCGGTTTTGTTATTCCAGAAAAGTTTTAACTAAATTATGTTTGCAGAAAATTTAGAAAAATTTGATTATTTTCCTTTAGCTATTTAATTACCCTGTAGAGTGAAATCAGACATTACCTATATTACACTGTACAAAGAAACTTTGTTTATTTTGTCTTAGATTTTTTATTGTAAATATTAAAGTACCAAAAAATAAGTTATAACTTAAATAAAAAAAGAGACGACAGACAAGACAAGATTTTTTCAGTTCAAGTAGGGAGTAAGTTAATTTTTCGCAGTTCTTTTCCAGAAATATAAAAAATTACAACTACCACGTATTAAAGCAACTACATAATGTCTTTTTAATAAATAAATCTCAAATTACGTCAATAAAGATAGTCTGATAAAATGTACAAAAAGAAAGAAAACAAAAATTTTTACTGAGAATAAACAAAATATACTCACGAATAATAAAAAAATAATAAAGATAAGGACAAAATCGGGAACAGAAGAGAAAGAAGAGTTGACAAAATTATTAAATAATCTGTCCGCAAATTTTTGGTATTGTAATAATAATAATAGGAAAAAACTAAAGTGAAAAAAAATTAAACAACAAAATGATAAAACGGAAAAATAAATGAGAATCAAATACATTTTTTTTTGAGTCCATGACATATTTTACTGAAAACGCTTCTAACAAACCGTACTTTTCACAAAAACTAATGGCTTTTTTTATTTTCTGTACATGTGATTTTTTTACATTTTTTATAATTAAAATTAATTAATTGAAAATATTAATTAGGTAATCGAAATTTTGTTATTTCAAGTGTTATTTTAAAACAGAATATGCTTAAATGTTTAAAAAAAATTAAAAAATAAAAAAAGCAAAAAATTCTTAATAGACTTTTCCTTAGCACTAAAATTAAGTACGTTTATTTGAATATTGGATGTTTACTTAATGAATTATTTTTTGGGTGAAATATTTTTTTTGCACAAAGCAACATCTTTAAGCCTCATTTGTTCTCAGATGACACAAGAAGTTACAATTTTTTGCAATTGTTTAATGGTAATTAATTAAATGCCCATGTTTAGCGAAAGATTTAAGTATTTAATAGTAGACTGACAGAGTATATTAAATATCAGACAGAAGAGAATTTCAAGAAGAAAATTAACCAATAAGTAGAAAAAAAATGCAAAAGGATAATAAAAGAGAGCGTTTCGGAAAGAAAACCGAAAGTGACGAGAAAAGAAGTTTGATTAAGTATTGCGGAGAAACCAAAATGCACTCGTTGCACTTTTTTGAAGAAAATTCCAGTACTTGAGCGCTTTTCTTGTTTCAGCGGCTTAGCGATGCCCGACGCCATCATGAAGCCAATCTATCTTCGAGGTGAGTTTTCTCCGGCGTTTTTTGCTCGCTCTCGGTGTGCAGTCGAGTGTAAGAGCTGGCCAACATTCAAGTTCGAAAAATACGTTAAGGCCGTTTCACGCACCGTTACTGACCGTAATTAACACGCGTTGCGTAACGTGCAATTTGCATTCGGACTAAAATTAGAGGAAATAACTGCAACAAACGCCAGTCTCCGCCTAAGGCCGCTTTTCGGCCAATTCGGTCAATACCAAGCCGGAGTTTTCCGGCGAAAGTCGCTTGGAAAATTATCAGTTCGCCTAATAGGAAAATTATTAGCAGAGATAAACAGTTACCTAACGTGCGCTTAATTATGAATGTGCTAGAATGTTCTAATGAATGGGAAATGTAAGGAATTGGCTGAATTCGGTTTCAATTCAGTTTTTACAATTGCTCCGGTTTTAGATTGTTGTTTAACCACTTGTCGCGGTGAAGTTTCAAAACTGCCTTTGATATAAATTACTGCCAGTTATTATTGTTTTAAATGGAGCTAATTGTGTGTAGATCGACGCTTGATTACCGTAAATCAACTAAATTACGCCCACGGATGTGGTGCTGACCCACTTTGCCAGAATGGTATTGTGGTCGGAAAAATTTGTTAATTTAATTTTTTTTTCAATTGGAATGCACATGTGGAAACGGTTTTTTGTGGACTTATTTGAAAGGAAACACGCGACTAAGGCACCTGTTTCTACACCTGTTGTTCTTTTTTGTGCTGCTGTTCTACAACAGTACAAAATGGTTCATTTAAAAAGTTTCGCTAAATTTAACACCACTTGACAAGTAGGAAGCACGAATATGGTATTGTCACGACACGAATTCAGAGAGTGGCGTAACAATTACCCAATTCGCATTCTTGTGATAATTTCTGATCCAATTTATTCAAAACAGTGTGAAAAAAATCGTTTTGACCTGCTGTTCTTGAAAAGTGTAAAATTATACGTTGTGACAGTACAAATTTAACAAAATTATAACAATGAAATACATAACAACGTGTTGTAAATCAAGTGTAGAAAACCATGAAGAATTGAAGAACATCGTCATGGCCTGTGAATTGTTCTTTGTTATTATGTGAGTTTTTAGGAACCGCAAAAAGTAAATTAAGGCACCGCGAAATGGTGACATCCAAAATTAAAAAATTGTCAATACCGACCGAGAAATTTCCAGAGCGGTTTTTTCCGCGATTGCGGTGCCTGGCGTTTGGTGGCCCCCTGAACCACCCGATCTGAATCCCATGAAATTAGCAAAAAACTAACTTTTTCAAATTTTTGTTAGATAATTATTTTTAGTTTTATTTGTCTTAATAGAGTACAGAAAAAAAAATAAAAAATGGTTCATGATCTTAGTAGTTTAAACAAAGTAAAAAGAGAATAAGTATTACAGAGGGAACTTTATGAGAAAATAATGCACAAAAATTAAGAAAATAATATTACAAGCGTAAAAGACAGGAAAGAAGAAACTCGTATTTTGAAAAAAGTTTGAATAAAACTAAAGAAGACATAACCCGAGAAAACAGAAGAGTACACATAAAAAATGACAAAAAAGAAAAAAGTATATTTTGCGGAGATAAGAAGAAATGATACGTTTTTTTAGCTAAAATAACATTTATAAGAAGAAGGAAAAACAAAAAAGACGGTAAGAATAAAAGAAGAAGGGACATTTTATAATATTAATAAACAACAATAATAAGAATAAATCAGAATAAACGATAAAATCAAGAGGAAAGCGGTAATAAAGTAGAAAAAGTGTATTTTTTGAAATTTCTATTATTGTTATTTGTGCACAAAATGTCTTTGTAAGGAAAACTTCTCTTGTTCTAACATAAATCTCCAGCTGTAGACATGAGTTTGTAACATGAGTAACCTAATAAATGCTTTTTAATATTTTTCTTCGTTAAATTAAAATTAGAACAAAAAATAAAAGTTATATTTAAAAAAGCTGCAAAGAACACAAGAAGATGAAAAAACAGCACCTATTGATCAAAATAAAAAAGCAAAAATATTACAAAAATCAGATGAAGAAATGGGGAAGAAAAAAAAACAAACAAAAAGTAGTGATTTTGTTAAAAGCTGATGAAGACGGAGAGAGAAGAAGGGAGAAAATTTGAGACGATAGAAAAATAATAAATTAAAAAAACATCGTCCAGTGGACACACTTTTGAGAATTAAAAAAAACTAACAAGGAGAAACAAATTTACGATAAAAAAACAAAATGCAAAGATGAGAGAAATTTATTTATTTATTTAATGCATCTGACAAGAGAAAGTGAAATAACTGAAATAAGAATAAGAAACGCCGAAAGAAAATAGCAAAGGAAATTGAAAAAATGTGTAAACCAATTAATTTGTGTAATCAAATATATTTTGAATCCAATCTGAACTCTAGCGAATTAACGTGGAAGAATTGTACCGACTTGTCGTTAGGTCGATGCCTTCGATATTTTTTGCTCGTAAAATTAATAGGATTTTATAATCCAGGTGTGACTCGTTTTAAAATCTAAGAACCAATAAAATTTTTGCAAAACGTTTCGTTTCGAACGCTTCATTTACCATTTCCGGCAGCTTTACCTCTTTTCCCTCGCTTTTCAGCCCGAGGTTTATTCGGTTTATTAGAGTTTCCAGCGACCTCATTACCGTGTGTGTCGGTTTCATTCCGACAATGATCAAATATTCCACGAGATTGGAGATCTCAGCCTTGCCAAAGATGCGATAAGGCAATTAGCCAACAATTTTTGACACTTGGGGAAAGTTAAAACGTAGTACATATACAAGACCGGAAACGAAGTTAAGGAAAGAGAATCTAATTAGTGGTTTCCTTTTTTGAAACAATCATTCGGGTTCAATGCTACGAGAAAATTCGACTTTTGGCTGGGAATCCTCCAAAGTCGTTATTGTGTCTTATAGGTCAACGAGATTTTCGTATTGTTCCGAAGATGAGACACCGGCCTTGATCTATTCGAGTAATTAATTCGAATCGTGTTACAAAAATAATCCAGCGGCGGATTACCCGCGACTGAATTTCGCAACTTAAAGGTCGAACGCAGGAAACCAGACCCAATTCTCATTGCATTTCATTGCGGAGATTGATTTGCGATCATCCTTCGGATTCCAGCTTGATTTCGCCGCCTCTTGCACAACCATTCCGATTTTCCGTGTTCTTTCGCACTCAATAACGGCGTGTGAATCAACACACACAATCAACTTTCTTTCAAACAATACCAATTTCGAAATTTTGGTCGCAGGTCTGCTGTGGCTCTACCTTTTGGGCTGCTTCCTCTTCGTCGCGGCCCTGGAACCTGGCGTAAGTATTATTCAGCGCGGAAATATTCCAACGGGAGTGTCAGAAATTCAAATCGGAGATACGTGATGTAAACAAACACTTTTATTCCAAACCACGCCAATTCAGGGGACGCAGATATGGCGCTGTGTCCATCACTGACTCACTCATTCATTAATTATTTAATTGAACATCCATACTTTCATTTTTCATACAAATCGCCTGCGTGGGACGCACTTACACCGTTCTAAGCACTATTATTGCAGTTTTTGGACTTTGATAACCTCCCAGACACGAACTTCTCCTGCGTTGGTAAAGTAATCGGAGGGTACTATGCCGACCTGGAGACCAACTGCCAAATGTTCCACGTTTGTACCATCGGGCAACTGGACGAACCCATGGACATCCGGTTCCTGTGCCTCAATGGGACCGTCTTCGACCAGGAAACGCGAGTTTGCGAACGAATCGATGAAGTTGATTGCTCAAAATCTGAACAGTTCTACAGTCTCAATCTGGAATTGTACGGAAACACCCAACCCAGCGTTTTGGAAGGTTAGTCCGCTCTAATTAATTACCCCGACTGTATTAATTACTTACAGAAAGCGAAACCGAACCGCCAATCATAATCAAGGCTTCGACCACGACAACAACAACAACCCCACGCCCAAAACCCAAAACAACACGCACCTACTACACAACATCGGCACCAACAGTAACAACCGTAACCAAAGTCATATCATCGCACCACTTCCCGATCAATGGTCAGACGGACATTCGCTTCAACCCGGAAGAAATCAACATTAGTCTAAATCCGGGGGCGCCGCCAAACATCCGGAAACCAGTCACCTACCACCAGCAAGTCTTCAGTGACAATAAAAAAGTAGTGGTAACCACTCACACAACTTTTGGTACTGATAAAGAGGATATCCTTCGAGTGGTACCGAACACCCAGCGCCCGGTCTCTTCGACCCAAAAGGCAAAACCACCGGCCACACCCGCTGACATTAATTACGGGTTCACGTACCATCAAACTGAGAAAGTACCACATAATTATCAGTACCATCACGCGAACTTCCATCAGCATGGCCAGTTCCGGGATCAGTTTAAAACAACCGAGCGTGCAACAACCCGGAAACACCCATACAAGGAACCTACGACGTTTCGAACCACTTATGTCAAACCTCAGTACCAGTACCGCACCGAGAAGCCACAAAGGGTGCAATTACCGGTACCACTACTACCAACACTGCCACCTTTGACGTTTAGTTCCCCAGCACCGTTCAGTCTAGGCCACCATATCGAGGCCAAACGGTACACCAACGACCATCAATCACCCAGAATCATAATCAGTGCTAGTGCTAGTGTTAGCGATGCCAGTGGTCGAAGACTTAACTATTCGCTAGGAACCATCGGTGTAACGCCTCTACTAGAGCAGCCGCCGAAAACCTACGATGAGTATAAGGACCATGACGTGGTCCTGGACCCATTCTACCACGACGTGCCCAAAATCAAGAACAAGAGACGCAAGAGACAAGTCAATCATTCCGAAGTGATCAAAAACGAGCAAGAAGCAGTCGATGTTTTGAAGTTTTTGTTCGACTGGTACCAAAACCACCAACGGACTAGTACCATCAGAGTACCAATCGATGCCGAGGACATAACGGAGATAAACCAAGAGTTGGCACCCATTGTGGAACCACCAGAACCAATAAATCACACGAAAATTGAGCCTAACTTTGGCGAAAGTGACTTATTCCAAAGAAAAAGCAAGTTTAACATAGTTGGGGATGTCTTAAGTGTGACCGAAGTTGAAGACAATAGTACAACTAGTACAAGTACTAGTGCAAGTGTGGGTAGTGAAGACTACGTTGATGACAATTACGAGGCGGTTCAAGGAACTAAAGTTGAAACTACAACGATCAGTACTACAAGTACCACAAGAAGGGTACGGGGGAGGGGTCGTGCTCATTATAGGAAGGTTTCGGAAAGTGAGCCAAAATACTCGGCTTCGTACTCGAGACGAAGAGGGCGAGGGAGAAGTACTACGACAACTGAAGTACCACCAAAAGAAGAAATTGTTGAAGAGTTGAAGAAAGAAGCGAGTTTGAAAGAAGAATCGCGAGTTGTTGAAGTTTCCGAGAAAAGTGTTGAAGAAACGACCACAAAACCAGAAGAAACTTTAGAAACAACAACAATTGGGAAGAATAGTAGTGAAGAAACAACCACAAGGACAGACGAGACTTTAGAAACAACAACAATTAAAAATAACAGTACTGAAGACGTAACGAAATCAGAAGAGATTTTGGAAATAACGACAAGAACCGCGGAAACAACAACACTTAAAGAAGAAACGACAAATAAAAATGATGAAGTTGACGAAACGTCTTCACTGGAAGATGAGTCGCATCTAGAACCAGAAACAACAACAGTGCTTGATGAAGAAACAACGGAAGAATTTCAGATTGCTTCTGAAACGTCAGCAGCTGATCTGAAAGAAGATGAAACCAAGAACCTGGACCAAGAAACGACAACAATTTCGTTAGTTAACGATGAAGTAAAGAATTCGAAGGAAGAAACGCAGATATTGTCTGAAACGTCAGCAGTTACCGAAGAAACAAAGACTGTGGATGAACTGCAGTTACTTTCCGAAGACCAGAATGAAGAAACGGTGGAAGCACAAAGCGAAGATTTTGATGACTTGGATGATTTAGAAGAAAAATCAAATGTTACGACACCAAGTCAAGTCAGTGAAGGTCCAGTAACTGAAGCTACGCTAGTCACAACTACTGGAGAAGTTTTTGACGAAAAGACCACAGAAAACGAAACAACTGAAACAATAACGGAAGTGACCACACTAGAAGAAAAAGAAAGTGAAGAAATAGTTTTGTCTAAACCCAAAACTGAAGATGCGGTTTCGCCAAAAATCGAAACGAAGAATGAAACTGCAGAAGTGGTTTTGCCTGAAAATCCTGAAACGACAGAGTATTTGCACGAAAGCGAAGAAACGACTTTTGCGACCACTGACGCTGTCGCAACTGAAACCGAATTTTCACCTACTAGTACCAGTTCTAGTACTACTGAAAATCACGCAACTGTGACCACTAGCACTAGTACCGAGTCCCCGAACTTGACCCCTGCTCAAACAACCACCGAAACTTTGGACATTCCTCGTGGGCGCAGTGCCCATCGCAGGGTGCGCCCTTCGCGCCCTAGAAGTTACCGCCGACCAAACCCTAGACATAGGTTTAGTACCGAATTGTTCACATCTCGGCCCACGCGCCGAAAAACCACCGTCGAAATCAACTCGAACGCTTTAACAAGTCAACTGACCACCACTGAACTTGTCTCTACCTCACCCACGGAAGAAGTCCCCCCCACCGACGCCCCCTTGTTCAAAAGTGCCAACCCTACGCAAGCCGAATCGGCCAAAGAGTCCCTCCATACGACCCCCTTGTCGATGACTTATAAACTAAGCGTGCGGAAGGAGAAACTCAAGTCGTACATTTTTAACTGTTTCGGGAAAGCGATTAATAAGTTTTACTCCGATCCGAGAGACTGTAGGCTTTTCCATTATTGTACTTCGGGGTACACGAAAAACCAGCTGCTAGACATGAAGTTTGTGTGTGATTTGGGGACTTATTTCGACGATGAGAAGCTCATTTGTACAAAGGAGAAGCCCCACAGGTGTTTGTAAATATGCTCTCTTAGCTAGCGATCGAACGTCCTATTAGCCTAAATCAATTTGTAATTATTACTGAACTTGTTATGAATACTCATAGATTAATATAATTAAATTAAATCAATAAACTATTTTGTTAAATTTTCACCGCTGTTTGCTTTACCACAAAATTAACAAACAAAAAAGAGCCCATAGATATTAAAGAAACTATTTATAGTACAATAATACGTTTTTTTCTCATAACTCTTCTTATGATTTTGACATTTATTAACTTTTTCAAATCAACAAATGTATGTACAAATGTATGCAAACGGTCTGTTGAGGTAAAATTCCATGGCTCCTGGCGACCCATTTTTGGACAAAACACCAGGACTTAAAATGCAAAAATTACATTCCACAAATTACACATTAACCCTTTTGAATTATACTCGAATTTTCACCGTTTTTCTTCGATTTAATTTACAGTAAATTTTATTGACAGTTGTTAAATTAAAAAAATTAAATTGGTTTTGATTTGGTACCATATCAATTTTTTTCACTAAAAAAATGTTGTAACCACTCGCTACCGCTCGTTCGTGCTTTAAATATTTCGTCTTTAATAATAAATTGGTTTATTTAAGAAAACTTGCCGTTTAAACGATGAAATAAAAAATTAAAAATGAAAGTGAATGGTGTAAATGAGGGTGAGTAGCAATGACGCGGCCTCGTATGTTTTATATAACAGTACTTTACTCATTTAATAAAATAATACAATATGTACAACCTTAGATTAGAATAAAGTTACGAATTTCCTCTGGTCAATACAAAATACTGTTCACTGCGTACAATAAAATTAAAACAGACTTAAAAAACAAACAACTAACTTAAAACTACCCTAGTTTTTTACATTTGCCTTCTTAATTTCGGTATCAATCTCATATTCGGGCTCGCTGCCGACATTCGTGTCATAGTACGCGTAATCGTAGCTTACATCTTTGACTTTTTTGACGTTGTTGACCGGTTTAGGGGTTGATTTGGGAAAATCTGTAGCTTTCGGGGTGTTTGGACTGACGGAGAAGGGTCTCGGCGACTCGTATTGTGGTTTTTGGGTCGATTGGACGTTTTTGGTCGATTTTGAGTACTCGTTCCGACTGCTGGCAATGTTCTGACTGTGGGCAGTTTTCAAAAACTCATCATCATTTCGGTCGTATTTTGGGTTATAGGAACCATCATCGTATTGCGTTTCGTCGAAGCGGTTCGACCGTGCAACGGGGGTTGTTGGGGTGATTTTGGGCACAGTTGGGGTGTATTGGGTGAAGGAGGTTGTTCTGGGAGTACTGTATTGTTGTTGGTTGTTGTTCGAGTTGTAGAAGGTCGTTTGTTGGGATATTTGGGTGTAGGCGTTGTTGGTTCGGGGAGCGAACGTTGAAGGGAAGTTGTTGTTGTTGCTGTTAAACTTAGGGGCGAAAGTTGTTGGGTAATTGTCGTTTTGCTTGAACGGTGTTGTTGGTTTCTTGCTAAACTGGGTTGAATAGTCATTCTTGATCTGGGTGGTTGGGTAATTGTCATTTTGTTTCGTTGGTTTTATTTTTGGAACGTCGTAGTGAGTGTTGTATTGGGTAACTTTGGGTACTGGAGTCGTGTATTGGTTCCGGTTGTTGACTTCGGTCGGCTTACTATTAAATTGGTTGTTATTATTGTTATTATTTCTGGGTGTTTGTGTTCTTTGCGGGTAATTTTCAGTCGCTTTGTTGTAATTCTGTTTCTGGAAATTGGCTGGGTAATTTTCGGTTTCTCTTTGTGGTGCTTGAGTTGTTGGGTTGTATTGACCATTATTGTAGTTATTTTGTGTTGTTTGTCGATTTGGTGGACTGTTGTACTGTTGGGTCTGCTTAAACGGAGCCGGAGTACTCAATGGGTAAGAAGGAGTCGGTGAATTTTGATTCTGGCGGAAATTGTCAGCATTGTTGTATTGTCTTTGCCCATTTCTGGGTTTCACCGTTTCGGGAAATGTTGTTGTAGTGGGCCGGGTTGTTGTAGGAACGTAACTACTTCCGGCGAAGTTGTTGGCGAAACCTGTCGGACGGTTAGGACGGTAGGTTTGGGCCTCAACGTATTGCTGTTGCGGGCGGTTGTTTTGCTGTTGTTGGTTGTTGTTTTGCGGCCTATTATTTTGTTGTTGGTAGTTGTTCGATTGTTGTTGTTGTTGATTGTTGCTTTGTGGCCTATTATTTTGTTGTTGGTAGTTGTTTGGTTGTTGTTGTTGTTGATTGTTGCTTTGTGGCCTATTATTTTGTTGTTGATAGTTGTTCTGTTGTTGTTGATTGTTGTTTTGCGGCCTGCTATTTTGTTGTTGGTAGTTGTTCGGCTGTTGTTGTTGTGGTCTGTTATTTTGTTGTTGGTAGTTATTCGGTTGTTGTGGCCTATTATTCTGTTGTTGATTGTTTTGGGGCCTATTATTTTGTTGCTGTTGATTGTTGTTTTGGGGTCTATTATTTTGTTGTTGTTGGTTATTGTTGTTTTGAGCTCTATTATTTGGTTGTTGTTGGTTATTTGGTTGCTGTTGTTGTGGCCTATTATTCTGTTGTTGGTTGTTCTGTGGCCTGTTATTTTGTTGTTGCGGCCTGCGATTTTGTTGGTTGTTGTTGTCATTCTGGACGGGCCTTCTGTGTTGTTTCCTCAACAGCTTCTTCTTCTGGAAGTTGTCGTTGTTCTGGTTAGCATTGGTGTTGTCGTCGTAATCGTCATCGGTTTCCTTTCCGCCGTTTCGGTTGTTGAAGAAATTCGAGCTGCTCGACCCTTTGAAAATCTCTCTATCGTTGTTGTTGTTGTTGTTGTTTTGTGGCCTGTTTTTCCTGAAGGCTTGTTCCTTTTGCTGATTAACCCTCTGGGCTTGATGGTCCCGATTTAGTCTCGCGTCCCCCGTTTCGGCTCTTTGTAGCGCAAATGTTTCTTCATCTTCTCCATATTTCACCGCTTTTGATTCAAAACCTGCAAACCAGTTCAAATCTAGGCTAAAAATGTTCATTTTCGTAACATTAGCGCATGCCATGTGCAATATCAGCCTCAGGCAGGAGATGCAACAAAGTGAAAGTTACCTGATCCGATGCGGTAAAGGTCAAAATTGTCGCTAGAATAATACAATGTGGAGGCATCACAGTCTACGTCCTCCCATTCAGCGCAAATTTGGTGATCTTGGTCGAAAGCCGTCCCGTTGGGACACAAGAACCGGAAATCTTGGACCTGAAATCACCCAATTACCTCCACTGCTTTAACCCAAAACGGGGGAATTACCCCAACTCCAGCTACTTTGACACAAATGTGGAACATTTGGCACATGGTGTCCACATCGGCGTAATAGCCTCCGAGGATTTTATCGCGGCAGGAAAACTCCGTATCAGGCATGTTCTCCAGACTGTAGGTCGGGAAGGGCCGGTTGTTCAAAAATTGGGCGCAGGAGAAGCCCAACAGGCCTGGAAAAATCACAAGTTCGGAATCTCAACGCCCGCTTACGCAACACCGTTAAATTATTCAATTAAGTAATAGATGGTTTCGATAAAACGATTAATTAAATCATCTTAAATTTGGGACGCAAATAATTTGTTTACACAATTTCGCAATGGACCACAACAATAGAAGAGTTTAATTTTACAGAACAATAAAATATTTTCGGTTTTCTAATCCCAGCTGAATTACGTGTAGTTTCATGCGCGGCTTGATGCCAATCGTGTGTGTAAATTAATTAATTAAGTTGCATTGTTGCAAAGATTTTCATCGAGTGAAATGGGTCGCACATTTTTAGAAAATTTTCTCAAGTCGTTACATCCTATTATATAACTTTTGTGCACCATTGTTGCGCCGTTTCCTCGTAATTTCAGTCGTGGGAAAATGATAATTTTTGGAATCAAATTCGAAAAATCCGCCACTTGTTATCAAGGGTCACAGCACTTTTCCAAGTTCACTACCACTTTTTTACTCACCTATGAAAATAAAACTGACACCCTTCATGTTGGTAAGCCACTGAATGACTGAAGCATCACTTTGATGTGTCTTGAAGATGTTAGTGAAAGGATGTCCTCCGAAGAGGGGCTAAGGCTGGCTGGGGGAACAGCCGACCCAAAGAAAAACACTCTCGGTTTCTACAATCCGCTTAAGAATTCGTAGAGGATGATCTCAAGGCCGGCGTGAATAAATTGAATTGTGAGGAGATGATGATTTTGATAAAAATAGATGGCATTTCGGGCAATTTGCATGCATAGCTACATTTTGACGTAATCATTGTTTCAAATAATGCACCAGTAAACCAGGTGACACACTCGAAAAGTTCACCGAAGAAGAGTGAAAGTAAACATTAAGGTCGGACGAGATCGTGATTTTTTCTACTAGGACAGGAGATCATTCCCGTGTGAACACGTTTAGGTAGAATGCGGATTCATCCCAAGGATTTACAAGTCCAACTGTAGCAACCGGACCTAAAGGTCACCTCATCACAATTATTTTAATAACTAACTGTAAACACGACGAAGATTTGCAAAGCCTTGGACCCAGACGAAATTCTAAGGAACGGGATTATCAAACTTATCAAAAACGTGATCAGTTTTCATTCTTTATTTCTTTGTACTGTCTACAAACATTGAGAATAAATAATAAGACTAGGTTATCACGACTCGACTGTGGTCACCTCCGTTGTAGCTTCGGTACCATTTGCTGGTACTGTTACTGTTACATTCATCGGTGGCTGCCCCCAGTATGGGGGTGGAGGGTAGTACCCGGGCCCATAGCCCCAATACGGGGGCGGGGGTGGGTACCACATCGGGGGGTTTTGGGTACCATTGCCTGGCGGTGGCGGGTACCACATGGGCCCATTTTGCGTCCCATTGCTCGGAACTGGCGGGTACCACATGGGTGCATTTTGGGTCCCATTACCCGGAACTTGTAGAGTTGCGTTTGTTGGTTCTTCGGTAACGTTCACCGGAGGCATGGATGGGTCAGGTACCGCCATTGTGGTAACACAGAACGTGTTACCATCACTTTGTGGTAACGTAATATTTGGCGGTACCGAGTCCAGGGTCATGTTTGTGAAACACGGTAAGTTTACCGTTGTTGTGTTATCACTTGTGGTTTTATTCTGGCATAAAGGGTCGTTGGTGTCTAGGCAAGGGATGGTACTATTGACACACAAAGCCCCATTGTTATCCTGGCATGGGGTTGTCGAAGTCATGCTTGTAACACAGAGAATTCTGTTATCGTTGGTGCAAATCGCAACAGTGCCTGGTACACAAATATTGGTAGCGTTTTCATTACACAAGGTTAAAACGTTTGCTGGTAGTGCTATTTCTTGCTGGATTATCTCTTTAGGTTGGTTGTAATAATTATATACCTTATAAGGCTTACTTACAAGGCCTGAGACTAAATACCAAACGAAGAGGCCGCCTAATACGTTCCGGAAAGCGTGCTTTCCGAAGAAACCTCCGGATTTTTTCATACCGTAGTAACCGCCGTAACCACCAAGACCCCCAAAGCCCCCATATTTGTTACCAAACATGCCGCTTGAGTGCCCATAACCCCCATAACCTCCATAACCCCCGTAACCCCCCATCGGACTATGGCCCGGATATCCGCCATAACCAGGAGCGCTGTAGCCACCCGGAGCGTGGTAACCCGGATAATTGTAACCACCTGCCGCGTTGTAACCCCCCGGAGTGTGGTAACCTCCAGGCGTTTGTTGTCCATAGTTGTAACCCCCAGGTGTTTGTTGTCCATAATTGTAACCCCCAGGCGTTTGATGTCCATAATTGTAACCCCCAGGCGTTTGTTGTCCATAATTGTAACCCCCAGGCGTTTGATGTCCATAATTGTAACCCCCAGGCGTTTGATGTCCATAATTGTAACCCCCATGCGTTTGTTGTCCATAATTGTGCCCAGTTCCGGGCTGGCCGTGCCCGTACCCTTGCCCGGAGTTCTGCTGCGGGTACGGCGCGCTGGCGGTGTGGGCCGGGTTGACATTTTGCTTCTTCATGGGCGAGTTATTGTCCACATTCCAGCCGATGGGCCTCCCGGAGTTTCCGGTCGGGGCGCTTTGTTGCACGCTGGACGTTTCTTTCTTGATTTCCGGTTGACTTGCCGGAGTTTTGGGCTTGGATTCGTTTGATTTCTTACGGTTCCAGAAGCCTGTGCCTCCGGAGGACGTGCCCCGACTCCGGCCTCT